>NC_056748.1:1046747580-1047100080 GCF_019279795.1 Protopterus annectens
TGGCCATTTTCCATTCAGCTGGGATGAAGCTGGTGCTTAGACTATGACTGAAAGAGAGTATCCAATTGTGTTGCTAATTCCTATTGGAGCCCACATTGGATGCAGCCTGGGAGGTTATCAGGTCCCATAGATGCTGTGTTTTTCGCCTTAAAGAGGGAGTTTACTACCTGCTCTTTAGAGATACAAGGTAGGGACAGGTGGTAGGGATGTTATGGGGTACATGTGGCAGGGACAGGGGTGTGAAGTTTTCACAGCACCTGTTGGCCAGTAGGTTAGCTATGTCCACAGGCTCAGTATATATGGTATCATTAACTACCAGTTCGGCACAGATCTGGACCTTTCCTTTTAGGTTATGTATGTAACTAAAGAATGCCTTATGGTTGTTCTTATTTGAGGAAGCTAATCTGGATTCATAGTTTGCTTTGGAGGACTTCACAAAAAGTCTTATTTGGTTATTTAAGCTGAAGAGGGAGTGTTTCCAGTTTAGGGCTCACTCCCTCTTACTCTTAGACAGCAATTTCGTCCTCTTATTCTAAAGCCTGTTAATGGCAATTATCCACCAGGCAGCTTTGCTCTTTCCTGAGGAGCATGTTTTAGTCATATCAGGTATGGCCCCATCAATGCAGTTACACAGGTGTTTCTATAAGCATTTGTGTAGAAGTCAGCATAGCTGCCAATTCCACTATGGGGGTGGGGTGGGGTGGGGGGGGGGATTCAGTGAAGTTATTTATACCAGCCAGTAAGAAGTTAAAACCTGCTTTGCAGAAGTTTTTTTAGTTTAGTTGCTGCTGGGGGTGTCAGGTGTGACAGTTACTTTGAATGAAAATGATTTGTGGTCAGATCTCACCAGGTCCCCCTTATTGATAAGTACCAGATCCATGATGGTGGCACTCCTTGTGGGGGGTGTCAGCCAGCTGGTCCACGGTATTGGAGTTAACTAAGTCAAGGAATTTACCCAATGAATGGATGGGTAGTTAAATTCACCCAAAACCATGGTGTTCAGATGTATCTTGATAGACTGAAGTACATTGAAATAGGTAGAGTGGGTGCCCTGATGCATGGACGGGGTCCTGCAGCTAGCAATGACTTGAATAGGTGTCCTGCCAACAGTTAATTGCACCTGAAGTATCTCCAGAGTATCATGCTCTTTAACCAATCCAGAGGTGAATCTTTGATACGTAGCCTCCTTTAGTTTTCATGCCTTCAGTTTGTGGTGTGAACGTGTGGAAGAAGGTGTAACCCGGTATGGCTGGGGTGCTCTCCACAGCCTTGAACCAGGTCTCCGTGACTGCACTGCACAAATGTCTGTGTATTCCAAGGTGAGGACTGCTTCCAGCAAGTGCAGTTTCATTTATTGCAATATAACCCTGAGGTTGTTTTTAGATGGAGTTTTTACGTTGGGAATTTTGTCCTTGAGACACTGCCTAAAAAAAGCACTATGGGGGTGGCAAGAGCCTCCACCAATAGCCAAAATCCCAGGGGTGACAGATGAAGACCATCTCTCGCAAAGCATCGAGGTCTGTTGAACATGTCATTCCAGGCTGACAGATATGGATCCCTTAGAATGACACCAGAAACTAAGCCAATTATTGAAGTCAATCATTTTCTGTTTGTAATGAGGCATCATCCTAAGTGAAGATAAAATGCTGCTTAAGGCTAGGGACTTACCTACCATACACATAATCCGAGAGCTCAGTTATGTCTCTCTTCATATAGTCCAGAAATGGTACTTCTCAAGTTGTTCGCACCAACATGGACTATGACAGAGTCATAACAGTACCTGTTGCTGAGGGACTTGAGTGCATGTGTGATATGGGGGATCATAGCACCTGACAGACAGCTGACCATGACCTTTTCCTTATGCAGCCTGGTGACAGGGACATCTCTGTGTCTCACAATGGAATCAGCTATGACTAATATGTTTAGTTTTGTGTTTTCCTTAACGGCTTGACAGGTGAGACATTGGTACGCAAGCTATTATGTGTATTATGTTCTGTAGAGTAAGTATTGCGTAGCGTGCTTGTATTTGTGTTTGAGAGGTCTCTGGTGTTTAGGTATGCTTCTGGTGAGTACCTCCACATATGTAGGTATGTGTGATATGTGTTTGGGTGGAGAAAGCGGTGACAGGTACTTATAGTTAGTTGGAAGCAATGGATGCCTCAGACCTTTCAGTATCTCAGTGAAGAGCTAGCTTTAATGCTTAAGTGATACCAAACAGTCTAGATTCAGCAAGTCTGAATCTGGCCTATGCTATAAAATACAGGTCTGCATTTATGATTACTTTTTTAGAGGATTTAGTTGGGAATAATGGTAATTGCCAATGAGTTTGTTTGATGCTTTGTGCCTCGAGCAATCTCATCACAGATTATTCATTATATACTTTGTACGAGTATATAACGAATAACTGCCGATGAGATTGTTCGAAACACAAAACATCGAGCAAATTCATCAGTGATTACCATCATGGCCAACTAAATCATCTAAAAGAAAGCAATCACGAATGTAAGTTAACAAGTTACAGAAAATAAAACTACTTTTACTTGGGGGCTCCATCACCCCAGAAATTTAAAATATACCTACCCCAGGGTTGCACAACCTTGTAGAAAGAGGAAACCCTCCCTAGATTATGTAATTATGTAATGGTCAATCTGCTGAAGTTTGAGCTTATATCATTCAACCAACTATAACACAAAAATATAACATTCTGGCATACAATAAATTATGTATCAGCCATATATATATATATATATATATATATATATATATATATATATATATATATATATATGGGTTACCTGATTACGCCGAAAGCCGAGAAGAACGACAACGAGATAACAGACACCGGAAGATCGACAACAGAGAAGACCGACAGTTGAGAATCCCGACGCTGAGAACACCGACATGTTAAGGTAAGTGTGCGTTAGGGACAGACGTTAGGGTCAGGGTGTGGGTAAGGTAAGTGTGTGATAGTGACGGACATTAGGGTAGGGTGCGGGTGAGTTAAGTGTGTGATAGTGACTGACATTAGGTTTAGGGGTGGGTTAAGTGAGTTAGGGTTAGGGTGCGGATAAGGTAAGTATGTGATAGTAATGGACTTAAGGGTTAGGAGCAGATTAAGTGAGTTAGGGTTAGGGTGCGAGTAAGGTAAGTGTGTGATAGTGACGGACCTTAGGGTTAGGGTTTGGGTTAATGTTAGTGCATATTTAGTTGTGTATGTAAGGTTTAGTGTAGGTTTGCAAGGTTTTTGGTGTGCTTGTGTGTGCGTTTTTCGGGAAAGTTATTTGTTTTGTTGATTGTTGGGATTGTGGTTTGTCGGGCATGTGAAGTTTCATGTTTTTGAACTTTCGGTTTTGTCGTTGTCAGTGTTTTGGCGTGTTGGTGTTATCAGGTAGACCCATATATATATATATATATATATATATATATATATATATATATATATATATATATATATATATATATATATATGGCAACTCCTAATTTAGTCAACTGTCATGAAATGTTGACATCTGTTTAGCTGACACAACTTGGTTGACTAAATAGATGGTTGTCCATTGTGCAAGATCAACAATCTCTGATGTTGGGGAATATCTCCCTTCCCTGAAGATTATGCAGTCTTGACGTTAGCATGCATAATTAGTAGGGAATGGGGGGCATGACCTTCATATGGAAGTGCAGGGGGGCTTTTCTTCTGCAAAAATAATGTTTTTGACTATACTTTGGTTGATTTATTTGCATACTCTGAGGCTATTCCTCTGCACGTGTAGTGATGTGTTGATGAAATAACAGGCCTTTTAGTAGACAGTTTATGAGTGACTTTATTGCACTCAGAAGCATGGGTTGAAAAGTGAGTGCTGGAAAAGCAATCTGTCCAAGACTTAAGTGATATTCAACAGGACTAAAACTTAATCTCATATTTTTAAATTCTGTTCATAAAATGTGGAACACAGCCCTGTAGGGCTGCAAAATGTAATCAACGTTTTTAATATTTATTTATTTGAAGTTTGTTAACTGAGTTTGTGGATAAGTACGGGACATCAGCCACTACCTAGGACATAAGGCAATACAATACATACACAGAACTATACGTGATATACTGTAAATAAAGCATGCAGAATTAATATAAGTGTAAGTGAAACAAGTAAGTATGAGAGTTTTTTGTCAAATCAAGTGGAGAAAAGGGATATCATTAGACAGAATAAAACAAATAAGAGCAGTAAACATAAAGCCCAGGTGTGGTTAAGAACTGGAGGCATAAGGATAGTGAGAGTTAATCAGTGTCCCTAAAACAGAAAGAGTTAGAGTCTAATCAAGAGCTTTTTCAAATTTTCTTCTTAAATTATGAAAAAAACATACATTGAACATATACGTTTGTGATGCACAGTACATCATGTTCATGGAGTCTAAAACTATAACATTCTGCATGAAACATGCCACTTCAGTGGGCAAGATGCAGTGAAAATGGTTTATGTAGATGTGCAACAGATGGAAGGTATGCCTGGATCTGTGAAATAAGAGACCAGCATTCATATTTCCCCACAGTTTCTTACTGTGTGAACTTAAAGCCTAAACAAAAAAATGTTTGTTATATTTGTAATTGCTAAGAACGGATGTGTACATTTTAGCCCTAATGAAACTAAACATGAACCATGAAATATAGAAAGCTTGTACTCTCCTGAAAATGACAGATTTTATGACTACACAAGCCTTTTTTGAAAATGCTCTCTTTATAACATCTTTCTCATTTTTTCTTTGACTAAAAATATATATCTTAGCACCCCTTTGTATGCACTGCATCACTAGGATTAATGTGACATTTTAACTAATTGTTCCTGTGCGAATAAAAAAAAATCAAATTTTTCAAAATTTTAAGTTAATTTAGTTGTACAAATGATTAAAAAACAACAAAAATAGGAGGAAGAAACCTTACCTCAGCTTTTGAATGAAAGCACTTGATATTAAAAAAATAAGTCTCTAGTAAGAATGGATGTTTGACAGAAGAGATGCATGAGTGGAGTTTTGTTTTGTTGATGTACAGGAGGTCAGAGATGTAATGGTTAAGCGATCATACATATTACTAAACTTCACTCAGGTAATGTTACACAAAGTCTGCCCTTTGGGAAAATGATCTATTAAAACTAATCCTAAAGATACTAAGCAAACTGTTAACTCCCATATCTTTTTTCAGCCTCCTATTCAGGGATACCCAGGTGTCAAGCTGACTGATAAGGGACCATGACTTTAGGGAGCAGTAGAGATAAAATTGCAGGAGATATCTGGGATGACTGCACAGATTCAAGTTACTCAATCAAAGATTCTTGCAGGGTCCTCCAGTTACTGAAATAACTGTTATCCATAAGATAGAACCTGGGGCAGTTAATACAGAAGAAACCGTTAACTATTATTAAAGGTAAAATGCTGTTGCCCTCAAGGGCAGGATACATGCAACATGACAAGGTGATACATGGACTGTTGGTAATCTGTCAGACTGTATACCTAACTCCACAGCACATTTAGCTTTCTTTATTTATTGATTAATTTGCAGGTCACAGCTGAAATACTTTACTATGTTAATTGCCTTGGAATTGAAATGATCACAGTTTAATTTATTCACCCTTCATTGACATGCTCACTCTTGAGGTATCTGGTCTTTGCTATCCGTGCAGCTCATCCCATAAATTTAACTATGACAAATAACTGCAGTGTCAGAATGACTATGCTACTATCAAGTGCATTCTTTGAGGTTACTGTGCTATTACTATGTCTCATATCCAAAAAAAAAAAGCTAAAATAAACAGAAACTCTGCCTGTGCCTCTCAGCTTGTATATTTGCTTCTTCATTTTTGGCACTGTAGTCATGCCCAGCTACCCCCTAGCCTGTTGACATATGAGCAGGGACAATTCATGACAAATAGATGATTAAACAAATATCATGTATGTCTTACCTTACCAAATACAAGTTTTCAGCTTGCAGTGACAGGTATTTGTCCACATTATATTCTACTTAATGCCACTTATGTAAAAGTCAATCTTAACCCACTCTTGCCAGAAATATATCTTCTATATTACACAACACTTAAAATAAGTTTCCTACAGATGACTGTATGTCTGTATATATTATAAAAACAGCTATAAATATTAATGTGAGATTATTTATGTTCCTGTAGTGTTGGATCTATCTTTTCTATAACATTGGACTGCCGTTTCTAAAATGTACATCTGTTATGATGTTTCTAATATTTTTTCTGTGTTTTAGACTCCCAATCTGCTTGCCATGAGCATCTCCCAAGTAAGTTTAAGTCTATTCATTGCCTTGTGGTGGTAATGTGGTCACCGAGTGGGGATGGCTGGAGAGAGGGAGAGAGAGACGACTGAGGGAAGACATTATGCAGGTATATTTGAAGGCTGTTTGGTGCCTAGACAGTCCATCCACCATGCATTCCATGACAGCATTCATTTCTCAGACTACCCAGCTTTGCCACCCAGTTGAACTGCAGGGGAGGGCTGCTATCACCAGTGATTCTTTTCTTTCCTCATCCCTCTCACTAATCCCTACCTGCAGAAGATTTACTTTAAGTACTCATTTTATAAAAAAACAGCCAATCTTTTTCCCTTTAAGCCCTAACTTCTCCCCTGGTGACTGATGTGATTATCCAGGGATTGCTTTGGCTTTCCTGTGCATAAATAGGCTTCTACATGCACACTAATATAAGTTACCATCACCATCTTGGTAAGTCAAACTCACATGTCCCAGTATGTGCTGTATCAATGGATCCAGCATGACTCTATTTGCTGCCTGTTAATTTAGCAGATGATCCTGAACCACTATTCCCTACTCCCAGGATGGGTGAGCCAGCATCAAACACCATTGTTTGAACACAGGGTATCTAAGTCATAGTTAGGGTTGTATCACTCCAAGCTGCAGAGCCAGGCTACATCTTTTAGAGCTTTGAAATGTGTATATGTAACAATAACTTGAATTATAAAATCTTCTCTGCTATGTATTTATACAGAATAGAGCTTTTCTCCCAGAGCCTCTGATTTCCTAATATCCTTAGTTCTGTCAAGATAAAATCTGAGCTGTCTGTGAACATCAAGTTTGTGCAGCATATATTCCAATTTGCTTGAGTGGTTGGGGAAAAAAGATTGGCAGTTCAATGACCTGAATGATATTTGACTCAGAACAGACTTTAGGTAAAAATGAGGGGTTTGTTCTGAAAGATACTCTATCAGGATGGAAGATCATGTAGGGTGATCTGATAGATAATGCTTGAAGTTCTGACACTCTGCAGGCAGACGTAACGGCCACAAGAAATATTGTTTTCCAAGATAAAAATTTAAAATCACAAGATGATGCTGGTTCAAAAGGGGGAAGAATAATTTGAGACAGTATAAGACTTAAATCCCTGGGAGAAAAAGGGAATTTTGATCGGAGGTCTCATATGAAGAACACCTTTAAGAAAGGTTTTAGATAATTTATGGCTCATAATATTTGAGCCACCAAGACCAAGGTGAAAATTTGAGATAGCAGCTAACTTAACTCGAAATGTAGCAGCTGCTGCCCCTTCCTTGAAAATCTTTGTTAGAAATTCTAAGATCGAAGATAGCAGAGCTCGGAAAGGGTCAATGTTCTGCGCGTTGGCCCAAATTGAGAACCTTTTCCATTTACTGCCATATAATTTCCTGGTAGATGGCTTGAGAGAAGCCAAAAGAATCTGTCTTGTATCTTCTGAAATTGAATGAAGCCTGGCAATTAGGGGAAATAGATTAGCCAAGCAGTCAGTTTGAGGGACTGCAGAGAAGGATGAAGATCCTCTGACGGGTGAGTCAGAAGGTCCGGAACTGGGTCCAGGATCCATGGATCTTCCAACAGATGATGGTGGAGAAATGGAAACCAAATCTGTCGTGGCCAGTAGGGGGCTAAGAGTATAACAGTCCTTCCCAGTGATTTTGCTTTCTGGAAAAATCTGGATATTAATGGGAAGGGTGGAAAGGCATAAAGGAGACCTGGGGGGCAATCTTGTAAAAGTGTGTCTCTCGGGGGATGACCGGGAGATGGTATTAGGGCAAAGTAGCTTCTGCATTTTAAATTGATGTGGCTGGCAAAAAGGTCACAGCAAGGCTGGTCCCATTTGCGGAAAATCAACTCCGCAACCTGTTGTTTGAGAGACCACTCGTGAGGGAGTAATATTGCTCTGCTTAGCTTGTCCTCTATCACGTTGGATTTCCCGGGGATGTGCGTTGCTAACAGAAAATGCTGGGACAACACAGCCCATTGCCAGACCCTGAGGGCTTCTCGACAAAGGGGGTAAGACTTGGTTCCACCCTGCTTGTTCACGTACCAGACTACTGACATGTTGTCGGTCTGAATTGCAATAGTCCCTAGAGGGAGAGAGTCCTGAAAGTACTGTAACGCCAGAAGTACCGCTCTCAACTCTAGAACATTGATGTGCAGAAGTTATTCTTGATCTGTCCATGTGCCTTGGGCAGTCTTTCCCTGAAAATGCCCCCCCCCCATCAGGGAAGTGTCCGTGGTCACAGTGGCTACTGGGGGGGGGGGCCAAATGGTCTTCCGATTGTGACATGAAGAGACGTCAACCACCACCGAAGGTCTCTCCTGCAAGAATCCATGATAAGAATCATGTGGTGCATTGATAGTTTCTGGTAAGACCACTGAGCGAATAGGAGCCATTGAAGAATTCACATATGCATCCTTGCGAGTGGTAAAGCCAGGATTGCTGCCGCCATTAAACCTAATACTTTCAATACCTCCGCTGTTGTAACTTTGTTCTTTGACACCAGTGAGCTGACATTTTGGAGAAGAAGAGAGACTCTTTCGATAGGGAGACGTAGAGTGGTAGCTGAGGTATCTAACTCTGCTCCTATAAAAACGGTATGCTGAGATGGCAATAAGGCAGACTTTTCGAAGTTGATTGTAATGCCTAATTGATGGCAGAGTGTCAGAGTGTATTGTGTTGCCTGGGTCACCTGATGCCTGGTGGTAGCGGTGAGGAGCCAATCGTCTAGGTATAGAAACACCTGGAATCCTGGATGCCTCAGGTTAGCTGTGACCACTGCCATGCATTTGGTGAACACTATGGGGGCTGTAGTGAGACCAAAGGGCAGGGCTCGAAACTGGTAATGATTGGCTCCCAGACGGAAGCGCAGATGATCTCTGGAGCATCTGTTCATCTTTATGTGATAGTACACGTCCTTGAGATCTATGTAGCACATCCAATTGCCTTTCCCTAAGAAAGTGAAGAATGGACTGAAGCGTGACCATTCGGAACTTCTCTTTCTTTGCAAACTGGTTGAGTCTGTTGAGGTTCAAGATAGGTCTCCAGTCCCCTGTTTTCTTTGGTACCAAAAAGAATCTTGAGTAAGTTCCGAATCCGACTTGGTCTGCTGGGACTGGTTGGATGACTGTTTTTTCTAGCAATCTGCGGACCTCTATGATTGCTTGGTCCCTGAGAATGGGTGGAGCATCTGGGATTTTCTTTATAGGAATAGGAGGGGTGAAGAACGGTATGAAATATCTTCTGGAAATGATGCTTTGTACCCAAGTATCTGATGTTCAATTTAGCCAGGCTTCTGGGTACAAAGACAAGCGACCGCAGACTGCCTCCAGAGCCGAACAGTCAGGCCCCCTTTCAGGGGTGCTGGTAGGACTGACCAGAGAACTGACCCCTGTCACCCTGTTGCTGCGGACCCCCTCTGCCACGGGGGCGGTGTCTTCCATTATAACCCCCTCCTCTGCCTCTAGAGGGGGTTTCTCCACACGTGTCCTAAAAGGCTGCCTGAGGTTTTTCAGAACCACATTCCCCCCACCACCCAGGGCCCTTGGGGTAGGGCTGAGTGGGGGTGGAAAAACAGACCCCAATGGCAGATAAGGTCTTGCCTTCCTGCTCACACCTGATTAAAGTTTCCCTTTACTTTGGGCCCAAACAGTGATGAGCCATTGAATGGGGTATTAATAAAGGAAGACTTAAAGGGTTCTGCAAAGGAACAGAGATGCATCCAGGTTTGTCCTCAAAGAGCAATGCCCGAACTAGCGGCTCTACTCAAACCATCAGCTGCATATATGAGACACATGGATGAGTTCACTACTGAGTTTAGGGTAGCGAGCTGGGTGTTGACTTTGTTGGCCACTCCTGCAGCTACCGTACCCTGGAGAGTATCTCCTAGCTCTTTCAGGAGATCTCTCTGTAGTCTTGTAAAATGGGTTAAGTAGTTCAGTGATCACAGAGAAAAAGTCGCTGAACTAAACATACACTTCCCATATCTATCCATAACCCTAGAATCTCTGTTAGGGGAATGGATAGAAGAGAATGTCTCAGATACTTCCTTTTTGGTGACTGCAGCTACCACCATGGCATCAACAGGCACTCCTTTTGTCAAAAATGTCTTGTCCACTGGGGCAGATATGAATTTATTGGGTCTAAGAGGGACAGGTTCCATGGCCTCCGGTGACTCCGACGCCTTACGAGAGATCAGTTCCATGAGCTCGTCATAAGGCGGAGACACCCTAGAAGTGGAAGGTTGAGACCGAAAAGCCTTCAAGAGCATGGACTCATCCTCAGTAGGGGTCTTGGACTGCCAATCGCCCCTCTGACTAAGGATCTCTAATATCTCTGCAAAGGATATATCCTCAGAGGGGGATCGAGGGGACCCTTCTGAGTCATCTAAGTCTGTGTCAGATGTCAAACACTCCTGTGGGGAGTCTAAGTGCCTCCTCTTGCACAGTCTCTTCCTGGGCACCTCCTCAGTGGGGAGATCTGGGGAGGTCTAAGAAGAGCAGGGGATGCCCTGTGGGGGTACTTGAGGCTCGGGGTCTCTATGCTTAGAGGGATCAGTAGATGAAGAAGCAGACACATGGGAGAGGGAAAGCTGAACCGATGCTGACGTTGTCTTTGGAGACAAAACTCTCCTCATAGCATCGAAGGCACCATGGCTCCGACGAGAAGGAGTGGACGGACCCGGGAGTACCGTCCTATCCTCTCGCACCAAAACCCTGGGCTCCAAGCCCGAGGTAGGAGCCGAGCTCATCCGAGCTGAAGCCCCGAGAGGAAGAGTCGGCACCGACAAGTCGGTGCAACTATCCTCCCTCGACCTGACGGGAGAGCGTTGGCTCCTAGAGTCCTCGGTCAGCGCCGAGGACATCCAAGTAGATGGAGCCGATAACACTGGTGCGGGTATCGGCTCCAAGGGTTCGACCATCATCGGTTCAATTTCCTTCGGCTCCGAGAGTCCAGTACGGCTCGGAGGAGGAGTAGACAAATCCGATTCCATGGTCTTCGGTACTGATGAGCTGGTCGGGGCTGACAACAATTTGGCAAGTCCTGGTGCCTGCAAAAGCTTCTGCACTAGCCGATCCATGTCCAACTCTGAAAGGCTGACTCAAGACTTGGCTGAATGCACCGAAGGTGATGACTGGAGCAGAGGTGAAGAAGGAACTTCAGAGACCGGCTCCAATACTGAGAGCTGGCTCCGAATCAAAGGTACACTCAGTTCCGATGACTGTGGAACCGATGACCCTCCTTCTGAAATCTTAGCCTTTTTTGAGACCTTATCTGAAGACTTGGATTTTGAGGATTTGGATGATGTACTAGCACCCTCATGGCTACTCAAGACTTCTGAAAAAGATTGCTGTAGCAATCCCCTGTCTATAAGTTTCCTCCTCCTCTCCAGGAGAACTCTTGTAGAAAAGGAGTGGCAAATGCTACAGGTGCCTTGGAGGTGTTTAGCCCCCAGACAGTAGACACATTGAATGTGCCCATCAGTAACAGACATTTGCTGAAACCCGATTTGGGATGGGAATTCTCCCTATCATCCGACATAGTTAAGTGAAGAAAGCAGTAAATTAGATACACAACAACTAAGCCCAAACTGGGCACTAACTATAATAGTATATATACATATATTTTGAACATAAAATATAGATACAAATATAGGGCTAAGAGGCCCACAGAAAAACCTGACTACGTTTGTTTGTGTCTTTCGGCTTTTCCCGGTTAGGGGTCGCCACAGCGGAACTCTGGTCCGTTAATGATTGGCAGTAGATTTCTACGTACTGGCTTGCCGGGCCTAACGCACAACCTTCAACAAAGGAACACTCATTCACGTATGTCGCTACACAGAAGATGCTCTAACTGAGAATCGAATGGGCAACGTCTAACTGTGAGGCAACAATGCTACCGCAGCACCACCACCGCAGTATACAGAAAAACTTGACTATAATAAAGATTAATAGTAGAGAAAAGGGGCTTAAGGCCCACACAAACTAAGAAGCCAACAAGGCCCTAACTTTTTAACTATTTCTACTATCTAGAGAGTAAATATAATAGTACTAACACACACTATATATATATTAAACAAAAAAAAAACTTTTTTTATAGACTTGCTGTTAATTTGTTTCTAAAGTGGTCCAAGCTAACTGGAACACCAAGTTCTCTCTTGCCGCGGCAAACTAGATCTGAGGTAATTCCAGCAGTTCATTGTGAGATAAGGGGCTTGGTCTCGAGCTACTGGCAAACCTTGAGCTTGCTATCGGCCATGTCAGAGCCGAGGATCGGCTCCGAACCCATCAGTGAGAATAAATGGTGAGATTTAACAACTTCACATTTATTGCTCTTTAAAATATGTTTGAAATACTTTGGAAGTTTTCTTGCCCAGCCTCCACAGAAAATGGGCACCCATCCAGTTAAACTTTCCCAGTAATCAAATGTCAATAAACAAATAAAAAATATGTAATAAAGGGTTTATGAAAAGACTAAGTCCTGAATGCACTGCATGCATGGGGCTGCTTCTCCTCATATCCCCTGCAACTTATGTATCCTAACTACAAAACTGCACAAATGCAAAAACAGGGAAATAGTTGATACCATTAAATTGCCAACTGACTTCTCTTCTCCATGGATACATGATCTCCAAATCAGCCAGAGAAACATGAAGTGGTACTTCCTGATGTGTGTAACTTTCTACTATTGCCAACTGACTTCTCTTCTCCATGGATACATGATCTCCAAATCAGCCAGAGAAACATGAAGTGGTACTTCCTGATGTGTGTAACTTGCTACTATTAGCAGTGCTTAATGAACTGTGTCTTTGATGAGTAAGAGCTGATCAGTGCAATGACAGGTGTCCTGTTTCCAGTTTATGTGCAATATCAACCCTAGTAACATAGTCTGATACTCCATATGATCATTTCAAATTACTAACTAGTTTGAAAATCCACTATTCTGTCCAACACTACCCCACTTAATTCTATGGCCACCTATGCCACTAATAACCAGGGATCATTTATTAATTCTGACATGGGAAACCCAGCTAAGCAGAGAGGTATAAAAATGACACTAACCTAATAGACATACTTACAGAGTGGACTGCAAGAGTACATGCCCCTGAAATACACCCATGCTTAAATCTTTCTACCTCTCCATATGACCCTGGCCTACAACAAAGACAAAAAGAAATGGACAGGGTGTCAGGAAGGAGACAGCTGTTATATAACTGAGGAATATGCTCACAAATTAAACCCACCACAGGTCCCTAAGGTGTCACTGCATGGTTACATGCTCAGCAGAAAAGACAAAGATAATTAACATGAAATAATCTATCTTTACATTACAATTGCTTGCAAAAACTTATCACTTCAACACTTTCTCCCTAAAAGTAACTGAGAAGAGGAGGGAAGCAATCAGTGAGTCCCAGATGAATGGAACCTCCATTATGTAGACTGGCATATATAGGGAACAAAAATGACACGCCCAACCTTCAAGGAAGGCACACACATGCACGCACCTACCTGCATGTCTTTAAATTAGTTTATTTACCTAGTTACCAAGTAAAAATAAATAATCAAATGTATACATAAAAGAGACTTTCTGTTTGATGAGCATAAATATCTCCCACATAAACACAATTTTATGATTTCTGGATTACTCTGTTTAACAGACATTCACTAAGATTCACTACAATTCTTATCTCGATGCAGTTTGATCAGTTAGTGTGATGATGAGAAAATGTGACTCAGAGACAGGTATAGCTGCAATAAAAAAAATCTCATTAGTAGTTCATTATCATGTCTCTGAATTGAACGCAGTGCTGTCAGACTTGACCATGCTAGTATTCTCACTAGCAGTCTATGCAAAATGTTAGCAAAAGCACCTCTTTATACACACACACAATCCATGATATTCTTATGCACACAAGCACATACACAGCCGTACTCACTCATCCACAAGCAAGCTCCTCCATACTCCCTCACACTCATAGAAATGCTCACCTATATACTCGCCCTCACATTCCATACAGACTCCAGACCAAGTGCTACTACCCAGGCAGATATATACTCAGTCACACGCATTCATACATCCTCATTCATGCCGCTACAGACAGACAGACAGACAGACACACACACACACACACACACACACACACACACTAACACCATTCTCATGTCTTCAGTGAATTATCTGCACTGTGAGTACTCCCACAAGAGTGAATGGATGACCACCGTGTTATTACAGTGGTTACTCCCCCCTCCCCCCCAAGAGTAAATGTTTACTTGTCTAAGTAATTTTGAGAGTTAAAGCTGAGTCAGACAAATCAAGACTGTGAACATATCCAGGGGGGAGACTCCCCTGGACTAATGAATTAGCATGTAGCTTGACCCATGAGACTTCTCTCCATGCTGAGGCTCCTGTGAGGTGAATTCAAAATTCCTGGCATAACACAGAAACTTTCAGGGTTATGGTTTCTGTATTCCAATAACCTTTTCTGAATCCCTGGGATTGTTTTTAAGATTTTTAAATCAAAGCCAGCTTATAATGTCCTTAGCTGCTCCATGTATAGCATGGAGCTAACCAAGCTGCTCATTTCCATTCAATAAGGTTAAAGCTTCACATTGTTGGTGTAGAGAGATAAAACATTCCCTTCTACCTGGCCAGCTAGTTAGATGGAGGAGAAATGGCAAGGTATTTGCCTGTTTTCCTCTTCTGGGGATAGGAGTGGGGCCTGGTCTTGGTGGTGGTACTGGTGCCATGATGAAAGCCACTGGTGCTGCAGGTGGGTGGACAAACAAATATTTATCATTATTACAGTGCCATTGTATGTCTACCTAGATGACATTAGCCCTTTTCATCAGTGGGAGGTGAAGTTGAAAGAAAAAAGCTCTGGCACAGGACAGCATGAATGAAGTTTCTACTTCTACCCTGTCTTCTCTATGTATTTGTTCACTTTTCTTCCTACATTGCCTGTGATAGCTCAGCTGAGGGGTATGGGTAATACTAGTTACCATATTGTTTCTCCAATTCCTCTTCCCTTCCATTAGAGGTAGTCACATCCAGGAGTCACTGCCAGGGGTCTGGAGCTATAGGAGGGGATCCGTAGTAGTGATGGTCAGCTGGGCTCCTCAGGGTGCCAGCCAAAAAAACTATCTGCTTGAAGCTTGATGCCATATATTTAAACCCTCTGTGTGGCATGCTTTTTTTCTTCCTCCTTATTATATTTGATTAGTCATATAGAATTTCTACTGTTGACCCATGCAGACTATTTATTGCATCCAGAACTCACATTGTAACTACTACACCACATTATCTGTCCTTTATTGGTTCATCACACAATGCATGCTATAGTAAATGTTCAAATCGTAGAACGAAACTAACTTCATGAAATCTTAATTAATAATAAATCTGTTCTAATTTTCTGTGTGCAAAATCTCAGTCTACCTACTATGATTAAACTGTACTGTGCTGTTTGCATAATGTTACATTTGGGTGTATGACGACTTATTGAATAGTGGTATATTAAAAGCTATAACAGTAAATGCAAAATATTGAAATTCCAGATAGCATACATGTGCTACATACTACACTGTGCCAGTATACCGTCAGCCAACAAACAATATCATTCACTGTTAGTGAAAGTCATAAATAAATGCTAACATGGGTCCAAATCCAGCTCTCTACACATATTGGGGAGTAGGCATTTTTATTTCAGCATTGCACATTCAGTGTTATGACTTTCAATATATTACTCTTTAGTAAGTTGACATGGACCCAATACATTCTACTCTCAGATGTAAACTTACAATTAGGTTTTATATCACAAGCCTATACAGTGTAGATAATGTGCAGTGGTCAGCAAATGCAATACATTTTATTCTTTTATTTCATTTATAGCAGCCTGTCTACTATAGCTTCAAAGATATTACCTTCCTCTCTGTTTCTGCAGCTCCACTGATGCAGACAGTGAAGTTTACACACTCTAGGGAAAAAGCAAGGGGTTTGATGATCAGTTATTTATTCTTATATATTTATTTCAGCCAATGGAATGACTGAACCACAACTGCCCCTTTTTAGCCAGGATTTAAATACAACAAAATTGTAAATGTGAGAGAAAGAACAAAACAGCACAATTAAAAAATAGGTTATAAAGGATAATTCATGAAACTAAGTAAGTTAACACAAAGTTCAATAATCTTGGCAAGTCAACATATCAAAATAAAAATGATACAATGACTGTCCATTAATATTCTAAAACGAGCACGCTGATTGGCCAGCTCAACCAGCATGCCTGTTGTAAATCTGAGAGTAAACCAACGGAAAAAGGTCCGGTTGTCCGCACTTTTTTTCACAGTTATATTCTGTAATTATTATTTATTTATTTTTTTTACAAAAATAAAAAAATCTGTAATCTGGACTCC
Organism: Protopterus annectens; assembly: GCF_019279795.1. Lineage (NCBI taxonomy): Eukaryota > Metazoa > Chordata > Ceratodontiformes > Protopteridae > Protopterus > Protopterus annectens. Next base: position 1,046,764,286 of record NC_056748.1, read on the forward strand.
ATACATACAAGAGAGACAGGATGGAGAAAATGCTAGTAAAGTCAGGTACATTAAAACTAAAGACACGTACCTGATTTTCTTTATATTTCCGCCATTCTGTCTCTCTCCTACCCCTAAACTGTCTGAAACTTTATTTTATTAAAAAGGGGAAACAAAAACAGAACAATTGAGACTTTCTTTTCTCTGTTGCTTCCTTTCCAAAGCACTGATGTACTGGGTATGTGTGGGAATGCAAGTCCCATACACATGCTCAGTACATCAAAAAAAAAGCCACCAGGATATCACCAGCCATGGAAGGACAGCACTGTGGCATTATAGAAAGACATTATTTAAGAAAAGTATTTTTTTTTTCTTAAATAATTCCATTGTATAATAGCAATAACCGACTCTGTGGTGTGGTATATTAAGATTTACCCACGGTTGGCTTTATTTAATCACTTGGGCTTCGCCCTCGTGATTAAACCACACCAACTGTGGGTAAATCTTAATATACCACACCAACATCATTTGTCATTGCTTAATTAATAACTAGTAAACAGCTTTCATAACACATTTATACATATTCCATTTCAGTCTTATCGAAAATAGATGTATGGTCCTGTGTCCAGATGGTTAGATTACCCACTAGTTGGAGGTATATTTAACAGATACAAACTGACAAGAGATTAAGGCTTTTCTAACATACACAAGTGGCCTGCTTATAGGACATTGCTAAGTAAATTAAATTCCGTGCAGCATATATGCACTTATTTTACCTTCTTGTTTATTGGATTTTGGAAACTGAAAGATCATTAACACAAGGCAATTCTTTTAACAATGCAGGGGACTTATAGTCCTCAAAAGGGACTGTAGTATTTAAAAAGAACAAGTTACTAAACTATTAAATAAACTAACTGCAGATGAAAAATGAACACAGTATGCATTTATTAAATGTAATTTAAAACCACAATAAAACACTACATCAAAAAGAATAATTCAGTAGTGCAACAGGTAGCACACTAGTCTTTGCTGCTGGAATACCATAAGGTTTTGGCATCATTTCCTACCCCAGATGACTAAATTGCTGACAATACAGTGCAACATTAGGAGGGTTCTACATTCCTGAGTGTGTCATCTCTTTGATGAGACTTGAGTTGGTGGGTAACTCTGGAAGATGTAAAAGATCCCACAGCACCAAATGGAGAGAGTAAGGACTTCATTTATACGCACTTCAGTAATTTCATTCCATTAACACAAGGTAACATTTCAGCCTTTTTATAACCTTAAATTAATAAACATCACAGCATACACATAATTATAACAATAATCATTTATCCACCCTGTCCTTTTTCTCATGAATATTTCTTTATCTTACGTGCAAGATTCCATGCATTCCAAAACTCATTATACAAAAGCTCCTAGCAAAGCATATTGTACTGATTAATCATGCTATCGATACAAAGTATTTTATCATCTTTTTCCTCTTTATATAAACTATAAGATATCATTTCCATATTTGTTTTATCAAAGAATCATTTTAATACTTCCCACACCTCTAATGAACATTCAAAAAAGAAATGCTGCATTGTTTCATCTGCCTTACATAACCATCCTTTTGTATTTTAAAGCTGCTTTAATCAGCAATTTTCCAAAAGATAATCTCCACAAGAAATCTTGAAGCTCTAAATCCTTTCTGAATCTCTCCTGTGAATCTTTAATAGCTTTTTTAATCCTTTCATCTTTATTATCCCATGCTTTAATATCTATATTCTAATATAATAAAAACTGCAAGAAAAACTCAGACAAGCTAGAGTCTTTACTGTTTAATATCTTAAGCCTACTCTGTCTGTGTAACTTTTTCACCTTTTATTGAGATGCATCTTGTAATATAATCAACATATTGTAAATCTTACCCATTATCACTTTTTTTAGTTTTCCTTCCCATATCCCACAAATTTGTGTATCTCATTTTTAACACCCAACTCCTACTAACTTTCTTTTCTACATGGCTAATATGTCATTGTTTGGGGGGGGGGGCACCTCCTATACCTATCTTTATTGTGTATTGCCAGCTTTGGGTTGCTCTCGAAAACTGAAACAGGTCAACCAATTTGCACTTCTAACTTCAAATAATCAGTCAAATTACAACCTTTAGTCTTCTTGGGTACACAACTGCCATCAATTAGAGAGACTCTGATTAACCCCAAATAAAGTTCAGCTGTCCTAGTAGGATTTTCCTGACATTTACTCAGCTGCCTGCTACAACAAAAGCCATGGTTTACAGAGAGCTTACAAAGCATCAAAGGGATCTCATTGTTGAAAGGTATCAGTCAGGAGAAGGGTACAAAACAATTTCCACAGTATTGGATATACCATGGAACACAGTGAAGATGGTCATCAAAAAGTGGAGAAAATATGGGACAACAGTGACGTTGCAAAGAACTGGACGTCCATCCAAAACTGGTGACAAGATGAAAACTGGTCAGGGAGGCTGCCAAGAGACCTACAGCAACATTGAAGGAGCTTCAGGAATTTCTGGCAAGTACTGGTTGTGTACTACATGTGATAACAGTCTCCCGTATTCTCTATATTTCTGGCCAATGGGGTAGTGTTGCTAGACGGAAGCCTTTTCTTACACAGAAAAACATCCAGGCCTGGCTAAAATTTGTAAAGTCTCCCAAAAGCATGTGGAAAAATGTGTTATGGTCTGATGAGACCAAAGGTGAACTTTTTGGCCACAATTCCAACAGGTACGTTTGGCGCAAAAACAACACTTTGCATCACCAAAAGAACACCATCCCCACAGTGAAGCATTGTGGTGGCAGTATTGTGCTTTGGGATTGCTTTTCTTCAGCTGGAAATGGGGTGGTCTGATGAGACCAAGGGTGAACTTTTTGGCCACAATTCCAACAAGTATGTTTGGTGCAAAAACAACACTTTGCATCACCAAAAAAACACCATCCCCATGGTGAAGCATTGTGGTGGCAGTATCGTGCTTTGGGATTGCTTTTATTCAGCTGGAAAAGGTGGAGGGAATTATGAACACTTCCAAATACCAGTCACTTTTGGCTCAAAACCTTCAGGCATCTTCTAGAAAGCTGAAGACTGAGAGGAATTTCACCTTTCAATACAACAATAACCCCAAGCATACATCCAAATCAATAAAATAATGGCTTCACCAAAAGAAAGTTAAAGTTTTGGAATGGCCCAGCCACAGCCCAGACATAAATCCAATAGAAAATCTGTGGGGTGACCTGAAGAGGGCTGTGCACAAGAGATGCCCTCACAATCTGACAGATTTGGAGTGCTTTTGCAAGGAAGAGTGGGCAAATATTGCCAATTCAAGATGTGCCATGCTGACAGACTCCTACCCAAGAAGACCGAATGCTGTAATTAAATCAAAAGGTAATTCAACTAAGTATTAGTTTAAGGGTGTGCCCACACAACAAAGTATTAGTTTAAGGGTGTGCATACTTATGCAACCAGCGTATTGTATGTTTTTTATTTTTTATACTTTTCCCCTAATAGATTTGTTTGTTTTTCAAATGAATTGTACAGGTTATAGGTCACATTCAAGGTGGGAAATTTTTGAAATGATTTATTGTGGTCTCATTTTTTATATCACAAAAAATGGCATTTTAACAGGGATGTGTAAACTTTTTATACCACTGTATATGTTTTAATAGAGAACACTGGCACAGCAATGGTTAACTAACTGGTTTATTTTAAGAAAAATAAAGGAAATGTAAATGAGTTGATAAATCACTGAAAGGCACCTCACAGTGCTGAGTAGGCCCAGAGACGGTAGGTCTGGGAGCAGCCATTATCTGTTAGCTTTTGTAAAGAAGGGGGAAGTGTTGTAAATGTTTCTGCCTCCTAGGCATTGCTATAAAAGCTCTAAATGTGTATTGCAGAAGTATGCTAAAGTCTTGTCTCAGACATCAAAAGGAGATTTTGTGGGAACCTAGAGTTAGGTGACCAGATGAGGCCATTCTGCAAGTCATCTTGGAAATTATATTTTACAGGGAGTAGTCTCAGAGGTTGAAGTATTCTGTTTGGGGCTTGACTATAAAGACTGCTCACGTATTTCATCTTGCCTTGCCCAAGTAAGTTAATAGAGAACAGTAAATTCTCTTAGATTCAGTCGGAATATTGTGAAGCTTAGTTTAGAGACATGTTTTTCTTTATTTGTATGAGTCTGTCCATCAATGTTGTTTTCAATATTTTCTGTGATTTGAACTGTATGACTATATATTCAGTATTTTCATGTACTTTTATTATTTATTATTAAATATATTTAATACTTTTATCATGACTGGTTCTTGTAGAGAGTATCTAACATTTCAGAGTACTTATATTTATTTGGTGATACTGTGTGGGCCACTCCAGAAGTTCTAGCTGGCTTGATGAACTACTACCATTTGTATTAGTATTAATACTGCACAGTATAATTAGACATCCTTTGTTAAGGATCTTAGAGTAGCTGATTGTGAAGTGCCTAGTGGCAGTGATAACTACCTTACAGACTGGGCAGAAGGTGGCATAGCTAGTAAACCTATGCCAGCCTTTCCTAGGTCTGTGTGTGTATGTCTGTGTGAAAATTAAATCTCTCAGGGTGTGTGTCAGCTACTTGGGACAGGGACACGAAGCACTGGGTTTACAGAGAGGGTGCTGATGGATATGGCTTGGACACTCAGCTGAGGAACTAACCCTACAGCTGTACCAGTGGGATGTCTTATTGGGGATTTGGAGGGAGATAGATATAGAGATATCCAGACTCCGGGCTGAGTGTGTTCCCTGAGTGCTCTTAAGGGAAATTGTACTTGATGCAGACAGGCCTGCATCTGGAAATACCATGTGTATCCATTTGTATTCCTAGTGCAAGTCCCTCTCCAGTGTCAGTGGTGAGGATTCAAGCTCTTTGCTTACTGGCCTAGTATAGGGATGACAAATAGTGGTGCCCATCAAATATTGGTAATAGTGGGGGGCCTCACAGAGTGTATAAAGACTTAAATGAATGAAGCACTTTATAAAGTCTGAGAACAAGCAAATACAATTGAAGTGGTGTAGGCAAACTGTTCCTCCAAAATTAGAAATACAATGCAGAAACAACAAAGGAGGCTCCAGACCACGGCTACTAAAAATATATAAAAGTTTAATCCAAAGTGAGCGCTTTCGTACCTCAAGGCTACTTCATCAGATAAAACTTACATCAAAATGTGCAGTTTATATACCTTCAAGTCAAGTAATCAGTCAATTAAATTACCAATTAACTTAAAGGCACATAGCCAAATTCATTAACACTGAGTGAACCCAAAATATAAAACTGCATAAAAAAGCATCTTCCGCCTAATCCATTCATCTAGTAGTACATATAGGCTACAAAAATCATAAATGCATCTCAAAAAACATTTACCTAATACATAGGCCTATCTAAAAATATACATAAAATTTTATTCAAGATACATGAGATACATGATAAAATAGATACATGATTTATCTAGCCACTGTTATCTGATGCCTCTATCCATTAATACTGGTTTAATGCAAATGTTATCATTGGTGCCCTTGCCAACATTGGCTTGCATAGTAATTATCCATTCAAGTTCCTTGACGTTAACTTTATTCTTAATACCACCCCCCTAATGATGGATCTGACCATATCTATCACTAAAAACTTGAAGTGATGCTCATTGCCACATATCATGGTATGCTTCGCCAGGGCATTAGTGTCTATTTGCCTAGAAATATCATAGAGGTTTTCTCTCATGCGATCACGTAATCTACATGTCCATCATCCCTACAGAGAAACAGCCACATAATACACAGGTGGCTAGGTACACTAAATTAATAGTATTGCAATGTGCTGTCAATTTAAATGTATATACCCTCCCTGTATCAGGCTGTGTGAACCTCTCTGTACTATCAAGAAAGTCACAGAGCCTGCACTTCCCACATGGGTGTGTACCAAATGCCACCACGTCTTCAAAGTTAGTTGGTTCACGACTAAGTTGTGGCCCACATAATATTCTTTTCAAACACTTCTTATTCTTATAGACATATCTGGGTCTTTCCCCAACAATTTCACCTTGTCATCTGCACATAAGATATTCCAGTTCTTAACAGAAATCCTTTGTAATAATTGTATATTGCTAGAATATGTGATGGGTATTCTCAAAGTGTTGTTTCTATACTTGGGTACTATGGAAGAGGATTCCTGTTTAGAGAAGTATGGAGTAATATCTACTTCTCTTATGTTATTAATATCCATTGTCACTTGGGAAATTTCACTCTCACTATAGCCTCTCTCCATGAATCTTTCATATTCATAAACTCCCTTTCAAATTTCATATCATTAGTTATTAACCTGGAGGTTCTCACCCCTTGCCCTCAAATCACATTTCTAAAGATATGCTCGAGGTCCATACTTTGTACAAATAAGAATTTCTGCAACATTCCTTTCTACATATCTCAGTATCAAATTGATTATTAGTTTTCTGTATAATTCTGACATCCAAGAAGTCAATTGTAGAAAAGGAACTTTTCATTGTAAATTTCAAAAATTGTGTACTGTTACCTAATTTAACAAAGAAGGGATTGAAAGTGTTGCTGTCACCATCCCACGGCATAAAAAGGTCATCCAGAAACCTTCTATAAAAGCCAAGCCAGCCTTGCATCTCAGTGATCACAAAAAAGAAGTTATGTACTTACCATAACATTCCATGTGAGTTGTTCAATCTCACCGTTCATTCTTTTCTGATGTGTAGCATCAAACGCACCATCAGTCTAGGGTGCCTCATGGGAGTATATTTCTCAGGACCATGGATCCAAAGAGGCCCTGTCCATGGAGGCCTTGTCAACTTTGTAATGAGTGATAAAAGTATGAGGTTTTGATCAAGTGACTACTGCACAAATATCAATAGGAAGTCTGGCAGAAAAGGCAGATGATGTAGAAACTGGTCTGGTTGAGTGAGCTTTAATCTAGGTATCTAGGTATATTTGGCAGCTAAATAGGTAAAGGTGATACAATCAGATAACCATTTAGAAAGAGTAGTTTTAGCCACTGGTTTCACTTTCCTGGAATCTGAAAATGAAACAAAAAGCTGGTCTGATTTCCTAAAATCTTTTGTTCTATCCAAACAGAATATGAGCTGTCTATGAACATCTAGTTTGTGCAGCATATACTCTAAATTGTTAGAATGATTGGGGAAGAAAAAGTACAGTTGTGTACCTACCATAAATGTAGATGTTCAAGTGTATTCACTTTTGCAGTCATTACACTTTGGTTATCCTGCTGGCAGGCTACCCGTATTAGGCCTGAATTCCAAAGTCCTGGTCCGGCATCGGTTGCTGTCGCCTCTTCCCCAACGTCAGTGCGCAAGGGGGTATAAAAGATGCAGCTAACGCCATTTTCTTCAGTTTTTCTTGCCCCAGATGTCAGGTGCCCCCAAAAGGGTAGGCTAAAAAACATTGCTTATAAAAGCATGCACTAAAATAAACAATACCTTCATCTACAAGCAAATATACCACATAGGTTGTATAGAATAGAGAAGTACAGATAAGTCCCAGCAAAGAAAGGGGGATGGTGGGTAACCTGGACTGCAACAGTGAATACACTCGAACATCTACATTTATGGTCGGTACACAACTGTACTATGTTCATCGTGTTTCACTGTTGCAGTCATTACACTTGGGTTGAATCCCAAAGCTGAGTTTGGGCGGCTGGGTCTAAATAGAATTAGGAGTGGCTATAAGACTCTGCAGAACTGCAGTGGCAAAGCCTGCTCTGGATTTAGAGTAAAGAGGTAAGTGGTAGTGCTTAGTAAAAGTGTGCACTGAAGTCCAAGTTGCAGCCTCCAAAATATCCCTGGTTGGTACTCCTCTGAGGAAGGCTGCTGAGGTGGCTGCTGCCTGGTAGAATGTGGTCTAACGCTCTTAGGCACTGATTTGCCATGTTGTGAATAGCAGAAATGAATGCAGTGTCCTATCCATTTTGAAATAGTCTGCTTTGAGATAGCCTTTTCTTGTGATCCTGCAGCATATGCCACTAAAAGTTGCTCAGTTTTTTTGAAAGCTTTAGTTTTGTCCAAGTAGAAGCATAGCTGTCTGTGTATGTCCAAAGAATGCAGAAGTCTCTCCCCTTTATTCTGTGGGTTTGGGTAAAAAGTTGGAAAATGAATGGTTTGGTTAAGAGCCACACTGGACACTACCTTAGGCATAAATGTTGGGTTTGTCCTTAGAGAAACCCTGTCCAGATGGAAGATAATAAAAGGATCCACAGCCATTAATGCCTGTAACTCTGAGACTCTTCTTACTGAAGTTATTGCTAGGAGCAGAGCTGTTTTCCATGATAAGAATTTTATCTCAGCTGTATTGGCTGGCGCAGAAGGAGGCAGTGTGAGGTTTTTCCAAGACAAAATTGAGGTCCCATGCAGGTATTGGTGCTCTCCTTGGAGGTCTTATGTTTTTGCCCCCCCTGAGGTACTGCCTAAGCAATGGATGTGAAAAAATAGGTGGGTCCGCATTGTAATGAGCTGAAATGGCAGAGGCATGGATCTTAATTGATGAGAAGGATAGGCCTTTGTCCAGCATCTCAGTCAGATATTGTAAAATCTGAGGAATATTTGGAACAAGCGTCAATTCCTTGTGCCTGGTTCCAAGCACAGCATATCTTCCATTTCTCTGCATAAGATTTTCTGGTGCTGGGCCTCCTGGCCTCCAAAATAACATCCATAGCCGCTTTAGGGAGAGGTGTATTCTGAATGTCACACTATCCGCCATGCAGCTAGATTTAGGGTTCTGAGTTGGCTGTGCAGGATCTGATTGTTTTGTTGGGTCAGTAAATGAGGAATTTGAGGCAATGTCCAGGCTGGGCCTTGAGACAAGCTCCTTAGGATTGGGTACCAGTGTTGGCGTGGCCAATCCGGGACAATCAGTATCATTTGTGGCTTCTCTTGTCTGACCTTTAGGAGTACCTTGGGGAGGAGAGGCAGTGGAGGAAAGGCGTATACTGTAAGGTAGTTCCAGCTGAATGACAAAGCATCTACTTTCCATGCTTATTTGTGATAAGTCCTTGTGCAGAATCTCTGAAGTTGGCAGTTGTGAGGGGAGGCAAAAAGATCTATGTCTGGGCATCCTCATTTCCTTGTTATCATGTTGAAGATTTGTGGATCTAGTTTCCACTCGTGAGGATCCATGAGGTTTCTGCTTAGTTCGTCTGCCAGAGCATTTGTTTTTCCTGGCAGGAATTGTGCTTGCAGGTGTACTTGGTAAGTCAATGCTGTGTTCCACAAAATAATGGCTTGCCTGCAGAGGGGGTAGGAATGTGTGCCCCCCCCTGCTTGTTTATGTACCACATGACTGTGGTGTTGTCCGTCTTTATCAGCAGCTGTCCTGGATGAAGTAGGTCCTTGAAGGCTGTCAGGGCATTTTGTACAGCTAGAATCTCTTTTTGATTGATGTGAAGATGCCTTTGGCTTGCGGGCCATGTGCCCTGAATACATTTTCCTGCCATGTGGGCCCCCCAGGCATAATCTGATGCATCTGTTGTTAGTGTTTGCCTGGCTGTGGGTAAAGTGAATGGCTGTCCCTTGTTGTGGTGACAGGCCTGTGCCCACCATCAAAACTCCTGTTGCAGGCAGGGAATGAGTGAAATTAATGATTCCAGGCTGTGGCAATGCTGAGTCCAAACACTTTTTAGATACCATTGTAGTTTCCTCATATGCAGTCTTGCATATGGAATTAGCAGAATGCAGGATGCCATGTAGCCCAGAGCCTGCAGAATTTTTCTTGCAGATAACTGGGTCTTTGTTGCCATGCTTTCGAAGTAAGAAGTCAGTTGCCTTTGTTTGTCTGGCGTGAGATAAGCCATCTGGGCAGTTGTATTTAAGCTTGCATCCAGGAATATTATCTCTTGAGAGGGTACTAGTTTTGATTTATTTTCGTTTACTGTGTACCCTAGGCAAATTAGTAATCTTTTTACAAATGCCAGATGCTTTAGTAGAATGTCTTTGGTCTCTGCTTGAATGCTTGAATAAGGCAGTCATCTAAGTAGGGATATATTTGAATTCCTCTTTGTCTGCAAAATGCAATTACTGGTGCCAGGCATTTTGTGAAGACCCTGGGGGCAGTAGATAAGCCAAAGGGCAGTGCAGAGAATTGGTAGTGCATTGACCCAGCTATGAATCTGAGGTATCTTCTGCAAGGTTGTCTGATTGGGACATGCAGGTATGCCTCTTTGAGGTCCAAAGTTACAACCCAAGCCTTCTTGTCCAGCATGGGCAGAAGCTGCTGCAGAGTAAACATTTTGAATTTTGGAACGTCCAGAAAAGTATTTAGAATAGACAGGTCCAGAACTGGTCTCCATGCTTTGTCCTTTCTTGGTACTAAGAAAAGTCTTGAGTAAAATCCTTGTCCCTGCTCTTGTTGTGGCACTGGCTGAATAGCCCTCATGTCCATGAGAGATGAAACTTGTTTTTGTGCTCCTGCCCATTGATTGTGTGGCAGGTCTGGCATACCTTTTGCCTTTGGAAGGGTGTGAAAGTGGAAGCTGTAGCCCTGAGAGACTATATTTAAGATTTATATTTTTGGAGGTAGAAGCACCCCATTGTTTGGGCCTGTATGAGCCCTGGGGCTGTTGTCTGCCTCTAGGGCATCTGTATCTGCCTCTTTGTGGCCTGTCTGACATGGGAAAGGACCAATTCTTAGAAGGCCAGTTCCTGCTAACTCTGGGTGGCTGTACCTGTAAGAAATCCTTTACTGTCTGCATAGATTTAGCTTTATCCTCCATTTTCTTTAACACCTCTTCAACACCAAACAAAGTATCATGCTGTAATGGAGCATCCAATAATTTTGCTTTAAGATGATCAGGCAGAGTCTGTTCCTTTAACCAAGCATGCCTTCTAATGACTGAACCTGTTACAGTGACCCTGCAAGAGGCCTCCAGTGAATCATAACCACATTGCAAAGTATGCTTTCCCACTTGTTCAGGTGCATGCAATAAATCCTGCATTTCCTTGTTCTCAGAACATTCATAATTTGTCAACAATTTCTGTTTTAACAGAGACATTAAGCATTGCTGATATTTAAGCATATGAAACTGACACTTTAAAGCCCTTACAGCCAAGGTAGCAGAAGTGTAAACTTTTCCCCCCATCTGTCCAGTGCCCTTGACTCTCTATCCGAAGGGACAGGGTTTTTTGCAGTAGCGGCCTTAACGCCTTTGGGACCCTGAGAAATAGTTTCTGGGTCAGCAGCAGGGTTTTTATATAGAAATTTATGAGATTCTGGAACCCTGAAATATCTGTCTGGCTTAACAGGTGCAGGAGGTAAAGAGTTGGAAGACAGGCTGGACTCTGAAAATACATGATCTACAATGTCAAGAACAGGTGGAATAGCAAGAGGTCTGTGCTGAGGTAGTAAAGTAAAGTATCTGAGCCTTTTCTTAGATTCTGAGTAATCTTGGCTCTCCCAGTGGAAATGCTCCCTCATGGTATGCAGGGTTTCCCCAAAGGAGTAATTCTCAGGAGGAGAAGCTGAAGGAATAGATTCTTCAGCATCAGAATCCTCACAGGGAGGAATAGAGTATCCCTGTTCTGAAGAGTCAGAGGAAATGGAAACCTGATCATTGGAAACATATTCAGTGTCTTGCCTAGGTCTCTTATCAGGAGGGGGTGGGGATGGGAACCCCTGATCAAAGTAATTAGGTCTTCGGCCATTTTGAGCATCTGTTTCTTAGGCATGGAAGTCTGTCCTGGAGAATGCTGTACTTGTTTCCTTGTCTTTAAAACTGTTTTAGACTTTGTCTTGGATGCTGAAGTTGGCTTGATATAAAGCTGTGTATGTCTGAAAACACCCTCAGAAGCCGATGCCTGCTCAGCGGCTCCGGACCCATCTGAGGGATTAGTTTCCGAAGGCCCAATACCTTGAGTATGAAGAGGCCTAGTTGCCTCCACGTGGGAATCGGAGACGGCCTGTGGCTCTGAGGTAGCAGGTGTCAGAGGCTGCGAAAGTGCCTCACTGAGAATCGGCAAACCGGCGGCTGGCCTAGAAGAGGCTTCGTCGTCGGTTTTGGACCTCGGATGCCTGTCCTTTTCTTTTTCTTTGCGCTTTTTATGAATTCCGGTCATCGGCTGTTCTGACGGCATTATATAGTTAAACCTTCGGCCAAAGTAATGAAAAGCAAAATCGTACTGACGCTTAATAGTGCATTGGTTAAATCTAGCACAAAACCGACAACTAGCAACGTCATGGTCAGGGCCTAGGCAAGGAATACAGTAAGAATGAAAATCCTTATGAGGTATTTGCTTCCCACAAGAAATACAATTGTTAACTTTTTCTGACATCAGTCGGGAGCAAGAAAAAATTTTCCCCAATGGGGTACTTAGCTTTACTGAAGACTTCGGATCTGAAATTCAATTTCGAAAATCTCAGGAGTCGGCCGACCGGAACTTGCGAACTGCTTTTGCTTTGGGCACCGCACGGCAAGAAAGACAGAAGAAAATGGCGTCGGCTGTATCTTTTATATCCCTGGCGCACTGACGTCAGGGAAGAGGCAACAGCAACCAACACCGGACCAAGACATTGGAATTCAGGCCAACTGCGGGTAGCATGCCAGCAGGATAACCCAAGTGTAATGACTGCAACAGTGAAACACGATGAACATCTGGCAAATCAATAACTTGGTTGAGATTGGTTTCAGTGCAAACTTTGGGCAAGAATGAGGGATTTGTTCTAAGTGATACTCTGTCAGGGTGAAATATCAAATATGGAGGCTTGATGGATAAAGCCTGAAGCTCTGAACCTCTGCGGGCAGAAGTAATAGCTACCAGAAAGATGGTCTTCCAAGACAAAAATCTGAGGTCACAAGATGAAGCTGGCTCATATGCCGGGAGAATTATATGTGAAAGCATAACATTTAGATTGCATGAAGAATAGGGAGATTTCACAGGAGGTCTCATATGAAAAGTCCCTTTGAGAAATGCTTTGGATAACTTGTGAGACATGATATTCAAACCTTCAAATCCAAGATGAAAATTAGAAATAGCAGCCAATTGTACCTGAACTGTTGCTGCTGCAGCTCCTTCGTTGAAAATCATAGTCAAGAATTCTAAAATGGAAGCCATAGAGACATGGTAAGGATCAATATTACTTTTTGAGGCCCAAGAGCTAAACCCAAACATAAAACTACTGTTCAATCTCAGCCTTACTACAGGATATGTACCCAAAGTGGCGTACAGCAACAGTGGTCCCTCTCCACAAAGGTGGTGCCTCAACAGATCCTGGAAACTATCGCTCCATAAGCCTGACTAGCTTGGTCTGCAAAGCTATGGAAAGGATCATCATGGACCTCATAAATAAAGATATTGGGGACCTACAGACACTGGATCCTACCCAGTTTGGCTTTGTTAAGGGCAGATCCTGCCTCTTAAACCTGGTCGATTTCTTTGAAACAGTCACCAAGGCCATTGACGAGGGGAAAGTGGTCCACACAGCCTACCTGGACCTCGCAAAAGCCTTCGATACAATACCCCACTCGGGCATTATAGATAAGCTCACCAGCTTAAATATAAACCCCTATGTCACTAGATAGGTTGCAAACTGGCTCAAAGACAGAACCCACATGGTTAGAATTGCTGGAGCCATGTCAGACTCCAAACCAGTTACAAGTGTGTCCCACAAGGCTCAGTCCTGGGACCTCTCTTGTTCGGTATATATTTCTCGGAGGTACAGGCCAACACGGAAGGACTGTGGCTGACCAAGTTCGCAGATGACTGCAAACTGGGTGCCATAATCGACTCTCCAGCCGACACAAGCATCCTCCAAAAGGGCCTAATAGAAACAGACAACTGGTGCCAGAGCCATGGCCTCAAGCTAAATGCCAAAAAGTGTATAGTCATCCCCTTTGGCAAAAACAAAGTGCCCACAAATTACCACATAGGTGGTAATCCATTAAGTACTGAAGAAGTAATTAGGGACCTGGGGACCCAAGTTGATAGCAATCTCTCATTTGACAACCACGTGGCCAAAGTGGTTAGAAAAACATTTTATATAGCCCACCTAATCATGAACGGATTCACATCTATATCAGGGGAGGTCATCGTGCCTCTTTACTCATCCCTCATCAGGCCCATAATTGAGTACAATGCCCCTTTTGGGATGTACCTTACCAGACACCTGCAGCAACTGGAAAGACCCGAAATGTACCTCACCAAGAGAATCAAAGGGTTCAAACAGATGCCATATGCTGCCCAGTTAAAGAAATACCAGCTCTACTCAGTGGCATACCGCCTGCTCAGAGGCGATCTGTGCCTGACGTATAAAGCCATGTCCAACCCGGAATTAATGGACATGCTGCACCTCAAAAAATCCAAATCCCATCGAGCTACACGCTCGAGAGACTTGAACCTCAGCACTGAAATAAATAGGACATGCTGGAGGGACAGATTCATAACCCAGAGGCTCCCTTCACTCTGGAATAAAATCCCAGTCCAGGTTAGGCAGAGTCCCTCATTGACCCTCTTCAAGAAGAATCTTGAGGAGTGGATGGGAGATCGTAGGTTTACCCCGGGTATCACTTCTGTGTCACTGTTAGACAGAGGCACAGTATACTAACCTCGAAAAAGGGCATAGCAAAATTAATTTAAAATGGGTGGCAAAAGCCAAACACACTCTGGCTAGGCTTATAAATGCCCTAGGGCAGATAGCCTAGTATGAACCTATGAACCTATATAGAAAATGTCTTCCATTTGCTAAAATATAGCTTCCTGGCAGAAGATTTGTGAGAGGACAAAATAACCTGTTTTGTCTCTTTGGAAAGGTTATGGAACCTGGCTATGGATAGGAACTGGAGCAGCCAAGCTGTCAGCTTCAGGGACTGCAGAGAAGGGTGTGTCAGAAGTTCTGGAACTGGGTCCAGGATCCAAGATTCTCCAAAAAATGAGGTTGAAGGAAGGGGAACCAAATCTGACAAAGGTCAATGAGGGGCTATAAGAATGATGGTCCTTTCCAGAGATTTTTCTTTCTGTAGAAACTTGGGTATTAAGGTGATTGGTGGAAATGCATAGAGGAGACCCGGAGGCCAATCGTGCATGAGTGTGTCCCTTGGGGCTTCTCCCGGAGTGGGAATGAGGGCAAAGTAGCTTCTGCTTTTCATGTTTATGTGACTGGCAAAAAGGTCACAGCAATGCTGGCCCCACCTGCGGAATATCCTGTCCGCAATTTCTTTCTTGAGGGACCACTTGTGAGGCAACAAGATTGCCCTGCTCAGTTTGTCTGCTATCACGCTGGAGCTCCCCGGGATGTGCGTTGCCAACAGAAAGCGCTGGGTGAAAACAGCCCACTGCCAAACTCTGAGAGACTCTCAACAAAAGGGGTAAGACCTGGTTCCTCCTTGTTTGTTCAAGTACCAGACCACTGACATGTTGTCTGTCTGAATCGCAATCGTACCCAGAGGGAGAGAGTCCTGAAAGTACTGCAACGCCAAAAGTACTGCTCTCATCTCCAGGAGATTGATATGCAGATGTGTCTCTTGATCGGTCCATGTGCCTTGGGAAGTCTTTCCCTGAAAATGCCCCCCCACCCACCCCACCCTATCAGGGAAGCATCCGTGGTCACTGTGGCTGCTGGAGGGGGTAGCACAAATGAGCGTCCTATCGTGACATGAAGTGAGGTCAACCACCACTGAAGGTCCTTCTTGCAAGAATTTGTGATCATTGTGGCATGATTCATGGGGAGCTCTTGGTAAGATCATTGAGTGAACAATAGCCACTGTAGTATTCTCATGTGCATATGAGCAAGTGGTATAGCTAGAATTGCTGCTGCCATCATGTCTAATACTTTCAGAACTTCTTATGCTGGTGCTTTTTCCCTTTGATATCAGGATGCTGACATGGTAATGAAGAAGAGAGACTCTTTCTATTGGAAGCCTTAGAGTGGTGGTAGTAGTGTCCAATTCTACCCCTATAAAAATGATATGCTGCGATTGTGACAAGGCAGATTTTTCTGAGTTGATTGTAATGCCCAGATTATTGCAGAGTGATAGAGTGGACTCCCGGCCTGAATGAGTTGATGCCTGGTGGTGGCGGTAAGGAGACAATCGTCTAGGTACGGAAACACCTGGAATCCTAGATGACTCAGGTGAGCCGTGACCACTGCTATGCATTTGGTGAACACTCTGGGGGCTGTAGTGAGACCAAAGCGCAGGGCTCAAAACTTTTAGTGATTGGCTCCCAGCCGGAAGTGCAGGTGATCCCTGGATGGTCTGGCCATTTTTATGTGGTAGTACACATTCTTGAGATCTATTGTGCACATCCAATTGCCTTTCCCTAAGAAGGGAAGTATAGACTGAAACGTGACCATCCGAAACTTCTTTCTTTATGTATTGGTTCAGTCTGCTGAGGTCCAATATGGGACTCCAGTCCCCCATCTTCTTTGGAACCAAAAAGAATCTTGAGTAAGTTCTGGATCCTGTCTGGTTTGCTGGGACTGGTTGGATGACTCTTTTTCTTAGCAGCCTTTGGCCCTCTGCTGTTGTTTGATCCCTGTAACTGGGTGGAATATCCGGGATTCATCTTATGAATAGAGAGGGTGAATGGTATGAAGTATCCTCTGGAAATGATACTTTGTACCCAGCTGTCTTTTGTTATATTGAGCCAGGTGTCTGAATACAAAGATAAGTGAACCCCGACTGCCTCCACAGCAGGACAGTCAGGCCTCCTCTCAGGAGCAATGGTAGGGTGTCCCAGAGAAGTGATCTCTGTCACCCTGGTGCTGCAGACACCCTCTGCCATGATGGCAGCATCTTCCATTATTACCCCCTCCTCTGCTCCTGGAGGGGGGTTCACCACGTGTGTTCTGAAAGGCTCCTCTGGCTTTTCAGCACCATATTTTTCCTCCCCTTTGACCTTTAGGGTATGGTGGGGTAGGGGTGGAAAAACAGACCTTGACGGCAGACAAGAGTCTTTCCATCCTGTTCACACTTGGTTAAGGTTTCCTTCACTTTAGGCCCGAAAAGGTACAAGCCATCAAAGGGAGTGTTCATGTAGGAAGACTTGAAAGGTTCCGCAAGGAATACAAACGCATCCAGGAATGTCTCCTAAGAGCAATTCTTGTACCTGCTGCCCTACTCTTTCCATCAGCTGCATAAGATATGAGGCGCATGGACAAGTTGACGATATAATTTAGGGCAGAAAGCTGGGCAGTAACTTTGTCGGAAGCTGCTGCAGCTACTGTGCCCTGAAGAGTATCTCACAACTTTTTAAGGAGATCTCTTTGCAATCTAATAAAATGGGTTAAGTAGTTCAGTGAACGGACAGCAAAGGTCGCTGAACTGAACATGTGCTTCCCATATCTATCTATAATCCTGTAGTCTCTGTTAGGAGGATGGATAGACGAAGTCTCAGACATTTCCTTCTTGGTGGCTGCCGCCGCCACCACCATGGCATCAACAGGAACACCTTTAGTTAAAAATGTTTTGTCAACTGGGGCTGAAATAAATTTATTAGGCCTCCTGGGGACAGGCACCATAGAATCCGGAGACTCCCACGCCCTTCGTGAGACCAGGTGCATCAGCTCATCGAAGGGTAGAGTCACCCAAGAGGTGGAGAGCTGCCATGATAATGTTGGCATAGCTATTTGCACATGGTGTGCCAATAGCAACGCCATCCATTTGTCTATAAACTGTATCACCAAACACAAATAGATTATTTTCCAAAATGAGTTCCATCAGCATGGCTAGGATATCAATAAATCGAGTGTCATAAGTCCTATCTTTCAACAGATACTGTCTAAATAATTCAATCCCTGCTCTAGTGGGAATCATAGTGAACAGGGATTGTACATCTAAGTTAATCATTAACCATTGTCTGTTAAGGTTAGCTTTACCAACAAACTCATGCAAATCTCCTAGAAATTGCTTGGTGTCCCTCAATATAAACCTATTCTTTAATAATACAGCCTTTAAATGTTGTTCCACAAAAACAGACAATGGCTCAGTGCACCACCCTCTCCCTGTCACAATGGGCCTCACAGGAAGAGGGTGCATGTTTGTGAACCTTAGGCAGTCCTTGTAGAACAGGTGCTATCGGTTTCTCTACAATAAAGTACTTGAATAATTCATTACTAATTAGTCTACTCTGCAAGCATTCAAAAAGGGAGTTATAAACGCATCTTTCATTTATTGATTTCTTAGCCATGCTGATGGAACTCATTTTGAAAAATAATCTATTTGTGTTTGATGACACTGTTTATAGACAAATGGATGGCGTAGCTATTGGCACACCATGTGCCAATAGCTACACCAACATTGTCATGGTAGCTTGGGAAGAACAGTTTGTGATCACTGAGATGCAAGGCCGACTTGGCTTTTATAGAAGGTTTGCGGATGACCTTTTTATGCTGTGGGATGGTGACAGCAACCCTTTCAATCCCTTCTTTGTTAAATTAGGTAACAGTACACAATTTTTGAAATTTACAGTGAAGAGTTCCTTTTCTACAACTGACTTCTTGGATGTCAGAATTATACAGAAAACTAATAATCAATTTGATACAGAGATATATAGAAAGGAATGTTACAGAAATTCTTATCCGCACAAAGTATGGACCCCAAGCATATCTTTAGAAATATGATTAGAGGGCAAGGGGTGAGAACCTCCAGGTTAATAACTAATGATATGAAATTTGAAAGAGAGTTTATGAATATAAGATAGATTCATGGAGAGAGGCTATAGTGAGAGTGAAATTTCCCAAGCGACAATGGATATTAATAACAGAAGTAGATATTACTCCATACTTCTTTAAACAGGAATCTTCTTCCATAGTACCTAAGTATATAAACAACACTTTGGGAATAGCCATCAGATATTCTAGAAATACACAGTTATTAACTGGAATATCTTATGTGCAGATGACAAGGTGAAAGAAATTGTGGGGGAAAGACCCAGATATGTCTATAAGAATAAGAAGTGTTTGAAAAAAATATTAGTTGGTTCACGACTAAGTCGTGGCCCACATAACTCTGAAGATAGGGTGGCATTTGGTGCACACCCATGTGGGAAGTGCAGGTTCTGTGACTTTCCTAATAGTACAGAGAGGTTCAAAAACCCTGATACAGGGAGGGTATATACATTTAAATTGAAAGTACATTGCAATACCTGTGTATTATGTGGCTGTTTCTACGTAGCGATGACGACAAGTAGATTACGTGATCGCATGAGAGAACACCTCTATGACATTTCTAGGCAAATAGACACAAATGCCTTGCGAAGCATACCATGATATGTGACAATGAGCATCACTTCAAGTTTTTAGTGATAGATATGGTCAGATCCATTATTAGAGGGGGTGATATTAAGAATAAAGTTGAAGCCAAGGAACTTGAATGGATAATTAGGCTGCAAGCCAATGTTGGCAAGGGCATCAATGATAAAATTTGCATTAAACCAGTATTAATGGATAGAGACATCAGATAGCAGTGGCTAGATAAATCATGTATCTATTTTGTCATGTATCTTATGAATCTTGAATAAAAGTTTTTATAGTTATAATATATGTTTTTATAACATGTATATTTTTAGATAGGCCCATTTATTAGGTAAATGTTTTTTGAGATGCATTCATTATTTTTGTAGCCTATATGTACTACTAGATGAATGGATTAGGTGGAAGATGGATTTTTATGAAGTTTTATATTTTGGGTTCACTGTTAATGAGTGCCTTTAAGCTAATTAGTAAATTAATTGCCTGATCACTTAACTTGAAGGTATATAAACTGCACATTTTGATGTAAGTTTTGTCTAATGTAGCCTTGAGCTATGAAAGCACTCACTTTGGATTAAACTTTTATATGTTTTTAGTAGCCGTGGTCTGGAGCCTCCTTTCTTGTTTCTGCACTTTAAAAGGAGGAATAGGAGTAGGTTCTGGAAATTCCAGTAGTAATAAATAATAATACTTCCTGAGGGACTGAGAACCATGACTATTTTCCCACTAAAACAAGTGATTTATTATATAAATCGTTTCACAGAAAGTGAATCAGTTAAAATTACTGGCAAAAGCCAAACTCTCCTTGCAATATGAATCACAATTTTGGGTCTATATTAAAAGACCGAAGAGGTGTTTCAGCGAACACCTCTTGGTCGACACGTAATAAGCAAACACACTAAAGTGTGAATGCTCAAAACAGCGTTTTCTTTCCCTGGAAAAGAATCCGCTAGCACAAACACACACACATATACATACACACACACACACACACACACACACACACACACTTTAAAACATAACAACGTGGGGGGCTGTGCCCCCCCCGCACACACCCTAACTAAATATACCAATTCCGAGATTGCACTACAGTGAGGAAAGGGGCAAACACATGGGGATGGCCAAGTGATTTCTTTCCCAAGGAAAGTAATCGCTGTTTTGAACGTTTGTGCTTTAGCGCGTTCGCTCATTATGTGTCGACCAAGTAGAGTGCAGTCCCTACCCCTTCTCCTAAAACCAACAAGGGTGTCTCTCTTTTTCTCACTAAGGGTTCTCCAACAGCCTCAAAGGATGTGTCTAACCTCAGGTCCATAGAGAAAGGTGAATGGCACTAAAAAGCCACAGCAGAGCCACTTACTTTTGGGTGAGGCATTTTATTAAACCGCTGTGGTGGCAAAGGCTGCTTAATACTCTTTTTCTTCTTGTGACTGGAAGGTCGTTTCATGGTTAAATTGATAAAGGTGCCTGATTCCCAGGGAAGCCTTGCAGCAACAGGCACCAAAACAGGTAAGTATTAAAAAAGTAACATTTTTTTTTTTTACATTAAAACATAGTAAAAAGTAACTGAGAAACACAAAAATCCAGGCAGAGTGGCAAACCCAACTAGTCCAAGTGCAGTGACCTGGTAGCCAAAAAATGAAAGTAGAGTGAAGATAATCCAAGTTAAGATGTTTATTCACATCAAATGGACAAAAATATATAACAAGCGCTTTCGCTCAGCTTAATGCTGAGCTTCCTCAAGTTAATTTTAAAAAAGCCAAATGGCCACATTAAATAGTCATTTCTAAATCACTAAATTGCTTAATTAATTAAGCATTGCAATTCAATATAACATCTGAATGATACAATTAAAGTAGAATGCAATTAAAAAAACATCTCCAAGCCAAGGGTATCGCTGAAAAGTAGTATGTTAAAAACTTAAGTTTAACACACTTGCACCATCCTTCCCAAAGTAAAATAAAAAGTTATGTACTCACCATAATGTTCCATCTGAGTAGTTGTTCTTCATTTGTCTTCAACTTGTGGGTATCGGATCCGACTCAGCCACATATCCAGCATCTGTCCAAGCTCAAAGCTCCTCCCCTTACCCATAATGCCACTGTCCCCTTCCTCCTTTCAGATCGTGTTTGCTGCCCAAACTGTTACTCACACCCATCCCAACAAGACCTTGTCACTATCAGAAAAAACCTCTCCAAACAATGAGCATAACAAAGGACATTTTGGGGGTGTTCAACTTCTGTATTTCTATTATCCCCAAAGAAATCAGACAAGATCAGGGGAAGGAGTGGGGGGGAATGGTTGAAGACAAATGAAGAACTACTCAGATGGAACGTTATGGTGAGTGCATAACTTCTTTAGCTGAAGTAGTTGTCTTCGTCTGGTCTTCAACCTGTGGGACAGACTCCCCAGATACTATACACCTGGGAGGCCCTCATGGAAGGATATACCAGAGCACAGCAGAGCCAAAAGATGCCCTGTTCCTGGATACTATGTCTAATTTATAGTCTGAAATGAAAGTATGAGATGAGGACCATGTAGCTGCAGAACAATAATCATCCAGTTAACCTCTAGACCAAAAGGCTGCTGAAGTAGCCATAGATCTGGCCGAATGTGCTTTAACCTGTTCTGGAAGGGGAATCCCCCTAACAGAATACACTCGCAAAATTCATTGGGAAATCCAGTGGGCAATAGTAAGTTTAGAAACTGGATTGCCCAGAAATGGTTTGGAGTAAGAAATGAAAAGTTGGTCAGATTTATGAAAAGCTTTAGTCTTGTGCAAATTAAAATTCTTTTTAACGGGAGAAGACAAACCAGGCGTCCTGACAATCATGGGAAGCGTTGCAACCAGGAGCAACCAAGCAGTCAGCATTAGACTGTCCAGCTCTGGATGGGGAATCCTTGAGGGATGAGCAATGAGATCCAGAACTGGCTCTAATGTCACTGGTGGAGCTACTAGGATCACAAGGCTCCCCAGCTTGCAGCTTTCTGAAGGAATCTTGGTATCAAAGATAGAGCAGGATAAGCATACAGGAGACCAGGAGGCCAAGCATGAATCAGAGCGTCTCTGGGGTCTTCCCCCAGGGGGAAATTCAGAGCGAAGAACTCACTGCATTTTGCGCTGGAAGGAGATGCAAATAGATCGCAGCAAGGCTGACCCCACTTGAGAAAGATCCGCTCTGCTACTGAAGGATTCAGATCACTCGTAAGGAATCAGGATAGATCTGCTGAGCCTGTCCACTAGAATGTTGGACCATCCTGGAATCTGCATTGCCACCAGAAAAAGGCCGGTGGAGATCGCCCATTCCCAATCTCTCATGACTTCATGACAAAGAGGCTAAGACCTGGCTCCCCCCTGTTTGTTGATGTACCAGACCACAAACATGTTGTCCATCTGGATAGCAATAATTCCTAGAGAAAGATGGGCATGGAGAGCCTGCAATGCAAGAACCACCACCCTCATCTCTAGGACACTGATATGCAAATTGGTCTCAAGGGGACCACGTACCTTGGATCATCCTTTCTGAGCAGTGCCTCCCCCCCAGCTGGGAGGTATCCATAGTCACCGTGGCCTTGGGGAATGAAGGGAGAAAGGGACATCCCCGGACCAGGTGCTGGGAGTAAATCCACTATCAAAGAGAGGCCCTGCACACTCGGGAGATTCGAACAGGATGAGAAAGTGGCACGCCCAGAAGTGACCATTGCACTGAGAGCTCCATTGAAGAATCCACATATGAAGACACACCAAGGGTAGAGGAGTGATTTTGGCCGCCATAGACCCAAGAGCCATAGAACTTCTGCTGTCGGAGAGTGAGTTTGCATGATGCAAAGAACATGTGGCTTCAGGGTGCATATCTTGTCTGGAGTAAGAAAAACTCTCATCTGGATAGTGTCTAATCGAGCCCCAATGAAGTACAAGGTCTGAACTGGGGCCAGAGATGACTTTTTGAGATTGACAGTGATGCCTAACTTCTGGGCTAGTAACAGAAAGGAATTTCTCGCTTGGCAAAGTTGATGTTTGGAAGGGGCAGCGAGGAGCCAATCGTCCAGGTAGGAGAATACCTGAATGCCCTGGAGTCTCAGGTGAGCCACTACTACTGCCATGACTTTGGTGAACACCCTGAGGGCTGTGGTGAGAACAAAGGGGAGCACTCTGAACTGGTAATGATTGGCTCCTAGCCGGAAGCAGAGAAACCTCTGAGAGCGCCTGTTCATCTTGATTTGATAGTACATGTCCTGGATGTCGATCGAGCACATCCAGTCGTTCTCCTGCAGAAAGGGCAGGATGGATTGAAGTGTGACCATCTGGAATTTTGCCTTGGCAACTGACAGGTTCAAGGCTGACAGATCCAGAATGGGTCTTAGGTCCCCCGTTTTCTTTGACACCAAAAAGAACCTGGAATAAATGCCTGACACAGAGTGGTCTAGGGGGATGGGCTAGATGACTCATTTTCTTAGCAGCTTTACTATTTCCAGTGTTGCATCCTTCCTGTGCACGGGTAGAATGTCCGAGAGGTGTTTTGGTGGTAGAGGTGGTTCGAGGAACGGGATTGAATAACCTCTGGATATGATCTGCAACACCCAATAATCCGTTATGGACTCCCACTCCATTAAATGTAGTGATAACTGGCCCCCAACTGCCTCCAGAGATAGACAGCCAGGCACCCCCCTTCAGGGTTGCTGCATGGGTCTGTCCAAGAAAGGTTCTCGAGATCGGTAATTTCCTGGACCCCCTCTGCCTCTGGGGCAACATCTATCGTATCCGCTCTGCCTCTAGGGGAAGGTGAGTCCTGAGTGTCTCGGGAAAATGCCTGAAATTTCTGGAACCACATCTTCTTGTCCCCTCACTGATTTCTGGAAAAGGATCTTTGAGGGGGCGGAAAAGCGGATCCCGATGGCAGAGTCTTCCTGTCCTTCTCACTCTGGACCAAAGTATCACGTACCGACTTCCCAAACAGGGAGGAACCGTCGAACAGAGCATTGGTAAATGACGCCTTGAAGGGTTCAGAGAATTGAAAGAGTTGGAGCCAGGTGTGTTGCCTAATGGTAACACCTGTACCAGCTGTCCTAGAGGCTCCCTTGGTAGCATGGGAGAGAAGGCGCATGGAGGTGTTCGTAACGGACTTCAGAGTGGCCATACGAGCGGAAAAAGGTTTTTTGTGTCCCGCCAACATGGACTCAGGGGTCGACTCAGCGATCTCCTTCACTAGGTCTCACTGTAGCCGAATCACGCTCTATCAGAAAAAGTCTTTGAAGTGTACACCCGCTTCCCAAATCAGTCCAATGTCCTTGACTCTCAATCAGAAGGGTGAACCGTAGAGCTCTCTTGCATGAGCTCTTTCCAGGTGGCGGCTGCCACCACCATAGCATCAACTGGGGACCCCTTATTCCAGTACATCCTACCAGATGGGGGGCTTAATACTTTATCTGGGCACTTTGGGATAGGCTCCACTGTGTCCGGTTCCTTCCACACCCAAGATGTTATCAGGTCCATTAAAGGATCAGAGAGAGGGGACACCCAGGAAGTAGATGGGCCTGTGCTGAATGCCTTGAGGAACACTGATTCGTCCGAGGTAGGCTTTTGGGGAGACCATCCTCCCCCTCTCATGAAGGAGTTCCATGATGTCTCTGAATGAGTGATCTCACTGGGGGTGATCGGGGGAACCCTCCCCTTCCTCTAAATCAGTGTCTTCGGTGAATGACTCCAGAGGGGAGTTTAAGTGCCTCCTTTTGCATGTGTGTTTGCAAGGGATCTCCTCAGTGGGGATCTCTGGGGAGGACTCTCCAATGTCCTGCTGATCCCAAGTGGGAGTTTCCTGAGGCAACAAGATGGCAGGATGGCCTGAACTGTACTCAAGACAGAGAGAGTTGGGGCAGAGTCTGAAGACAAGATGGTCAAGGGTGTTGAAATCAAGAGGACCCTCTCTACCACATCCGAAGGAGAACGGACATCCTGAGAAATGCCAGCAGGAGCCGGTCCCCTCTGACTCAAAAGGGGAGCCAGAGATGCACCTCCAAGCACCGAGATACTGAGGGGGATAGTGCGCTCCAACACACTCTGAGCTGACAGCATCCCCTCGGATCCAACGCCAAGGCTATGGCTCTGAGAGCCCATCAGATCAGACACGTTCAAGGTCATGGCCGGCGTCGAGGTACAAGGTACCATTGGCGCCGACCCAGAGGGTCCTTGGATCCAAGGTTTTTGAAACCGAAAGGTCAGATCTGAGAAGGAGTAATCAGGGTGAAAAAAGACTGTGTGCTCCCTGCTCCAGAGGGAGAGGGGGCAGGTAAGGCTTCCATCTGAATTTGGGTGTGGATAAACCTCCGCATCATCCTGTCCATCTCCACTTTGCTAAGGCTCCAGGTGGAGCAGGAGGAGGAAGCTACCGACACCAGTCTGGAGTGACAGTGCGGGGAAGCCCACATGGGAGACCTGACCCAGAACTCCTCTGGCTCAGGGGAAGACCTGGGAGAGTGGAGCCGGGGAGATCCTGGTCTAGCAGCTGGCCTAGATTTTGGCAGTGGCCTGGCCGGAGCCAAGTGCTCTGTCCTTTTTTTGACTTCTCCCCTTACCCAGGCCTCTTGGTGGGAGTTTGAGTCCAAGAGACTGGGAAGTTGTAGAAGCTGAGGTTGACACTGGGCTAAAAGCTGGGAGTGCAGGAGCTACAGTCCCCAAAGAGGGAAGTACGCCCTTCAAGATGAGCTTATTCCTCCTGTTCTTCAGTGCCCTGAGATTAAACCCGGCACAGATAGAAAAGGAGGTTTGCAAATGGGCCGCTTCCAGAAATACTACGCACAGAGTGTGGCCATCAGTTGGAGAGTGCACTTTCTGAAACTTGGCTCTGGGGTCCCTGGCATTTTCTTTTTTTTTTTTTTACTGATGACCACGCAAGGGAGGTAGAAAATAGAGATAGAAATATAGATAGAAGGAAGAGAGAAAAACCCTAAAACACTCACTTACCCAAAAAATATCGCTAAGAGCTCAGACCATGATGAGTACCTCACAGGTGGCAAACGAGATCTGAAGGGAGGAAGGAGATGGGCATTATGGGTAATGGGAGGAGTTTTGAGCTCGGATCAGATGCTGGATATGCAGCCGAGTCAGATCCGATATGAATCCGTAACCCACAGGTTGAAGACCAAATGAAGACAATTACCTCAGATCACTTATTTCTTCATAGAAAAATGAGATAAAAATTAAGTTTAATAACTTTTTACCACAAAAGTGAAAAAGTTACACTCCCATTTAAGAGTGAATAAAAGTCACTACAATCAATAAAAACACTTTTTTCCTAACAGAATTATACAAGTTTCACAAAAAGTAAATTCTCTGTTGCAAACAGTAAAGTGGAAGCGTTTTCCCCAGAAAGGAACTTATCTGCCCAGCAATGGGACAATGTTAGCCGACAGTCAATCCGCAAAAGCCCACAGAGAAGCACTCTCTCCAGCATCAGGAAAGTTCTTGGAGGGCTTTGTGCCCAAATCTGACTTTTAGTCAGCTCAGCTTGAGATGACTAACAGTTTGGGCATTTAGAAGGTGCTTTGAAAGCTTTGGAAGCTACCTGGCAGTTGAATCCTTAAAGACCATACAACTAAACTGCTGCAGAAGTGATCAAATGAAGTACATCAGGCAATACAGCAATGTTTATGCTGAACACCACTTTGGTGTCTAACAGATCATCTGCATTGTTGTCTGATGTACAATTTCCCAGCTATAAGGTAATATAAAAGAAAGATACACAACCACAAGGAAACAGAGAAATTGAACTCTTTAGTACATAATATTTCTGACTATATTTTATCTGAGTCAGACCTTTCTCTCTTAGACAAAGGCCTTAATTTTATACCCTCCCAAACTAGTTTTCTGAATGATGTTCTAGTTGATTTAAGACTGTTCTGTCGCAATGTGTATCTTTGAAAATTTTATTTAAAAATAATAGTGCTTTAGATACGAAAGCTTTAAAGAATTTCTTTAGAGTCAAAAGCAGTTTCACACCTCTTATGCCACACAACGTAGAGAGTTTTATGAAAATGTGTGAGACTGACTTCTATGAATGGTTTGCTTTAAATAAGAAAAGATGCTGTTTTTTTAACATCACTAAAGCAGAACAAGACTCTATGCATGCTTTAATAAGCAACACAAACATTATTATTAAGTCAGCTGATAAAGGTGGAGCTGTGGTCATCATGAAATTTTCAGATTATGATAACACAATGAACAACCTTCTATCTGATGATACTGTATATGAAATGGTTATCCCAGAGAGACTTAAGAGAATTATTAAAACAATACACTCAGATCTTTATGATCTTTTGATGGGTGGCCAGATCAGTTGTGAACTCTATGAATATTTTCTAATAGAATTTCCTACAACTCCTATAATTAAAGGCCTACCGAAGATTCACAAAGACATTAATCCTGTACCTATGAGACCTATAGTCTCTAGTGAACGTTGGGTAACCTCAACTATCTCTTCCTTTGTACAGAGCCTTCTTAGACCCTTGGTAGACAACATCCCTAACATCCTCAGAGACGCATACCAACTAATAGATGTCTTAAGAGAATTAAAGTTTGAAAAGAAAGATACAGAGCTGTTATTGGTTACCATGGATGTCAAAAACCTTTTTACCTGTATTCCAAACGACCTAGGGCTTCAAGCCATTAATGAGGTACTAGTCACCCTATCTGACTATAGTAATAACAGACAAATATTGATCAATTATTTATTAGAACTGATACTTAATAATAATGTTTTTTTATATCAAAAACAACTTTATTTGCAGAAATGGGGGGTTGCCATGGGCACCCCCTGAACCTTGTGGTCTATAATTGGGAGTGTGAATACTTGTTCAAACATACTGAGTTCAGTAAAATAAAGATCTACAAGAGGTTTGTGGATGACGTTCTCTTCGTTTGGGAAGGTACAGAGGCTGACTGTATCAAATTTGTTGAAGAGTTAGAAACCACTACTTCCTTTTTAAGGTTTACAGTGGAGACATCTCATAGTCAGGCACACTATCTAGACCTGAAGCTAGAGTTTAATGGGAATAGAATTGTCACTTCGTTATATAGGAAACCTACCTGGAGGAACACACTACTTCGTTTTGAAAGTATGCACCCCAGATTTACCTTTAAGGGGATAATATATAGTCAAATGCATAGAATTTCCAGAATATGTAGTGACAGGAATAGTTTGCAATTAGAACTCAATGCACTTGAGGCCTTATTCAGAGAAAGAGGTTACCCCACTAAGTTAATTACTGAATGTAAGCGAGAAATCCTGATTAAACAAAATATTAATTATGACCTAGATGTTCATGAAAGGACTGTTCCTAAGCAGTACAATAGGAATAAAGAGAGATTTACTGATACGTTGAGTTATGTCACTAGATATACCAGTGATATTGTTAATCTAAATAAAATTGTCTCTAGGAATTGGAATGTTCTAACAACGGACCCCTTCACTAAAACAATAGTGGGTGACCATCCCAGGTTTAGTTATAGAACCTGTCATAATTTAAAGCAGCTTCTCTGTTCAGAGAGGACTGTACAATACAGTAATGAAGAGAGTGATAAATAAGGCACATTTCCTTGTGGTCGATGTTCCATGTGTCCCTACATATCTAAGAATATTAGCTTTTTACATCCTGAAGGGCTTTTTACTTTTATACCTAGGTTTTACAGTGATTGTAATAGTGTTAATTTGATCTATTTAGCTACCTGTGATAACTGTGAAGTATTCTATGTAGGGTTAACTAAGAGGAGACTTTGTGATAGAATTTACAATCACTATTATGATATTAAGAAGGGACATGAATGTAATGCCCTAGCTAAACACATCATTGAACATAATACTCATACGTTCAGCTTTAAGGTTCTGGAGAAAATAGCTATAAATCCCAGAGAAGGAGATAATAACAACCAGTTAGCTGTTAAATAACTTAAATGTATCTTCACCTTGAAAGCTCATATACATCCTGGCATTAATCAGTCTGTATCAGTTAAACCCATTTTAAATAACAGGAAATTTTAATAAATGTGTTTTTTATATATATAATGTACGGTTTTGCCATCTATTTAATATGCTATGACTGGTAGCTCAGGCCTTTCGTCGAGGTCGTATATCTTGGTCACAACTATTTTGACCCATCAGGCTAATATTTAGCTTTTTTAAATACTCCTGGAACAAAGAAGTATTGTTTATTTTTATGTAACCATTCAGAAATATGGCTACACACTTTTTGAGTGTTTGAGCCTTACATTTTTTATATATATAAAAAATTTTTTATTTAATTATATGTACATAAATAATGATTTTTATTAATATTACAATTTAATATATTAGTCTTAATAAAATGTACATATTATCTTAAAGATACATATTTGGGTTATTTTTTAAAATTAATGTACACATATATATATTTTTATACACTATTTCATATAAATTTTTTTTATATACAATTATTAATATTTCATTGTTTCATTTACTTAATATATAGACTTCAAATAAATATTATATATATTTTTTTCATCATATGGGATCTTAGAGTTAGTATCTTTGTTTTTTGTTTTCTTGACAAGAGTGTTTAATATCGTATATTATTATACGAATGAAAATTCCATATATTATATTTGTATTATATGGTTCCTTTTTGTAGCTGATGTGGAACTATCACGACGGCTAACTTGTTCATTATGTTTATAATTTGTATTTGTTTTTAGAATTTTGATACTAGCAGGAGCAACACCATTGATTTCATGGTATCTTTTACATTTGGCTTTGGGCATAGTTTAATTAGTTTGTTCCCTCCCCTTCTCTTCTTTTACATCTTGGGAGTGGTTCACTAGAGTTGTTGCGTTCAGGCATATAACATCAGTGCCACATGCAGTGTTTTACCCATGAGTTTTGTAAATATAACAGGTACTATTTAAAATAAATAGTTATGATATTGTTTGTTGGGAGTGATTTACTTGAGTTGTTGTGTTCAGACATGTTATATCAGTGCTACTTGCAGTGTTTTACCTATGAGTTTTATAAACACAATAGGCACTATTTAGAATAAACTGCAGTTTAATTCCGTGCAGATTCTTACTTTAGTTTTGTGTTTCATATTGTTTTGCACTCAATAATTAGATACATCTTGTACCATTATAC
Source organism: Protopterus annectens (assembly GCF_019279795.1). NCBI lineage: Eukaryota > Metazoa > Chordata > Ceratodontiformes > Protopteridae > Protopterus > Protopterus annectens. The sequence continues at coordinate 1,046,794,675 of NC_056748.1, forward strand.
TGTAGTATTTATCGTGGTTATGCGATGCTTTAAGGCAGTCGATTACAGGCATTTTGTTTTACGGGTTGTTTATATTAGGATCTGTACCTCTTGGCAGTAAAAAATCCCTTTAAGTGCTCCTGCATATTTTTTCGTAACTGCTACAATGTATATATATTATAAGGAGAATGATCATCTAGGATTACCTTGTTGTTTTTTAATAATTAACATAATTGTTCCTTCCTTCTTTAGTACTTTTTAGTAAGAACTTTAGTTGAGCGTATCTATAGAAGGTGGGAATTGATTACTGGCTTTTTAAATATTTTGTTTGTACTCTTGTAATTTGTTTCGCAAGACGCATCAGTAAGCCGTTTGTTACAGGGAATTGGTTGTTGTTTAATATAGTTAGATTGTTTATACTTATATTATGATTTATATGTTTTAGAATATTGGCAACACAGTTCTTGAATTACCGGTAATATTCTCTATATATAAACTTTATTTCTTGGTCTGTCGCTGAGTATAACCTCTAAATGTCATATTTTTAATAACAACAGCGAAGCGAGTATCTTATTAGTTGCTCTGTGAGAGTTTGAATTGCTACACTGAGGTATATAATTTAGACAAGAATTTAAAAGCAGTTTATTATAGTTGTATGACAGATCGTCACCAGTCTATTTTGTTTTTCCTTTGTTTCATAGCAGCTTTACAAATGAAAATTTTCAGTATCTTATATTTAGTTTGGTACTGCATTATAAAGAAATGGACTGGCAATTATGTCTTACTTTATTTGTTTCATCTGTTTTACTGATTTTTACTGGCTGTTGCAGTCAGGTTTGTTTGTCCGTTTCACAGTTATACTGTTACTTTAATGAAAGCTCAAGCTGATTATTCTATTAAGCAATGAATAATGTTCATTTGGCTTGCGCGCCAAAAAACTATGTATATAAGAATACAAATTTTTAATGTTTGAATACACCTGAAGAAGCGTAGTTTAACTTCATTGAAAGCTTGTGTGTTTTTATGCCTTAATAAAAGATACAACGTTCACTTTGTTCTTCTCCTGTGGTGACTCCTGCTGGAATCTGTTATTATTAGTAATATAAAAGTTATGTCACATGTCCACAACACAGACCCAAAAATAGCAGAGAAACAAAATAGTAAATAGTAAATGTCTTCCATAGCTGCCAGATAAAGCAGACGTTATTGTGCATGCCTTTTATGCCATAATCAGAAGCTTTTGGATTCCATCCCTTTCACCAGGCATTTAAATTCATATTCATACATTGACCCTGCAGTGCAACAAAAAGGGGTACTACTTTCCTGAAGGGCTATTCTTCAAATGATACTTAAGCACACATCTGCCCAAACCAGTAGAAAAGTAAGTCGATGTTAATGAGCCTAAGGCACTTATCAAAAAAACAGAAGTGGAGATTTTTACCTGGTGTCATTAATAAATTTCAACTGCTCAGGATAAATGCAACCTCAGGAGTCCTATGAAAAAAGGACACAGACCTGGTTAGCTTCCTCTGTCCAATCAATAGATATGAATAAATAAATTAATAATATGTTAGTTAATTTTTCTCATACCCATATACAGTGCTGCTAGGAGTTTAAAAAAGCTTCAAATGCAGCAATAACAAAACAAGCTTATTGTAGCTGGGACGGTCCCTTTACTGACAGTTATTTAGGATGGGAAATGATTGCATGATATAATGGGAGAGGAATATGAAGTTTGAGTGCACTTAGAAAATGTAACTACCACACCTTTAAACAAAATAAAAAGATGTGTGTGTGTGTGTGTGTGTGTGTGGGGTGTGTGTGTGTGTGTGTGTGTGTGTGTGTGTGTGTGTGTGTGTGTGTGTGTGTGTGTGTAACAGACTCAGCATTTTCCTCAATTTAGTGAAAGATTTACACGTTTTAGACTTGTGCAATAGTTGGCCTTATCTTAAAGAATTTTCCTGCCTTTATAGCTTCAGGAGGATAAACCTTTACAAAATTTAAAATTGTTATTACCCTGATGTTTCTGTGATAACAAAACTTGTTTTATTAGTGAAGCAACGTGTTTCTTGTGTTCTAATCACTCATAGTCCATCAGCTAGTTTAAATACTTCCCAGTTAAGTACTTAAATCTACATTCTAAGAGTTGTGGTTACTGCCCCAGACAGATATAGGTCACAGACTGATATTCGTATGAGATGTTCACTCATCATATCCCACTCAACCAGCTGCCAAGTTAAGTTCAAGTTTATCACATTGTTAAAACTATCTTAAGCACTTCACAAAACCATGAATGCAGACAATGAAATGTAAAGAACAGACCAAATAAATTAAAAGCAACAAAATGAATTAAATTTACATACAGACATTCTTTTCCAGATAGGGGTCAAATTGTGATAATTCTGCACAAAACATGAAATACCATAAATAGCTATTACTAAGCAACAGATAATGAAATGCAACACGTTAGCAACATTAAAAAGTCAAACAGTAACTGAAAGTGTAAATGTTGCCTCTTTCTGAAATAAATGTGACAAATGAATCTGCAATATCCACATAAATGTATAAACCAACAAAAGTAGTCCATCAAGAATAGATTGACATTTTTGAGAACAAAATATTCAGCAGAAACAAACCACAGTAAAGACTGAACGGTTTTTGAGATCATTGAATAAATAATTTGTGGATGCAAACAGTTTTAGGACAAATGACCCATAAAGTGCTGAAATATACATACTTAAACCTATAGTATTGTGTATACTTAAGTGGTTAGTACAGTAAAATGAAATATGAAACTCTTCTTGGCTATAGTCTCAGACCAAGTCTGCTGAATGCAAACTATGAGACAGAAAGAAAAACACCTACCTATGCAGCTTCAAAACAATACACTCAGAACTCTTCCACTCTGAAGAACTACCAAGGGACTGACAAAAATGTGAAATGATCACCCTTCCAAAAAGCCAGGACTCCTAGTTTCTTGGCTCCTGAAAAAGACAACCACACATCCACATGCCACAAAGTGTCCAGTTAAAATACATCAGTCACAGCTAGTAATATCCATCTCTGCAGAATACCATCTTTCAAATACCAACACTAGCAACTGAAAGAAAATGGTGTAAATATCTTGTTAAACTGAAAGAAAAGCAGCATTCTGTGTTCTAACAACCACAATTTGCCAGCTTGACAGACGTACTACACAAACATTAAAATTAAATCTTTGACTATTGCTCTAGGTCTTAAGTTTTCAAAGCACCACCTTTTCCATATACCTCTGTTACTTTCAGGATAAAGGAATATCTTTTATTATACAATGACTGGCCATTGTTGTTGTGTCTTTCGGCTTTTCCCGGTTAGGGGTCGCCACAGCGGAACTCCGGTCCACTAATGATTAGCAGTAGATTTTTACGTGCCGAGTTGCCAGCCCTGACACACAACCTTCAACGAAGGTAAGCCCATTCACACATGTCTCCATGCAGAAGACGCTGTAGCTGAGAATCGAACCGGACAGCATCTTACTGTGAGGCGACAACGCTACCGCAGCACCACCACCGCAGTATTTTGACATACTGACAGGAGAGCCCAACCAGTGTTCCTGTTGTAAATCAAGCATAGACCAATAGAAAAAAGTCCGGTCGCTAAAGTAACATTGAGCAGCCAGACTTTTTTTTTTATATTGGTGTATGGTAGAGGCAGGCATTAGTCTGAAGGAAATAAAGTCTGAAAATGAAAAGTGTGTCATTACTTAGTAACTTTGTTCCTCATAAAATTTGTGGCTTGCCAACAAATCACTGAGTAACAACATCACTAATTAATGACACGCATTTCAGTTTCAGGCTTTTTTCCTTCAGACAACGCACAACTATTCTTGCAGCTTTCTAAGTTTATAAGAGCAACATTAACAATCGGCCACTTCTTTATTTATAGCTTTGTCCACATTTTTTGAAATAAGAGGTCAAGAGGTACATAAAAAAAGCAGAGAAAATACAAGGAAAATCAGGTACGTTTTGCAAAACTAAATAAACATACCTGATTTTCCTTACATTTTCCCCGTCTCTCGTGTACCTCTAAACTGTCCGGGGGTTAATTTTTTTTTTTTCAAAAAAAAAAAAAAAAATTGCAACAGAGATCTTCCTTTCTCCGTTGCTTGCTTTCCAAAGCACGGATGTACTATTTAAGCATGGAAACTTAAATCCCATACGCATGCGCAGTACATCATCAAAGGGCAGAATCCAAAACAACATGGAAGAACATCATGGCACCGTTATACAAAGACATTATTTAAGAAAAGTAATTTTGTTCTTAAATAATGTTATTGTACAACAGGAACAAACCATGGCAGGATGTAAGTAATGCTGGATTTATCCATGGTTGGCTTTGTTTGGTCTCTCGGGCTTCACCCTCATGACTAAACCACACCAACTGTGGGTAAATCCAGCCCAAGTGACCAAAGTCAACCGTGGATAAATCCAGCATTACTCACACCCACCCATGGGTTATTGCAATAATAACTCATTCAAATCAAGTCATTACCACACACACACACACACACACACACACACACACACACACACACACATAAACCCAAACACCCACAGAAAAGACAGAAACTGTTCAGCAGTGTGTCTGTAGCATAATTATGGTTTGACTGAACACATGGGTCAGTGTAGATTGTTCCCTGTGGAGGTGCTGCACTGAGGTGTTGAATTCCTTCTGCATTATAAGATGGTACATGCTCCCAACATGGTAGAATATCCTGAAATGCAACATACACAACACCAGATATCATCATTTTTGTTGTGGTATTTCTGTTATGAAGTACACTGTGGTAGTTGTTTGTATGTGTGAAGATAATCAGGACTGCCTGTAGTGCAGTATATTGTGGTGGTACTGTGCAAGTATGAAGATGAAAAGAAATGCCTGATGTGCAGTATGCTGCAGTTGATGTTATGTATGTGTGAAGATAATTAGGCCTAACTATGGTAAAGTATATTGTGGTGGATGAAGTAAGTGTGAGGGAGGGTTATGGCGTACAAAACATTAAGCACTTAAGTTAGAGCTGCAGTCATGGAAGAATAAAGAATAGCTGTTTTCTCATTCCATCACTGTCCAATAGCAGTATGTCAGACCTAACAGGCTGATAATTTTGTTTTTATTTATAATGGTTTATTCAAGACCATATTATGTCAATTATTCGAACACTTAAAATGTCGAACGCTATATGGTCGAGACCATATGTTCGACATTTCAAGTGTTCGAATGTTGACTTTTAACAGTATGTTGCCATATGGTGCAGAATGGGAGAATTTCCCTTTTCTGCACTGAAGTGCGGTCTCGGAGTTGCTATATTTAAGTGGGGGGGGCACCCAGCTCGCACTGTTAGTGCATGTTTTTCTTTCCTTTTTTTTTTATTAGATATTCGAATTTCCAAATATCAACCATATGGTATTCGACATTTTGGAAGTTTGAATATTTGACATAGACCCTAGTACAGTGATAACCATCATGTGCAACTCATTTTCTAAAATGCAGACCTGAATTAAGCTTCTGCTGTGTCAACACATCCTTCATGAAGTAAAAATGGTAGGGCACACCAAGCCTGATGTGATTCTTAAATCAGTTGGCAGTAGCAGCAGCTGGTGGCAAATGATGAAATACCCATGATTTTAAGTATTTAATGAGGGAGGATATAGTAGTTAGTGAAATGTCCTAAAAACTGTTCAAAAGTTAGCTTGGCTTCAGGCCGGAAATATATCAGGAAAATAGCCTGCACCTTCCCTGACTTCACAAATTACACCACCACTGATGTAGCTTATGGAAATTATCATTCATATTTTATATATTATAAAAGTGAAAAACAAGAATCTGGGGCATTATAGTGGGGCAATGATTAGTGTTGCCTCCACTGTATAATATTCCAAGTTTTTAATTAACTACTTTTCTTTAACTGTCAAATTGGGGGCTGCCATGGTAGTGCAGCGGTTAGCATTTCCACCTCACAGCAAGAGGTTCTCCGGTTCGATCCTCGGCGGGGGTGCCTTCTGTGCGGAGTCTGCATGTCCTCCCTGTCATCGCATGGGTTTCCTCCGGGTGCTCCAGTTTCCTCCTATATCCCAAAGACATGCTGTAGGTGGATTGGACACTCTAAATTGGCCCTAAGTGTGAGTGCGTGCATGTGTGTGCCTTCTGTGGAAGGTCTGGCAACTCGACACTGTAAAACTCCACTGCCAATCATGAGCGGACGGTGATCTGCTGTGGCGACCCCTAACCGGGAAAATGCCGAAAGAAGAAGAAGAAAGAACTGTCAAAATTGGTTTCCATTATGAGTGGACAAAAGTGATGGCACAGAGGATCAGAATTCCAAAACTACATTCACTGAAAACATCTTGACAAAATACTTCAGATTCGCAAAATCTTGAAGAAGGGTAAAATTCCCCGCAAAAGGGAATGACTTCTGGCACAGCTCGCTGTCAGTGATTTCCCACAGAGGAACTCTGATTATTGTAAATTGAAACACAGGCAGCTAATGCTCAAGAGTTCGGACTTTGTCATCTAGTTGGATAACCATTACACTGTCATGTTCAGTGGAAGTGGGGTTGGAGTCAATTATAATATCAATGTATTTCCACTTATTCCCCTTTTCTCTGTATCCTGAAATAGATAAAAGGTACTGATTTATGATGAATAAATATTATCTCTGCTGCTTTTTCTAAAGAACAAAACCTATTTTTTTTTTTCAATTAGTAACATTCTTTCATGTTTAAGGTGTTCTGAGATTTTATCAAAGCAGTTTGGACTATGCATGTTAGTTTTTTTTATATCTTTGGAGGTGTTCAGTAACTTAACATTAAATGCATATTACACAATAGTGTAGTCACATGTGCGAAGTCTTACTCCACCAGTAAAGAAAAACTAAAGTAAAAGATGCAAAAGTAATTCTTGCAGAAAGTATTTGTGGAGGAATCACTGCCAGGCAGTTGCTTTGGTCTAGCTGAAAAAGTAGCTCTTGAACCAATCCAAGATTTTTTATTAAAGCTCTTTTTCTGAAGTCTGCATAATAGTAAGGCATACCTCTCAATTGTCCAGATTTTTGGTTCATATATTTGTTCTGCTCCTGGCAAACCACTGAGGTTTGAAGTCGCTAAATAATGACAAGCATTTGAGTTACAGACTTCATGTCCTCCAGAAAATGCAAGTCTAAGTTTACAAGAACAATACTTAAAAATTGTCCATATTCTGGGGCATTTGCTCCCCCAGTTTTGTTTGGTATTGTCCAGAATTCTTGCACTAAGAGGTTGAAGGGTATGTAGTAAGGTAAGACCCACTATGTCAAAACCCTTAAAGAAATCTAGAAAAAATGCTGATAGTTGCCATCCCTTAACAGTACAGATTGATATACAATGCATGACTTAATTGTTGAGATGATGTCATGGCCTCTTCTGGCTCTGTACTATGTTTTTTCAAAAGGTAATGTTTCATTTTCTTATCTATGACACTTTACAATAGCCAAGTAAATAATCTTAGTATACTGATTGGTATATAATTATCCACTTTGTTAAATTTGCTACCTTTAGGAATACATATTGCTCATCTTCCATGGTTCTGGAAAAATCTTCTGGGCTGCAGTTATTGGGACTTGACTAGTGGCTGTGAATGAATAAAATAACTGCACACTGATTTTTGAGGTACTGAAGCAATTTCTTCATTGTATTGCATCATACGAGATGAATGCTAAATTCTTCCGTGAAGTTACCGTTGATGACTACATTAGATTAAGAAAGGACAAGCAGTGTCATGATAATCCTTCTTTGAATGCAAAAAAGTTAGAAAGCCTGTCCCTGAAAGTATTTCATGTTTCCCAGTGCTGATACAGATTTTTTTTCATTAATTTTAATACTGTTAGCAAGCATGTAGTTAATTGTCTTCCAGAACTTAAATGAACATAAGATTATTTTTAGGTAGCAATGGTACAGCAATTTTAGTCTGTTGGCCTAATGTGCGATTGACATTTATTTCAAATATGCTGGCACTCATCTTCTTTGTGTTTCTCATCAAAAGTAAGTTCTCCATTCCAGGTCTGGTCAGGCACTTAATAGCTTCATTAAACTAGGGTGTTCACATCTTTCTGGCACTCAAAGATACATACCTGTCTAAGGCATTCATTAGTATTGTGTTACATACATACAAGAATTTCAAGTATGGGCATTAATGCCTTCTTGCCTGCCAATATACCAAAAATAGAAGTTATGTTCTTACCATAACGTTCCATGTTAGTTGTCTTCTTCTCGCCTTCTTCTTGCTGGATGGGTTCGGAGCCGACCTCGGCTCCGACTCGGCCACTCTAAAAGCTCGAGAGTTGGTTCCACCGGCTCGAGGCTCCCCTTATATCCCACAATGCTAGGCGAGAGTTACCTCAGATCTCGTTTGTAAGCTAACCCCAGCTTATAACAGTAACAGTATAACTGTAAAACAGAATCCACCTCTAACAACAGGAAGAAAGAAGGGTGACCTACATCCTGAACCAAGAAAATATGCATAATAGCATATGTCTAAGAAAGAGGTGGTAGAAAGAGAGGTCACAATCACAACTCCTCTAGGTCTGTCCAGGCCAGGGGGAAGGAGGGTGGGACGCAAGAAGAAGCGAGAAGAAGACAACTAACATGGAACGTTATGGTAAGAACATAACTTCTATATGTTAAGTTGTCTATCTCGCCTTCATTCTTGCTGGATGGGACCGCGTCCCTAGCACCTTGTCCCGGGTGGCCTAACGGAACAGACTCCTGAGAACAGTGGAACCAAAGTTAGCTCTATGCCTAGAAGCTAAATCCAACTTATAATGAGAAATAAAAGTGTGAGGAGTAGCCCAAGTAGCCGCTGCACAAATGGTGTCAATAGGCAGTCTGTCTTGGAAGGCTAAAGAAGTAGCCAAAGCTCTGGTGGAATGGGCTTTAGGTTTATTAGGCAATTTTGTTGTCTAATTTCATATACCAGGAAATCAAAGATGTTAGCCATCTGGATAAAGATACCTTTGAAACTGAAAGTCCCTTTCTGCTTTCCGCATAGGAGACAAACAGCTGATCAGATTTTCTGAATTGTTTTGTTCTATCCAAGTAGTACCTTAATTGACGATGAACATCCAGGCAGTGTAATTTTTGTTCAGACCTATTTGAATACTCTGGAAAAAAGACAGGGAGGTCAATGCTTTGGTTTAGATTTGATGTCGAGACCACCTTAGGCAAAAAGGACGGGTTAGTTCGTATGGATACTCTGTCCTTATGAAACAAAAGATAAGGAGGATGACAACTGAGTGCTTGAAGCTCTGAAACTCTTCTAGCTGATGTAATAGCTACCAGAAAAAGAGTTTTCCATGATAACAATTTCAAGGAACAGGAAGCTGCAGGTTCGAAAGGGGAAAGAATCAAAGAAGCAAGAACTAAATTTAGGTCCCAAGGAGAAGGAGGATTTCTTATAGGAGGTCTGAGAAGAAAAACTCCTTTCAAAAAGGCTTTGCAAAGTTTGTGGGACATTAGGGCAGATTCAGAAATACCCACATGAAAATTAGAAATAGCTGCCAATTGAACCTTAAGTGTAGATGGAGATGAACCTGCATGGAAGAGTTCAGCTAGAAAATCAAGGACTAGTTGGATGGAAGCGGTGAAAGGATCTATGTCCTTTCCTTGTGCCCAATATGAGAAGCGTTTCCACTTACTCAAATAAATCTTCGAGTGGAAGATTTATGGGAAGCTATCAATATATCTCTAACAGAGTGAGATAATTGAGGAAGCCTGGCTACGGTTGGAACTGGAGGAACCAAGCAGTGAGGTTCAGAGAGGGGAGGGAGCGATGAAACTGACCCGACTGATGGATCAAAAGATCTGGAACTAGGTCCAGATTCCACGGTCGCTCCAAGAGAAAACGATGTAGAAAGGGGAACCACACTTGTCGAGGCCAGTAAGGAGCAATGAGGATCAAGGATGCCTTCTAAGCGATAGCTTTCTGAATTACTTGAGAGATCAGTGGGAAAGGAGGGAATGCATACAGAAGTCCCCGGGGCCAAACATGGACTATAGCGTCTCTGCTGGGTTGGCCTGGTAAAGAGAATAGAGTGAAATATTCTCTGCACTTGCTGTTTTGGGGAGTAGCAAAAAGATCGCAGCAAGGCTGACCCCACTTGAGAAAAATCTCTCTCACTACAGAGTCTTTCAGAGACCACTCGTGAGGCATGAGAATAGCTCTGCTCAACTTGTCCGCAATATGATTGGACTTCCCGGGGATGTGCGTTGCTATCAGAAAACGCTGAGAAGAAATCGCCCATTGCCACAGTCTGAGTGCTTCTCGACACAGGGGGTATGATCTGGTTCCGCCTTGTTTGTTGATGTACCACACTACAGACATATTGTCTGTCTGGATTGCAATTGTTCCCAAGGGAAGAGAGTCTTGGAGGGCTTGCAACGCTAAAAGCACTGCTCTCATCTCCAGAACATTTATGTGCAAGTGGCATTCGTTTGGTTGCCATGTGCCCTGGACTGTCCTGCCCTGATAATGCCCCCCCCACCCGATCAGGGAGGCATCCGTTGTCAGTGTAGCAACCGGAGGAGGTGGAACAAAGGGTCTTCCCGACAGGAGCTGGGGGGAAGACATCCACCACATGAGATGCTTTTTGCACGCCTGTGTGATCACAGTGGTGTGAGACATTGGAAGTTCCTGGTATGACCATTGAGTAAAAAGCATCCACTGAAGGATCCGCATGTGGTATCTGGCTAATGGAAGGAGAGGTATGGCCGCTGCCATGATTCCCAACACCTTTAGAACTAACCTGGCTTTGATTCTGCTGTTGTTGAGAAGGAGTGATACCAATTTGTGAATGTCTGATATCCTTTGGTGTGTTAGTCTTGCAGACATGTTTATAGTATCTAGATTTGCGCCTATGTAAGTAATAGTACGACAAGGCGACAAAACAGACTTTTCGCAATTTATTGAAACACCCAGTTTTTGACAAACGCGAAAAGTATAATCTCTGGCCATCAGAAGGAGATGCTTGGTGGGAGCTGTGAGGAGCCAGTCGTCCAAATATGGAAACACCTGGAATCCTTGTCGTCTCAGGTGAGAAGCTACCACTGCCATGCATTTGGTAAACACGGGGGGGGCAGTGGTGAGACCAAAGGGCAGGGCCCTGAACTGAAAATGACTGGTTCCCAGCCTGAAGCGGAGGAATCTTCTGGAGCGTCTGTTCATTTTATGTGATAGTACGCATCCCGAAGGTCTATAGAGCACATCCAGTTTCCTTTGCCCAAAGGGGAAGGATGGATTGCAGCGTGACCATCCGAAATCTTGCTTTCTTGACTGATTTGTTCAAGACACTGAGATCCAATATCGGTCTCCAGTCCCCTGTTTTCTTTGGAACTAAAAAGAACCTTGAGTAGATTCCGGATCCTTGTTGGTCTGCTGGCGCTGGCTGAATTGCGCTTTTTGCAAGCAGTTTTGAAATTTCCAAAGCTGCTAGATCCCTTTGAGCGGGTGGAACATCTGGAAGGGATTTTTTGACTGATTTGGAAAGCGAAGAAAGGGGATAGAATAGCCTTCGAAATGATGGACTGTACCCATTTGTCTTGAGTCAGGGATAGCCAGGCTTCTGGGTGCAGTGCCAATCTTCCCCCGACTGCCTCCGAAGATGGGCAGTCGGGCAACACCTCAGGGATGCTGAAAGGGCTTGTCAGGGAAGGCTTCCCGATTGCCCTGGTTCTGCGGACCCCCTGCCCCTAGGGCGGCGTCTACCATTGTTATTCCCACCTCTGCCTTTGGTAGGAAAATGACTCTGTGCGTCAGGCTAAGTCCCTTGAGATTGTTTACGAACCACATCTTTCCACCCTTCTGGCCTTTGGGGTAAGGCCTGGAAGGAGTCGAAAACGGACTCCGCCGGCAGAAAGGGTCTTGCCATCAGTCTCGCACCTAGTCAGGGTTTCTTTCACTTGAGGACCAAAGAGAGATGATCCATCAAAAGGGGAGTTCGTGAAAGACGTCTTGAAAGGGTCCACAAAATTGCATAGCTGCATCCAGGCGTGCCTACGTAAGGCTACACCTGTCCCTGCGGCTCTGCTCGCTCCATCGGCCGCGTAAGAAAGGAGGCGCATGGAGGAGTTGGATATGGAATTAAGGGTAGCCAGCTGCGTGTTCATCTTGTCTTGGAAACCCGCAGCTGTAGGATCCTTTAACATTTCACTCGCTTCCTTGATCAAGTCCCTTTGAAGACGAGTGAAATGGCACAGGTAGTTCAGCGAACGCATGGTAAATGTCGCTGAGGAGAACATCCGCTTCCCGTACCTATCCATGGACCTAGATTCCTTGTTAGGTGGATGGACAGGTACTGAAGGATCAGCCAGTTCCTTCTTTGTGGCAGCAGCTACCACCATAGCATCCACAGAAACTCCTTTTGATAAAAATTGCTTGTCTGCTGGAGCTGTGATGAACTTAGAGGGTCTCCTGGGAGTGGGGTCCACTGAATCAGGAGCCGTCCATGCCTTCTTAGCAACCACCTGCATGAGGGGGTCAAAGGGAGGGGACACCCAGGAGGTGGAAGGACGAGAGCCAAACGCCTCAAGATACACAGATTCGTCCTCCGAAGGGTTGAGGGCTGGCCAATTTCCCCTCTGTTTCAGGATCTCCAGAAGGTCTGCAAATGAGACATCTTCAGAAGGGGAACGGGGGGAACCCTCAGAATCATCCAAATCTGTGTCTGACGTGATAGACTCAGGTGAGTCAATGTGTTTCCTCTTACACTTCCTCTTCCGAGGGGGCTCTTCTGCCAAATCAGGAGAGGCCTCGAAGAGGATGAAATCCCCACAGGGGGCTCCTGAGGAGCTGGCTCTCTGCGGTCCGGGATGAGGGAGTGAGTCGACTTGCCCTGAGGCAGCATAGAGGGAGGGGCGGACGGAGCCGACTGTGGAGTAGAGCCAGGCTCTAACACACTCCGCATGACCTCGAATGCACCCCTGTCAGGCAGAGCCAGAGGTCCCCGCTCCGAGGAGCTAAGAACCCCCCTCGGCACCGACAGTGATGGCTCCAAGGCCGATGTCGGAGCCGAACTCACCAGCGCCGAAGCCCCGAGAGGGAGAGGGGGGTCGGACAAGGGTCCGATGCCACTCACCCCCTCGGAGCCAACGAGGGAAGTCTGGCGCCGAGATTCTTCCAAAGAAGAAAACGGAGCCGACGACGGAGCCGAAGACAATTGTCTCGGCTCCGACGTAATCACAGTCTCGGTTCCGACGCGACCCGGCTCCGAACTCAAGAGAATCGAAGGAGGAAAAAGTTGATGGACCGGGGCAGGCATCGACTGATGAGTCGGGCTCTGAAGCATCTGGGCTAGTGCCTCGGACTTAAGTAGTCGACTCACTACCCTCTGAAGGTCATGATCCGACAGCCTCGATGACCTAGAGGAGTGAGACCTTTGGCTCCGTTCAGACAGCAGGGGAGATCCTGGAGCTGAATGAACGGAGCCAAGAGATGGTGACCTGGACCTCTTCCTAGTTGTCGGCTCCGAAGGTTTGGTCGGAGCCGACACGGGGACCTCAATAACCTCGGCTCCGCCGGAGCCGGGAGCCACAGAAACTGTGGACTGAGACTTATCGGCTCCAGCCGGAGCCGATAAAGGCAAAGGTTGAGCAACCTGAGGTCTCGGCTCAGAAGCCGGAGCCGAAGACCTCGATGCCTTAGAGGGCTTCCCTGTTGAAACTGACAGGGAATCCTCTGGCTTCAGTAAGCCTCTAAGAATTAATTTGTTTTTTCTTTCCTGCAGGACCCTGGGGCTGAAGCCATGGCACACAGCACAGGAGTCCTGCAGGTGCAAAGGCCCCAGACAATAGACACAAGAAGTGTGAGCGTCTGTCAGAGACATTTTCTGACAGCACGCATCACACTTCTTGAATCCGGAGACCTTTGCTTCTTTAGACATTTTTTTAACTGACAGGTGTACACAAACACGCACACAAACACACAAGTTATACCCTGTCAGAAAAACAGAATAAAATTAGTAGTAATACTAGAATTTAAACAACAATAAACTAGAATAAACTACAAAAACACACACACTCCACTAGGGAAGGAAAGGCCTAAAGGCCCAATGGGAGAACCAAAGGTTCTAGGGAAAGAAAACAGAAAATATTTAGGGTCGGGAATAAAGTTTTCTAATCTACACTAACTAAGTAAGAAATTTAACTTAAAAGGGGTTTTAAAGAGTAATTTTTACAAGAAAAATTAGCACTCACCAGGAACCGGTAGAAACAACCAACCTCGAAGCTGTAGCGGCAAACGAGATCTGAGGTAACTCTCGCCTAGCATTGTGGGATATAAGGGGAGCCTCGAGCCGGTGGAACCAACTCTCGAGCTTTTAGAGTGGCCGAGTCGGAGCCGAGGTCGGCTCCGAACCCATCCAGCAAGAATGAAGGCGAGATAGACAACTTAACATCAGTTGTTTGCATAATAAAAGTGCCCAGGTTGTTCTTAAAAATATCTAAAGTAGTGCTTGCTTTAATGTAGTTTGGTAATCTATTCCAAGCATCAACTGCCATTTCAGAGAACTAGTTAGTACACTTCTCATTCCTATAGCATCTTCTACATAGGTTTTCTACTACTTAACCACAAACATTCCCAGAGGTCGTTGTCTCTAAATGCCCTATATACCTGAATAAGGTCCCTTAAACATCTATATGAGACACTGTACTAGTTCAAATATTTTAGTCTTTCATAACAACATAAATTTTCGCATTCATGCATGCCCTTGGTATGTTTCTGCTGTACTCTTTCCAGTTTACTCATGCTTGTTTTCTTATAAGATTTTCATATTGGTATTCCACATTCAAGTTTGGGTCTAATGTAACTAATAAACAATGACTTCATCATTTCTGTCTTCCTAGACTTTATAAATCTTTTTATACAACCTATAGTTCTACAATTATCATTAACCAATTAGTTGATATGATGAAAAATTAAAAGCTGGGTCTACCCATATACACAGATCCTTAAATGGATCTACAGTTTCAATTACTGTCTGCTATATTCAATATTCACCTTTCAATTTATGTTTCCCAAATCTCTTATGCTTAGGTTTTGATGTATTTATCAGCATATTATTCTCCTTTACCCAAATGGTCAATTTAGTCAAGTTCTTTTACAGACATTTGTAACACACGTAATCAGTTTACCCAATTTCAAGTCATCTGCATACAGACTGTAGAACAACTCAGATAAAAAAAATCATCTGTAAGATACAATCTAAGCAAGTATGGGCCTACAACAGAGCCCTATGGGACACCCTAACTGAAATGAATAATTTTATCTATCCAGTTGCTGTATGATCCTTGCCATGTCCTATCTGTAAGCCATGCAGTTATCCATCTAATCAGGAGTACATCAATACCTAGTTGTTCTAATTTACTGATCTATGTTTTGTGTATGACCCTGTCAAATGCTGAAGTTAAATCTATATAAACTACATCACAGCAGAATTTTTCATTCATGGTTGTTGTTATATTGTTATAGAACATTATGTTACAGGTGGTAATGGATCTATTTTCAACATATGCATGCTCACTAAGCTAGGCATCAACCCCTATATCACTAGATGGGTTGTAAACTGGCTCACAGGTAGAACCCACAGTGTGAAAGTAGCTGACTCCAAGTCAGACTGCCGACCAGTCACGAGTGGAGTCCCACAGGGTTCGGTCCTGAGTCCTCTCCTGTTTGGTATCTACTTCTCTGAAGTCCAGGCCAGCACAAAGGGGCTCTGGCTGGCAAAGTTCACAGACGATTGCAAGTTGGCAGCTATTATTAACTCCCCAAGTGGTGTTGATATCCTACAGAAAGGCCTCACTGAGACCAATGACTGGTCTCAGAACCATGGCCTTAAGCTCAATGCCAAAAAATGTGTCGTCATCCCCTCTGAGAAAAGCCCAGTTCCCATGAATTACCACATCAATGGTAGTGTAGTGAACACAGAAGGCATTAAAAGAGATCTGGGAACACAGGTTGACAGCAACCTCTCTTTTGACCACCACATTGTCACTGTGGTCAGAAAGTGCTTTTATGTGGCACATCTCATTACTATGGGTTTTGCATCCAGGAAGAAAGAGGTCATTGTCTCCCTCTACTCTTCCCTTATTAGGCCAATCATTGAGTACAATGCCCCATTTGGCATGTACCTCACTAAACACCTGCAACAACTAGAGAGGCTGCAAAAGTACCTCACAAAGAGGATTCTAGGCCTTAAACATTTGTCCTATATGGACAGACTAAAAAAAACTCCAACTATTCTCTGTCTCACATCGCCTACTTAGAGGCGTTTTCTGCTTGACTTACAAAGCCATGTCTGACCCAGCTCTGTTAAAAATGCTACATCTGAAGAAATCCCAATACCTCCGCACCACATGCTCCAGAGACCTCAACCTCATTACCACAATCAACAGAACATGCTGGAGGGACAGGTTCATAACCCAGAGACTGCCCATGCTATGGAATAGGCTTACCATACGTGTCAAGCAGAGCACCTCACTGGCCCTCTTCAAGAGAAATCTTAATGAGTGGATGGGAAATAGAAAATTCACCCCAGGGATCACTCCAGTGGCTTTACTTGACAGAGGCCCTGGGAACTAAGGTTGGGTGGCACAATGCCAGGGTAATCCTATGGGCTTGGCTTGTAAAGGCTCCAAGGCCATTAACATAGTACACACCTATGAACCTATATATGGCTTCAAGTCCTAACCTTTTCAGTTCTGACAATAACTTATCCACTATTACCTTTGCCATTATTTTTCCACAACATGAAAGTAGATGTAAGGGTCTGTATGACTCTGGGATTTGTCCTACTGCCCTTTCCCTTATAGACAAGTTTAATAAGTGCATGTCTCCAATCTTGAGGAATCTCCCCACATTTATGCGACCTAATAAATAATAGATATAATGGTACTGTAAGTTCTTGCTTAAGTGTTCTCAGGTCAATATTACTAATTCCGTCTCTTCCCTGTGCTTTGTTCGGATTCACTTTGCATAGTTCTTTTTCAATATAATCTAATTTAACTTCCAGTACCTGAGGTTACCTGGATGCTACCAGGACAACTTATAACCCCCCTCACCCACTTTGTGGAGCCAAAATGTTTTGTATAAGATTTTGTAAATATATCTATAATCTATTGTGCCTGAGAATAAATTTTAGAATTTATACACAGTTTATCAACTTGTATGTCTTTACACCATCCACATCATCTATAACATGTTTTTTCCTATTATGCCCAATATGTTTATATACATTTCTTTCAAAATTTTCTTGCTCGTCTCACTACGCTTAATTTCTTTGTCCAGCTGGTTTATTTCAGTTTTCAAAGTTGTAGTTTGACTTCTTTTCCATTACTTATATTTTTTGTCTCTCACCTTAATCAAGTTTCTCGTTATTATGGAAATATATCTTCCTGATGTTGAGTGCTTAGATCCTGATGATAAACATTTTTTTATTTTTTTGCATTCAAACAATTTCTCTTTCAAAACTTTCCACATACCTTTTGTAGTTTTTCTACTGAATGCATCACTCCAATTAGTTTTACATAGAGACTGTTTGCTTCCATATTAATCTTCCATGCATTGGTTTAGATTTCAGTTTGGCAGAATTATCTAGCAACAGATTAACCCGTGTTTAACAGATACATTCTAAAGAAAGTACAGAATCTAGTAAACAGGACCAGCACCAGGAGTACAGTTCCTGTTGTACTTTTCCCAGATTTCTGGTGCTCATGTTAATCTGATGACTAGGCTTGATTAGGGTGCCACACTCTAAAGTAAGGAAGGTGTCTGCTTTGATGGTAGGCAGGCATACCAGCAAGAGTGATGATTTTTTTTATGTATTTGTTTATGTAATTTTTTATAGATGCATTTGATATTCAGGAGGGTGGACCAATTAAGTGGTCCTTTTCAGACATCAACTTGGCCAAGAAGCTAAACATGAGTAATTACTAAGTTCAAATAACAGAAGTAAAAATGCATACTGAAACATTACAAAGCAGTCAGTCCAAACATGAATGACACAACGTGTGTGTGTGTGTGTGTGTGTGTGTGTGTGTGTGTGTGTGTGTATATATATATATATATATATATATATATATATATATATATACACACATGGATCTCCTTCATATAACTGAATCTCCACTTACCCAACTTTCAGAAGATCGAGACAAGAACACAGACAGTACAAAACACCGACCGCTCGGAATACTGACGGCTAACTGACGTAAGTAACACGTTGGCCAACTCGACAAGCACACTAAAACGAAAGCTAAGAAAATACCCCCACCCCCTTTAACTAAATATACCAACTCCAAGATCGCACTACTGTTGAGGTAAGTGGCAAACGTCAACATGCTGACCAAGCAATTACTTACCGTTAGTTACCCATCTGTGTTCTGTACTGTCGGTGTTCTTGGCTCAATCATCTAAAAGTCGGGTAAGTGGCATTTTGGTTATTTGAAGGGGACCCATATATACACACACACACACACACACACATATATATATATATTTATATATATATATATATATATATATATATATATATATATATATATATGTATGTATACACACACACACACACACACACACACACACACACACACACACACACACACACACACACACACACACACACACAGAGGACTACTTCTTATAAATGAACTCACACAACATCGACTGGCAAAACATTGATGTCAAAATGTTAAAAACACAAAGGTCAGTGTGCCAGAATACATGCTTCAAGAAACAGCCTCTGCAAAGAGAAGTCCTTTTTATTAGTATTCACACAAACATGGGGTAAGGGCATATTCCTCAACCCCAGTAACTATGTGAACTTGTACACCTGTCAGTCACCTGATTAGTTGATCATATATGGTCAATTAAACAATTGTCAAATACACACACACACACACTCGACATAATGCACAGCATAGCACTATATATGTATATACATATTTCATGAAATCCATAAGTTGCTTATGGTGTCTGTTAAAATCTAATCCAATATGTTATTTGCACCAGTGTTAAGACCTGATATGTCTGAAGAGATACTCACTCATACTTTTCTGTACATGATTACTCTGCCAACAAATATTAAAACCATCATTCTGTCTTGAGGTAGATACACAAAAATATTTATTTGAATTTATATGAACACTAATAAACAGGACTTCTCTTTGTAGAATACCATGAGGTGACATAGTACAAGGAAGGTCACATAATGCCGCTTAACAAGGAAGAAACGCCATTTGTCTATAGAATTTACAGACTTATTGCAGTCATGATTGTTTTTTTCTGTGTTATATTTGCACCAGTACCTGACAATCATCATCTTCTCCTTGATCAGGCATCATACTCTCTTAAGGGGGAATTGTCCTCCAAGTAGCCATAAGGGTACTTTGTGTTCTTACTGGCATTCCTGCAATGAGAGAAATTTGGTTTATGGCTCAATTCTGCCCGTGGTGGTAATGTGACCACTTGTGTCTCCTCAAGGTCCACCTGTGCCCATCTGTCTACATGTGTGCTCCACTAGATATGTCAACAAGGGGCCATTATCATCTGCTTTGGTGGCCACTCTCATGTCTTCCCTGCACCAGTTCCCCACATCATGATAAGCCTCCACTCTCCAGCCAATGGAATGAGCCAGATGGGACACACTGTCCCTCCTAGGATGGGCATGCCCATTCTATCTGCTTGTGCAGTCAAGCTCTCAAGCTACACCACCTCAGGACACCAGCACTGTAGTCTGGGATTTAACCTTCTATGCAACCAGCACAAGCTGAATCTATAAGCTTTTTAGCTAAGATCTTGGACAGGATTGTTCTCAGACAGCTGAACAAGCTTTAATCTATTCCAGTAATATGCATAATGCCTATCAGCATGAGTTTAGGAAAGGGTTCTCTCTAACTATAGCACTACTTACTGTTTTTGAGCATGTCAGAAACAGTTTAGAAAACAATCAAGTAATATTATACCTTTTCCTTTTCTTGTCAAAGGCATTTCAGACAATCAGCCTTCCTGGTCTAATGATTACATTAGTAGCATTTGGCTTAAACTACACTACCTCAGATTCATGAAGGAATTCTGGAACAGAAATACAAGGTGGAGCTGTGTGTGTACAGGAATTCTTCTCACAATGTGTAGAAACAAAATGAGTGCCTTGGGTTTCTATCATAGGACATCTATGTGAATTATATGGCTAAAAACTGTGCCAATCCCATTGTTGTCTAAGACGCTGATGACACAGACCTTAAAACAGCCAGATTGGCCCAAAAATGCTCCAAGATTTATTTTAACTCAGAAAAATTGGCTTCAGGTAAACCATCACTTACTAAATCCCAACAAAAGGTAGTCTGTCCTTTCCTGAAGCAATCACTACAGCAGCAGCTTCTTACCTAATATTGTCTTTCCAAGCAACTATACTAATATGATAAAACATCTGGGGACATTCCTTGATGTCTGTTGAAGACCAGATTATAGAAACTATCAAAAGAAAAAAGAAGTTATGTACCTACCATAATGTTCCATGTTAGTTGTCTCCTTCTCGCCTTCTTTCTTGCTGGTTGGGATCGGAGCCGCCATCTTCTATAGCTCGAGAGCTGTTTACTGGCTCGAGGCTACCCCATATCCCATGATGCCTGGCGCTAGCTACCCAGATCTCGTTTGATAAAGCTACACCAGACATAATTAAGGAAGAATTCTGCCCTATTAGCCCCTTGGGCCTAGCTGTGAAGCTATCTAAGCAGAAAAAGGACAACCAGAGAAGGTTCAGCCAATGAAATCTGAAAAGGGAAGCTCCTCTCGATCCACTAGGATAGGGGAATGGAGGGTGGGACGCAAGAAAGAAGGCGAGAAGAAGACAACTAACATGGAACGTTATGGTAGGTACATAACTTCTTTATGTTAAGTTGTCTATCTCGCCTTCATTCTTGCTGGTTGGGACAGCGTCCCTAGCACCTACTATCCTGGGTGGCTCATTGGAACAAATTCTTGAGAACAGTGGAACCAAAGTCAGCTCTGTTTCTGGAGGCAATGTCTAGTTTATAATGAGAAATTAAGGTATGTGGGTTAGCCCACGTAGCAGCTGCACAGATAGATTCCATGGGTAACCTAGATTGGAAGGCCACCGAGGTGGCTAAGGCCCTAGTAGAGTGGCCTTTTGGTTTGACAGATAATAAGAAGTTATGTACCTACCATAATGTTCCATGTTAGTTGTCTTCTTCTCGCCTTCTTTCTTGCTGGATGGGTTCGGAGCCGATCCTCGGCTCCGACTCGGCCAATACTAAAGCTCGAGAGCTAATTCCACCGGCTCGAGGCTCCCCGATATCCCACAATGCTAGGCGGTAACTCCTCAGATCTCGTTTGAAAGCTAGGCCAAGCAAGAAAAAACTCCATAACATGGAGAAAGGTAACCCACCTCTATAGGGCTGACTGTGAGGTGACTTAAACCTAACAGAGGAAATATAGAGGTGGTAAAGCGTGGGAGAAAAGGATTAGAAGGTCACAAAACAATCTCCTCTAGGTCTGTCCAGGCTAGGGGGAAGGAGGGTGGGACGCAAGAAAGAAGGCGAGAAGAAGACAACTAACATGGAACGTTATGGTAGGTACATAACTTCTTAATGTTAAGTTGTCTATCTCGCCTTCATTCTTGCTGGATGGGACCGTGTCCCTAGCACCTTGTCCCGGGTGGCCTATCGGAACAGACTCTTGAGAACAGTGGAACCAAAGTTGACACGGTCTCTGGAGGCTATGTCCAACTTGTAATGAGAAATGAAGGTATGAGGTGAAGCCCAGGTAGCTTCTGAGCAAATAGAATCAATAGGAAGCCTATCCTGAAAGGCTATGGATATGGCTAAGGCCCTAGTAGAGTGAGCTCTAGGCTTCGAGGGCAATTGTTGGTGTCTGATCTCATAAAGGTAATAGTAGAAGTAAGCCATCTAGAAAGTGACACTTTAGAGACTGGAAGGCCCATCTTGCCTTCTGCATATGAAATAAACAGTTGGTCTGTTTTTCTAAACTGTTTAGTCCTGTCTAAATAATACCTAAGTTGTCGATGAACATCTAAACAGTGCAATTTCTGTTCTGACCTGTTACCATAATTGGGGAAAAAAACTGGGAGATCAATAGTTTGATTCAGATTTGCTTGAGAGGACACTTTGGGCAAAAAGGATGGATTGGTATGCAAGGATACTCTATCTTTGTGAAAAATTAGATACGGGGGATGACAGCATAGAGCATGGAGTTCCGAAACCCTTCTAGCCGAAGTGATGGCTATTAGAAAAAGCGTTTTCCAAGACAACAACTTCATAGAACATGAAGCCGCAGGTTCAAAGGGGGGTAGAATCAATGATGCTAGAACCAAGTTCAGATCCCATGGAGGAGGTGGATCCTTGATAGGGGGCTTAAGAAGAAAGACTCCTTTCAAAAAGGCTTTACAGAGTTTGTGGGACATAATAGTAGACTCTGACACTCCCACATGAAAATTAGATATAGCCGCCAATTGAACCCTGATAGTAGAAGGAGAAGAGCCTGCTTGGAAAAGCTCAGCAAGGAAATCCAGAATGGACTGAATAGGTGCAGTAAAGGGGTCTATTTGCCTGGACACTGCCCATAAAGAGAAACGTTTCCATTTGCTGCTATAAATCTTCCAGGTAGAAGACTTATGAGAAGCTATCAAAATATCTCTAACTGAGTGAGATATTAAGGGAAGCCTGGCTAAGGTTGGAATTGGAGGAACCACATTGTGAGGTTCAGAGAAGAAAGGGATTGGTGCAATTGACCCGATTGATGGGTCAAGAGATCTGGAACTGGGTCCAGATGCCATGGTTGTGCCAAAAGTAACGGTGAAGAAAGGGAAACCAAACTTGTCGAGGCCAATAAGGGGCAATGAGGATCATTAAGGCCTTCAGAGCGATGGCTTTCCGAATCAGCTGAGGTATCAGTGGGAAGGGGGGAAAGGCATACAGGAGTCCCGGAGGCCAATCATGAGCTAGAGCGTCTCTGATGGGATGACCTGGTAGGGGAAAGAGGGTGAAGAAATTGGGAGACTTGCTGTTTTGGGGAGTGGCAAAAAGATCGCAGCAAGGTTGGCCCCAAGTTCGAAAAACTTCTTCCAACACTGATTTCTTCAGAGACCACTCGTGAGGCATGAGGATTGCTCTGCTCAATCTGTCTGCTATCACATTGGACTTGCTGGGAATGTGCGTTGCTATCAGGAAGCGCTGAGAAGAGATCGCCCATTGCCACAGTCTGAGTGCTTCTCGACATAAGGGGTAAGATTTGGTCCCGCCTTGCTTGTTGATGTACCACACTACGGACATATTGTCCGTCTGAATTGCTATAGATCCCTTGGGAAGAGAGTCCTGAAAGGCTTGCAACGCTAAAAGCACTGCTCTCATCTCTAGAACATTTTTGTGCAAGTGGCACTCGATCGGCTGCCACGTGCCTTGGACTGTCCTGCCCTGGTAATGCCCCCCCCCCCCCGATCAGGGAGGCGTCCGTTGTCAAAGTTGCAGCCGGGGGCGGGGGAATGAAGGGTCTCCCTAGAAGAAGTTGGGGGGATATGACCCACCAGAGAAGATGATTCCTGCATGACTGAGTTATGCCGATAGTGTGGGACATTGGCAGAAGCTGAAAAGACCACTGAGTGAAAAGCATCCACTGAAGAATCCTCATGTGAAAGCGGGCTAAGGGGAGGAGAGGAATAGCCACCGCCATAATCCCTAGGACTTTCAACACCAGTCTGACCTTGACCTTGTTGTGTCGTAATAGAAGAGAAACCTGCTTGTGAATGTCTGCTACTCTTTGTTCCGTGAGTCTGGCTGACAAACTGACTGTGTC
This sequence comes from Protopterus annectens, assembly GCF_019279795.1. Classification (NCBI taxonomy): domain Eukaryota; kingdom Metazoa; phylum Chordata; order Ceratodontiformes; family Protopteridae; genus Protopterus; species Protopterus annectens. The sequence goes on from NC_056748.1 coordinate 1,046,818,540, forward strand.
TAATCTTGCGCCTATAAAGGTAATAGACTGACAAGGCGACAAGACAGACTTTTCGTAATTTACAGAGATGCCTAGAGTCTGACAGGTTCGTAAAGTGTAGTCTCTGGCTAAGAGAAGTAGATGCCTGGTGGTGGCAGTCAGGAGCCAGTCGTCTAAGTACGGAAACACCTGGAATCCCTGGCCCCTCAAATGAGCGGCGACCACTGCCATGCATTTGGTGAACACTCGGGGGGCTGTAGAGAGACCAAAGGGCAGGGCCCTGAACTGAAAATGACTGGCCCCTAGCCTGAAACGGAGAAATCTCCTGGATCGTCTGTTCATCTTGATGTGATAGTACGCATCCTGGAGATCTATGGAGCACATCCAGTTGTCCTGACCCAAAAAGGGCAGGATGGACTGCAGTGTGACCATCCGAAACTTTGTTTTCTTGACAAACTTGTTCAAGTTGCTGAGATCCAAAATGAGTCTCCAGTCCCCTGTCTTCTTTGGAACCAAAAAGAATTTGGAGTAGATTCCGGATCCTTGTTGGTCTGCTGGAACTGGTTGAATGGCTCTTTTTGCTAGCAGCTTTGAAATTTCTAGTGCTGCTTGCTCCCTTTGACTGGGTGGAATGTCTGGAAGGGATTTTCTGGATTGTTTTGGGATGCGAATGAATGGAATTCTGTAGCCTTCGGATATGATAGACTGTACCCACTTGTCTTGAGTAAGGGAAAGCCAGGCTTTCGGGTACAGAGATAATCTTCCCCCGACTGCCTCCAAAGGTGGACAATCGGGCAGCCCCACAGGGGTGCTGAAAGGGTTTGTCAGAGAAGGTTTCTCGACTACCCTGATTCTGCAGGCCCCCTCTGCCTCTAGGACGGCGTCTATTATTATTGCTCCCCCCTCTGCCTCTAGAGGGGAAACGACTCTGTGAGTCCGGTAAGACACCCTGTGGTTGTTTGCGGAACCACATCTTCCCCCTTGGGGTAGGGTCTAGAAGGGGTAGAAAAATGGACTCAGACGGCAGAAAGAGTATTACCTTCTACCTCGCACCTTGTCAGAGTATCCTTCACTTGTGGACCAAAGAGAGATGATTCGTCAAAAGGGGAGTTAGTGAAGGACGCCTTGAAAGGGTCCGCAAAGCTACATAGCCGCATCCAGGCATGGCGGCGTAAGGCCACCCCTGTACCTGCGGCTCTGCTCGCTCCATCAGCCGCGTACGAAATTAGGCACATGGAGGAGTTAACTACTGAATTAAGGGTAGCCAGCTGGGAGTTCATCCTATCCTGAAAACCCACAGCTGATGGGTCCTTCAACACTTCACTCTTATCCTTGAGCAAGTCCCTCTGGAGACGAGTGAAATGACACAGGTAACTCAGCGAACGCATAGAAAAGGTCGCTGATGAAAACATCCGCTTACCGTACCTGTCCATGGTCCTAGATTCCTTATTAGGAGGATGAACAGGTACCGAAGGATCCACTAGTTCCTTCTTGGTAGCTGCAGCCACCACCATGGCATCCACAGAGACACCTTTGGACAAAAACTCCTTGTCTTTGGGGGCAGTGATAAATTTGGCTGGCCTCCTAGGGGTGGGTTCCACTGAGTCAGGAGCCGCCCAAGCCTTCCTCGCCACCACTTCCATGAGTGGGTCAAAGGGAGGGGACACCCAGGAGGTGGAAGGTCGAGAACCAAACGCCTCAAGGTACACTGATTTGTCCTCTGAAGGGTTAAGGGCTGGCCAATTCCCCTTCTGTTTCAGGATTTCTAGTATGTCTGCAAAGGAGACATCTTCAGAGGGGGAACGAGGGGGACCCTCAGAATCTTCCAAATCGGTGTCAGAGGTGACAGACTCAGGGGAGTCAATGTGCTTCCTCTTGCACTGTCTCTTCCTAGGGGGTTCTCCTGCAAGATCAGGAGAGGCCTCGGAAGAGGAGGAAATTCCCACTGGGGATACTTGAGGCGCAGATTCTCTACGGTCCGAAGCAAGGCGGTGAGAAGAAATCACCGCAGGCACTGTTGAGGGAGGAGCTGATGGAGCCGACTGTGGAGTAGAACCAGGTTCTAACATGCTCCGCATGACCTCAAAGGCACCCCTATCAGGCAGGGCCAGAGGTCTCTGCTCCGAAGAGCCGAAAACCTCCCCCGGCACCGACAAGGATGGCTCCGATGCCGATGTCGGAGCCGAACTAACTAGCGCTGAAGCACCGAGAGGGAGAGCGGGGTCGGACAAGGGTTCAATGCCACTCGCCCCCTTGGAGCTGACGAGGGAAGTCCGGCACCGAGATCCCTCCAAGGAGGAAATCGGAGCAGACGATGGCGCCGAAAGGAAAGGTATCAGTTCCGACGCTCCCACAGTCTCGGCTCCGAACAGCACCAGCTCCGAACTCAATAGAGTCGGAGAAGGAATGTCTAATGGAACAGGGGTAGCCATCGACTGTTGAGTCGGGCTGTGTAACATCTGGGCTAGTGCCTCGGACTTAAGAAGTCTACTCACCACCCTCTGCAAATCATGGTCCGAAAGTCTGGAGGACCTAGAGGAGTGTGACCTATGGCTCCATTCAGACAAGAGCGGTGAGGCTGGAGCCGAATGAACGGAGCCGATAGAAGGAGACCTGGACCTCTTTCTAGTAGTCGGTTCCGACAAGAGTATCGGAACCGACTTTGACTTATCTGTCTCGGCTCCCGCCAGAGCCGAGGACGCAGTGTGTGTGGCAGGTCTAGAATCATCGGCTCCGGCCGGAGCCGATGTTTGAACCGTATGAACGGTCTTTGAACCTCCGGAGGATGGCTCGGACACTGGAGCCGACTGCCTGGAGGACTTAGAAGGTTTCCCCAACATAGACTGTGTCGAGGGACCCTCAGGCTTCAATAAGCCTCTTAAGATTAATTTATTTTTACGTTCCTGCAGGACTCTAGGGCTGAAACCGTGACAGACAGCACAAGAGTCCTGCAGGTGTAAAGGTCCCAGGCAATACACACAAGAAGTGTGACCGTCTGTCAGAGACATCTTCTGACAGCACGAGTCACACTTCTTAAAGCCTGAGACCTTCGATTCTTTAGACATATCTAAAAATACAAAAGTAGTGCAATCACTCACCCAAACACACAGATTACACTAAAAATTAAATTAAAGTAACTAAATTTAACAAAAATTCCCGAAAAAAACACACTCACTCCAACTACTAGGAGGGCTGGGAAGGGGCCTGAGGCCTAAGGAAAGAACCCTTGGAAAAATTTTTAGAAAAGGAATTTGAAAGGGAGTGCTAATAGACTAAGTAATTAACTAAATACTACCAAAAAACTAACTTAAAGGGGGTCTAAGTTTAGTAAAACTTTTATAAATTTAACTAACCTGCAGCGCCGGTTGGAAAAGCACCTCATCAGCTTAGCGGCAAACGAGATCTGAGGAGTTACTGCCTAGCATTGTGGGATATGGGGGAGCCTCGAGCCGGTGGAATTAGTTCTCGAGCTTTAGTATTGGCCGAGTCGGAGCCGAACCCATCCAGCAAGAATGAAGGTGAGATAGACAACTTAACATGTCTTTGTTTCTCAGCTGGTAAATGAATGTAATAATGTGAGACAACCACCTAGATAATGTTACTTTTGAGACTGGAAGGCATTGTCTGCCCTCAGCAAAGGAAAGGAAAAGTTGATCCGATTTCCTGATGTCCTTTGTCCTATGCAAATAAAAACGCAGTTGTCTGTGAACATCTAACTGGTGCAATTTATATTCTGCCTTGTTGGAGTGATTAAGAAAAAACACAGGAAGGTCTATGGACTGATTTAGATTACTTTGCGAATACACCTTAGGAAGAAAGGAAGGATTGGTCCTTAGAGTGACTCTATCGTTATGAAAAACTAAGTATGGGGGATGAATACATAGAGCCTGAAGCTCCGGAACACATCTGGCAGAAGTAATGGCTACCAGAAAGAGAGTCTTCCAGGATAGGAACTTAATGGAACAAGATGCTGCAGGTTCAAAAGGTGGCAATATTAGGGAAGCTAGTACCAAATTTAGATCCCACGGAGGTGGGGGATCTCTCACTGGGGGCCTAAGCAGTGTGGTTCCTTTGAGGAAGGCTTTACACAGCTTATGAGACATAATGTTGTTAGAAGATAACCCAATGTGAACATTTGAAATGGCAGCTAACTGAACCCTGATTGTAGCAGAAGCAGAACCAGAATGAAAGAGTTCCGCTAAAAATTCCAAAATCTCGTGGATAGGGGCTGAAAAGGAGTCTATATTCTTAGCCTCTGCCCAGCAAGAAAAACGTTTCCACTTGCTAGCATAGGTTTTCCTAGTTGTGGATTTGTGTGATGAGATAATAATTTCCCGCACAGAGGAGGAAATATTAGGAAGCTTGGCTAGGGTTGGAAGTGGAGCAACCAAGCTGTGAGCTGGAGTGTTTGAAGGGATCAATGCAGTCTGCCCGATTGATGAATCAGTAGATCTGAAATAAGATCCAGAATCCAAGGCTGCTCAAGAAGGCAATGATGCAGGAATGGGAACCATATCTGTCGAGGCCAGTAAGGGGCAATGAGGATCATTCTGCAACCCAATGCAGTTGCTCTCTGTATGAGTTTGGGTATTAGGGAAAATAGAGGGAAAGCATAAAGAAGTCCCTGAGGCCAATCATGGACTAGAGCGTCTCTGGGGGAGTGGCCGGGAAGTGGAAGAAGGGAGAAGAAATTGCTGCATTTGCTGTTGAAGGGTGTGGCGAACAGGTCGCAGCAAGGCTGCCCTCATTTGCAAAAGTTCGGTTCTGCAATTACCTGATTCAGAGACCACTCATGAGGCATGGGAATTGCTCTGCTTAGCCTGTCTGTGATGACGTTGGAACTCCCAGGGATGTGCGTTTCGATCAGAAAACGTTGGGAAGAGATCGCCCACTGCTAGAGTCTGAGTGCTTCTCGACATAGAGGATAGGACCTGGTTCCGCCCTGCTTGTTGATGTACCACACCACTGACATATTGTCCGTTTGAATTGCAATGGTCCTGGGAGGGAGGGAGGGAGTCCTGAAGGGCTTGCAACGCTAAAAGCACGGCTCTCATCTCCAACACATTTATATGCAAATGGTACTCGTGAGGCTGCCAGGTGTCCTGGACTGTCCTGCCCTAATAATGCCCCCCCACCCTAGCAGGGAGGCGTCTGTGGTCACTGTGGCAACTGGAGGGGATAGCACAAATGGTCTGCCCTGGGACACTGATGGGGAAACCATCCACCAAGCGAGGTGCTTCTTGCATGCTTCTGTGATCATAATCTTGTGAGACATGGGAAGCTGTTGGAAGGACCACTGTGTGAACAGAAGCCACTGGAGGATTCTCATGTGAAAGCGGGCTAGGGGAAAAAGAAGAATTGCTGACACCATGGAACCCAGTGTTCGGAAGACAAACCAGACTTGAATCCATTTGCATGTTAATAAAATCTGCACTTGCTGGCGAATTAGTGATACCCTGTCTGGTGGAAGGCTCGCAAACATGTTCCTTGTATTTAAATTTGCACTTATATAAGTGATATGCTGACAGGCCAACAATGCAGATTTTTCAAAATTTATTGTAATACCTAGCCTGGAGCAAGTTTTGATAGTGTAGTCTCTGGCTTGCAGGAGGTGATGACTGGTGGTAGCAGTGAGGAGCCAGTCGTCTAGATATGGAAACACCTGGAATCCCTGACATCTCAGGTGAGCCGTAACCACTGCCATGCATTTGGTGAACACCCTGGGGGCTGTGGTGAGACCAAAGGGCAGAGCTCTGAACTGATAATGACTGGCTCCCAGCCGTAAGTGAAGGAATTTTCTGGAGCACCTGTGCATTTTGAAGTGGTAGTACGCATCCTGAAGATCTATAGAGCACATCCAACTGTCCTGACCCAGGAAGGGTAGAATGGACTGTAGAATGACCATCCGAAACTTTGTTCTTTGTACAGACCTGTTTAATCTGCTGAGATACAGAATGGGTCTCCAGTCCCCTGTCTTTTTTGGTACCAAAAAGAACCTTGAGTAAGTTCCAGATCTGAGCTGGTCTGCTGGGACTTCCTGGTTGACCCTTTTGTGCAGCAGCTTTGAAATTTCTTTGGCTGCTTGGTCCCTTAGATTGGGTGGAACATCTGGATGGGACTTGTTTGACAGTAACGGAGGTTGAGCAAAGGGAATTCTGTAACCTCCGGATATGATCGACTGTACCCACTTGTCTTGAGTTAGATCCTGCCAGGTTTTGGGGTACAGTGAAAGTCTTCCCCCGACTGCCTCCAGAGGAGGGCAGCCGAGCAACCCTTCAGGGATGCTGAAAGGGCTTCTCAGAGAAGGATTCTCTGCTGCCCTGGTTCTGCGGACCCCCTCTGCCACGAGGGCGGCGTCTGTTATTGTTCCCTCCTCTGCTCCTGGAGAGGAACTCACCATGTGCGTCAGGCAAGGCTCCCTGGGATTTGCAGAACCACATTTTTCCACTCTTCTGACCCTTGGGGTATGGTCTGGAAGGAGTGGAAAAATGGACTCCCACAGCAGAGAGAGTCTTGCCTTCCTGTTCACACCTGGTTAAGGCGTCCTTCACCTGTGATCCAAAGAGAGCGGAACCATCAAAGGGGGTATTGGTGAAAGACGCTCTGAAGGGTTTCGCAAAATTACATAGCCACATCCATGCGTGCCTCCTAAGGGCAATGCCTGTGCCTGCGGCTCTACTCGCACCATTGGCTGCATAAGAAATAAGCCTCATGGAGGAGTTAACAACTAAATTCAGAGTCGCCAGCTGAGAGGCCACCTTAGCTTGAGCCCCCTCAGCTGATGGATCTTGGAGGGTATCTCCAAGCTCTTTAAGGAGATCCCTCTGAAGGCGGGTGAAATGGCACAAATAATTCAGAGACCTCATAGAGAAGGTCGCTGAAGCAAACATTCACTTCCCATATCTGTCCATAGTCCTAGACTCCTTGTTAGGAGGATGGACAGATGACAAAGTTTCTGCCAACTCCTTCTTTGTGGCTGCTGCTACCACCATGGCATCAACAGGTACGCCCTTAGTTAAAAACTGTTTGTCCTGAGGTGCAGTTATAAATTTAGCAAGTCTCCTGGGGGTTGGTTCCACTGTGTCTGGAGCTGACCACGCCTTCCGAGCCACCACAGACATAAGTGGGTTGAAAGGAGGAGACACCCAGGAGGTGGATGGTCGGGAACCAAACGCATCCAGGAATACTGACTCATCCTCGGAAGGGGCTAGGGTATTCCAGTTCCCCCTCTGCTTAAGGATTTCATGGATGTCTGAAAAGGAGACATCTTTAGAGGGGGGTCTCGGGGACCCTTCCAAATCCTCTAAGTCGGTATCTGATGTGACAGACTCAGGGGAGTCTACGTGCTTCCTCTTGCATTTCTTCTTACGAGGTGGCTCCCGTGAATGATCAGGGGAGGCCTCAGAAGAGGAAGAAACACCCAAAGGGGTGCCCTGGAGTGCTGGTTCCCCAAGCTTGGGGTCTGGAGGAGGGGCAGAGGCAGACGCAGGCACCATAGGGGGAGGAGCCAATGGGGTTGATCGTGGGACTGGCTCAGGGGCCAGTACACTCCTCATGACATCGAAGGCATCCCTGCCCAGATGCAAAGAAGACTCTGGTTCCAAAGAAATTGTAATCCCTCTCTGCACCAAGGGGGACGGCTCTGAAGCCGATGTAGGAGCAAAGCTCACCTGCACCGAAGCTCCGAGGGGAAGAACGGGGTCAGACAAGGGTCCAATGCCACTCGCCCCCTCGGAGCCGACGAGGGAATCCCAGCGCCTAGATCCCTCCAAGGACGGTACCAGGGAAGGGATTGGAGCCGGCGACAGAACCGAAGGAGAAGGTATCGGAGCCGACGGTTCCATAACTCGAACCCAAACGAACTCCAGCTCCGAGCTCAAGGGAGGAGTTGGAGGAGTTATATCTGCAGAAGTGGACGGAGCCGACACCAGATGAGGAGGGCTGGACAACATTTTAGCTAGGGCCTGCGATTTCAGCAACCTGCTGACCACTCTCTCCAAATCATGATCTGAAAGACCAAGAGGAGTGAGAGGACCTATGACTGCACTCCGATTGGAGTAGAGGTGACCGTGGAGCCGAGCGTATCGACTCCAAGGAGGGAGACCTAGATCTCTTTCGACTCGCAGACGGCTCCGAAGTACGTATTGGAGCCGACTGGGAGGGAGGCACATCAGTTCTGGCCGGAGCCGAGGTGGATGGTGGTGCTTCACCCAACAGCTCAGAACTAGGAGCCGAAGACTTAGGTGGCTTAGAGGTTGGCCGGTGAATCCTGTGGCTTAAACAAACCCCGAAGGATTAACTTATTTTTGCACTCCTGCAGGACCCTTGGGCTGAAAGCGTGACAAACTGAACAAGAGTTCTGCAGGTGCACTGCACCCAGACAGTAGACACAAAAGTGTGACCATTTGTCAGAGACATCTTCTGACAGCATGAGTCACACTTCTTGAATCCAGACACTTTAGTATCCTTGGACATGTTAACAACACACGCACCAAGGTCACGCACACACACACACACACACACACACAAAAAGAAAAACAAGCTAGCAGATATAACTAATTAACAATATAAACTATACAGTTACTACCCACTAAAAATAAATAAGAGTAAGTATATAGACAGGAACCTCTAAGGGGAGAACAAATCTATCTAAAAACGTTCTTTTTTTTTAATTTTTTTTTTTAACTAAAGAAGACAAAAAAAGGTTAGCCTCTAATTTAAACGGCTACCGTGGAAGGGAAAAGAGAGGAGGGGAGGGGAAACTCTCTAAGTAGAAACAAGTTTTTTTTACAAACAGGAGGGATAGATGCTATCGAAAGAATATAGCTAGGGAAGTAGTACAACTAAAGAATTTAGGTACACTATAAAGGTTTAAATTTTTAGTAAATATAGAAAATACAATAAAAGTATACGAGCTTGAGCCAGTAAGACAACCTCGCAGTCTGAAGCGGCAAACAAGATCTGGGTAGCTAACGCCAGGCATCATGGGATATGGGGTAGCCTTGAGCCAGTAAACAGCTCTCGAGCTATTGAAGATGGCCGAGTCAGAGCCGAGGATCAGCTCCAATCCCAACCAGCAAGAATGAAGGCGAGATAGACAACTTAACATCAACTATTACTAAGGTGCCTATATAGCATGGATTCCTCAGCTCATGGACAATGATTAGCTTCACCACTTGATTATTGTTTTCTATACTATTCTTTGGCTGTGTACACTATGCAGGTCTTGACATCAGTGAATAAGACTAAACCTGAACAAATCTATAACAACTTCAAGGATCCATCATTGAGATCTTCTGCCGTGCCTAAACTGCCCTTTCTTTAAACAAAAACTAAACTATCACCAAGGTACATTTGCCTACTTGTTACTTTATTCATGGTTGCTCCTCTACCTCATTTATTATCTGAATAGTACATTTCATCAAGAAATGTTATGATAAGAAGGCAACTGTCTTTTAAATGTATCAGAAGTGACAATTCATACAGGGTTGCTCTATTCAGAAATGTGAATACTGACAAGTGGAATCATCTTTTGGATGATATCAGGAATTTTAACAGCTTTACTACATTTATGAAACTGTTCTTTTCATGCCTTGTCTTCAATAATAAATGTCTCAGTTTGTAAACTTGACCTCTGAACTTTTCCTGCTCTTTTCAATATAACTATTCATTTGTCATTTTAATTAGTCAGTCAATACCATCCTTTCCTTGTTCTGCATGTAAAGTACGCTCACCATAATAATCAGTCTCGGTCATCCATGGCTATATTTATGTCTATCATGTGTACTGTCTTTTGTTTTAACTCCTACTCATGCATTCTATGATGACAGCAGTACAAATCAGTGTTTTGCTATGTATATGCAGCATAAACAATGGATACTTTTTGCTGTAATGAACCAGTGTTTACATAGCATATACTTAGAGCATGGTTTGTCGCAATCTATTAGTAGAACAAAATATAACACCACTAACATTACTACTATAATAATAACAATGATGCTAATATTGTTAGTGTGCACCTGTATTAAGTATTTGGTATGCTTAATATACTCTATGTGACTTTTATGGTTTTATTATGTACCAAGTACTTACTAGCTATTTTGTGTTGTTAAACCATGAAGTTTTCTTCACAGCCTCCACTGAAAAAAACATCTCAAGCCAGTAAACCTAAGCAATCAAGCATATAAACAAACATGTATGGTCTATGGAAAAAATATGTCAGGTGAACTCCTTTCATATGATTGGCTTATTTATTGACATTTGATTACAGGGAAAGTCTGACTAGGTAGAAGCCCAGACAGAAAAGCTCCAAATTATTACAAACCATTTTAAGAACAATAACTTTACAATCTTCAAAAATAAAACAAATATTAGCAGTTTAAATAATCATAATCAAATACTTATGCTTGTTTCTCTTGCATGAAGTGAAATTGTAAAGGATTTTTCTTTCCAGAATTGTACCTGTAACTAATGTATGTAAAGCAAACATTTTGTATCTAAACTATGTAATGTGGAGCTTATCTCCCCAGGCCTCAACTGAAAATGGGCTCCCTGAGCCCAGTGGACCTCCCCGGTCATCAAACTGGAAATAAATAAATAAATAATAAATTAGACAGAATACAAAAACCTTGGTTAAGAATTGATATAAACATATGACAATCATTTCAAATTTACAGCTATTTAAGAAAATTTCTAGAGAAATTAAAAGCAAATCTAAATCAAATAGGAATTGCAATATGAAGTGAGGGAAAAACAGGCTAATGGTATAAAATTAAATGCAAGTCTAATACAAATAAGAATTGCGATATGAAGTGAGGGAAGAATAGGCTAATGGTATATTTAGACAGAAAGTCAGGGAAGAGAATTAGATAGCAGTAAGGAAGTGAAGAAGGGAGAGTAGAGTATAGTACTTGTTCACATTTAGGGATATAGTTTTTCCTGATTTTGAGCAAGAACAGAGCCAGATATTAGCTAGGAAATCTCTCAGCATGGTTTTGAAAGATGGGAGGGAGGGTATAGACCTCATGGATAAAGGTAAGGAGTTCCAGGCCTTAGCAACCTTAAACATGTACAGACAATGCCCAGCAGATTTGTTAGGTTTGTAGACAGGAGTTTTTGGTCACTGGATCACAATGACCGACAGGGAACATAGTTGTGTAGAATGTTTTTAGTGCTGGACAGGCAGAAGAATGCTGGATAATTTTATAGGTAGCAAGAAGCTGAGTATATGTTAGCTGATGTGGCAGTTCTAACCGATTTAGCCTTTTCAGCGCTATACAGTGGTGAGTTCTGAAAGGGCTATGTGCTGCAACTTTGTTATAACACTGTTCAAGTTTTAATTTTGTGAAGTTTGGAGGTTAGTAAGGATGGGATCACCATAAAGAAGAGTGGGGAGGAGGTAAGTAGTGGCAAGTGTAGTTTTAGTTACATCAGTTAGAAAGTTTTTGGCTCTGTAAAGCATCCTTATTTTTTGATGAGTTTTTCTTATGCAGTTATCATCCAGTACCACCCCTAAAATTTGCTATGAGAATTGACTTCAGTGGTTGTGTTTTCAAGAGAGAGGCTTTACATTTTGTTTTTTCACTGAGAGAGAGATTTGGAGAAAAAATAGTAGTTTGGCCTTTTTGGGGTTGAGCATCATTTGTCAGTTACAAAGCCATGTTTCGGTTGCAGTTAAAAGTTTCCTGAGTAATTATTTGGTGGTGTACCATGTTGTCAGGTGAGCAAATGAGAGTGGAATCATAATTGCAAAGGTAACAGTACTTTCATTTGTACAATATAGTAAAATACAAAAAAAAAAGCTGAGGCTTGCTACTCTACATGTATGAAAGGGACTACAGTTTGTGAAGAGGACAGAAGACCATTTTGATACCTGTCAAGATCTTTTTTGTCCTCTATTTTGGTAGGGTAGGTGCCACATGCAGGCATTGCCCAGAGAACGGACTGATTTAGCTACAACTCTGATAAGCATTATTTAACATAACCAATTCTGAGGCTGCGGAAACTTGGGGTAGGTTCTAAATGTATTCTGATGTTTGAGAACAAACATGGCACTATTTTGTGTCAGACTGTAACAGATATATATGTTGGCTGCTGCAGTTCAGCATGCTAAAACTTGCAACTGGTAAACTGAAAATGTGTGATTTAATTTGCAACATATGTGTTTTGAACGGCATGAAAAGATATGCAATCTTATAACTGTTTTCTATACAAGGTATAAAAAAGTATATGAATTTGTAATTGAAATATGAAACGGGATTCTGTTGGGAAATATATCAATTATAAACAAAATGTAAAATATATGGCAGACTCGTGAATCAGGAACTGTGAATGTTCTGCCCTATAATTTCAACAACTGTGACTATTCCTTTATCAGATATTTACTGTGGGTAAGTGACCAGTGAAGGGTACCGAGACCCAGAGATAGTGCCGAGAAAGGAGTCTGGGAAGCTAGGTAAAAGACTGGTCACTGGCGTGCTCACTGGAAAACCTGCTCATGGTGTAGGCTGATATCCATAAAACAATGCATATTTCTTGCATTTAGGAAGTTTAACAGTGATTCACATCTGTGTGACTTTTCTGTATTTTAATCAGTTTAGTAGCAGTACTACTACTAGTGATGGCCATCCGATTTAAGATTTAGATTTAAGTTTAATTTTGTGGTGGTCAGTGAAGCTGTTTAAAGACCATAGTGCCTGCCCACCATCTTTTTTTTTTAAATGTAGTTACAAGTCTCATTTATTGGATCTGGCTAGCATTACTTGGTCTTAGTGAAATATGAGATGATGAATCAAGTAGACACCTTATCTGCCCATGTAAAGACAGTGCAAGCCAAAGTTCAGAAAAGCACAGAAGCTAAGTGTGTTCCCTGGGATCAAGTGTCATATCACTGGGTGGGTGAAGGGGGTTTTGCACCTTTGTACTTAACACAAACTCTGAAGTCATGTACCTCAGGAAAAAAAATATTCAGCAACCTCAGAGAATTTAAGATTGGTATAACTAGCTGTGGACATATTGGTTTTGCAAAAGTATTCCACAACCAATCTGAAGACCTACCACTTGCAAAATAGCATTTTAACTGGAAAAGATGCATTTAAACACTGCTGTTTTAAATTATTTTATTTTGTATTATGGGGCAGCACAGTGGCACAACAATTAGCAATTTTACTACACAGTTCTTGGTTTACCAGTTCACTATTCCACTGGGGTGCCTTGTGTGTGGAGTTAATACATCCTTCCTGTGTCTATGTTAATTTTAGCTGTGTGCTGTGGTTTCCTTCCAAATCCTAAAGATGAATAGTGTTCCTCTAAATTGGTTGTGTGTGTGTGCCTGTAGTGCTCTGGTGCCTTTTTCAGGATTAATTCCTCTGCAATGCACTTATAGGTGGTAGCTCCATGACCCTGACTTGGATTAAGTGGGTAACTGAAGAAAGAATGAATGATTATTTCTTATAAAAAAACATTTCTACTAGCTATACAGAACAGTTGTATAAGTAAACTTACCATAATAATAGATGCTTAAATGATCACTGCTGCAGTATCCTTAGCTATATGGGTTATAGCCTGCAAAGGATATAACAGCTGGGCAGCTTCCAAAGTTTCAGGGAACCTTCCACATGCCCAAATGACTAAAAGACAAGTTTGGGTGTAAAGCTGTTCACAGCTTTCTTGCAAAAACAGACAGGGAGACTAAGCCCTGAAAAGACAATGCTAGGAACAACAAAAAAATAAATGTCCACTCCGTGGAGGGAGGGCATAGCTATTGCAGCAGTGATCATTCAAACATGTACTGGGTATGGTTGGTTTCAAAGATTCATAAATTTATAGATTTTTACTAGGTTAACAACCCGAGGTGCCTTTCTAAGCCTAGCCAAGTTTTCCTGAAAGAATAATGACATCCTGCATCCAAGTAGGACACTGAGAGCCAGGGATTTATATGCTACCTCTGTTTATAATGGACATGGGTGCCAGGCCTGATGTAAATTTGCTATTTCCCATCCACTTGTCCAAGTTGTTCTTAAATTGGGGTAATAGACAAACTCAGGTTCACATGGATGGTAAGCCTGTTCCACAGTAGTGCAGTCTATGGGGCACACATCTGTCTCTCTAGCATGTTCTATTTAAGTCACAGACAAAATTCAGGTCCTTAGACCTTGTATTTCTGGTATGGTTTGACTTACGAATATGAAGAATATTTATTTAATTATTGAGATTTGGTTACCAGGAAAGTTTGACTGGGTAAGAAACCCATTTTCAGAGGAGGCCCGGGTAGAAAAACTCCAGTACAGAAAGAAATATGCAATTTTTGTGATTAACAACAAAATAAGACACAGAAAAATAACCCAAACTTATAGATTAACAGGAAAGTTAAATACATTTAAACTGAAAGCATTAAGTACAGTTTCATTTAGTGGTAGAAGAAATTGATAATATAGTAAGAGAACTGGATGCAAGTGAGGTGAAGGAAGTTAGTGATGTAAAGAGGAATAGAAGAAGAACTGGATAAGAAGATGTAAGGTTAGTTTATCAGCACAGAGAGTTGGGGTATAAGCAGTGTGGAGTAGAGGGAGCTACAATGTGGGAAAGAAGGTGAAAATGTGGTGCTAAGTGACACAAAATCAGAGAAAGGATGAAGAGAGGTGGGAGGGGGAGAAACCTGTTTTAACAAACTAGGGTAAAGTAAAAGGGATGCGAGTCAGATTGGTTTGAAGCAGGGACAGACACGGGATCTGTGTAAGAAATCTTTTAAGTTTAACCTTGAAGGTCTTGAGATGAGAGGTAGTTCAAATATCTAATGGTAGTACGTTCCAAAATTTGGTAACTGAATAGAGCTAGAGACATTTTCTGGTGTTTTTATTTGGTCTGTGTAAAGTTAAGCGCGGTTTGTCTTCCGAGCAGAGAGTGCGGTTAGGTGTACAGATTTGAAGAATTGTTTTTAAAGCGGGACACAGATCAGGATTATAGACAACCTTATAGGCAGTTGTTAATTGAAGGTAGTTTGGATGTTGTGGTATTTCCAGCCAGTAAAGGGAGTAAGAGCTGAGCAGTGGTGTTTAATGTATGGTACTCCTGTTGCAAATTTAGCAATTTTGTTTTACGAGGATTCTATTTTAGTGTATTCTGAAGGTTGGTTAAAAGGGGGCGCCATACAGAAATGAGGGTAGCAGGTAGGTTATGCCTAATGTTGTTTTGGTAGTTGTATCCATAAAGGTTTTGTGCCAGTAGAGCAACCCTACTTTGTGATGTGTTTTTTTGATAGTGTTATGTATATGAAGGTTGAAGTTAAGTTTGTTGTCTATAGTTACTCCTAATATGGTGTATGGGACCACTTCACTTTCTGTATTGTTTAGTGAAAATATATTAACGTCAGATGAGATAGGTTTAGAAGACAAAAGGAGGAGTTTGGTTTTATTGTGGTTGAGTAATAGTTGTGCATTATTAAGCCAGGACTCAATGGAGAAGATGGCAGATTGGTTTATTTGTCTGAGGTGTGTTATATTATTGGCGGAAGTGATAATATCCGAGTCATCGATGTATTGGCTTAGGGAACTTTGGCAGGAGACAGTGTGGAGATCATTTATAAAGATATTGAACAGGAGATGTCCAAGGATGGATCCTTGGGGAACTCCTGTTTTGTTAGTTAGATATGGAGCAAGACAGCCTTGCCATTTTGAGCATTGTTGCCTACCGGATAAGTAGCTGGAAAAAAATTATAAAGAGGAACTGGAAAGGCCAAGTGAAGACAGTTGGTGTAAGAGTTTGGTATGTCAGATGGTATCAAAAGCTTTTGATAAGTCAAGAAATAGAGCTGAGGTTAGTTGGCCGGAGTCTCTTGCTTTGTTTATTGTACTCATGAAGGATGTTAGTGTGGTTGTTCAAAAGCCGTGCTGGGTGGGTGTTAGTAGGTTGTTGTGGAGTAAATGGTTTAGAAGTTGTCTGTGAACACATTTTTCTAAAATTCTGAAGAGAGGAGATAGGATGGTGATGGGGCAAAAAGTTAGATAATTCAGTAGATTTGCCTCCTTTATGTAATGGAGTTATGACATATTTTCTCCAGAGGGACATTAAGAGGGATTCTGTGATAGATCGATTGATGAGAATGCTAAATGGGTAGGCAATGGCATCGGCAGCGATTTTTAAGTACTTAGCTGGGAGGTTATCGGGAGAAAGAGAGCAGGGTTTTATTTTATTAAGTAACTTACATATGAAGTTAGTGGAGACAGGACATGCTGGGAGGGTAGAATTGTTGCTGGGATGTTTTGAATAGGGAGGAATGGGTATGAGGTAAGTTTGGAGGCTGTTGGAGGGGGAGGTGTGTTGAAGTTGGCTGAGGAATTGTGATTAGAGGGGTTACTAGCAGTGTTGACCAATGCAGCTATACTTTCTGTAGTTGGTTCATCTTATAAGTAAAGGGATTGCATCCAGAAAAAAAGGAGGGTGTTATCTCTCTGTAGTCCTCCCTTATTAGACCTATGATTGAGTATAATGCCCCGTTTGGTATGTACCTCTCCAAACATCTGCACCAACTCGAAAGGCCATAGAAATATCTCACAAATAGAATCCATGGCCTCCAACACCTATCCTATGTGGACAGGCTTAAATCAGTAGCATTCTACTTGGTATCATACAGATTGCTCAGAGGTGATCTTTGTCTCGCCAACAAGGCAATATCAGACCCTGCCCTATTTGAGATGCTCCATATCCGTAGGTCAAACTCCTCATACATTACCCGCTCGATAGGCCTAAATCTAATATGAGACGTCAACAAAACCTTCTGGAGAGACAGGTTTGTCTCCCCGTGGCTGCCCTGTCTCTGGAATAGACTTCCCATACATGTCAAACAGAGTACCTCATTGGCCCTCTTCAAATGCAACGTTGATGAGTGGATGGGAAACCATAAATTTGTCCCAGGGGTTCCACATTTGTCCTTCATTGACAGGGGTGACAGCTGCTGACTGTGGTTTCTTTTTTGGGGATAAACCCTTGGCTAGGCTTGTAAGGACCCCAGGGCCATTAGCCTAGTAACCTCCTATGATCCTGAGTGAGTGTTAAACAATTCTGCAATTTGGGTTGGTGACTTGTCTGTGAATGGGGAGGGGATTTTTTTCAGACCCTGGGGTGAGAAGGGATGAGATACTTGACCAGAAATTGTTTGGGTTGTTTTTTGGTTGGTTAGCTGTTGTGAGTAGTATTGCTTTTTGTAGTTAGTTATGAGCTTTTTGCCTGATTGTGTAAGTATTGGTAGTTTTGTAGACTTTGACCATTTCTATTTTTCTGCCATTCCTTCCAAGCTTTGCTTCTGTTTACTAGCAGAGTAAAGTGTGGGGTTTGCAGATGCCTTCTAAGCCATGTATCGATCACCCCTCAGCAATCTACAGGAGACTGAGTAGAGGGAAAGGACTTTAAGGCACTACATAAGGCAGGTTTGTTATGCTTTGTATTCTTTTTGTAAGGAACCTTCGAAGTCACTCCAGTTGCTGCATATGCCTGGTCAGGTACATAGAGAAAGGAGTAATGTACTCTATGATCTGTCTGATAAGGGCAGAGTACAGTGGGATAATAAACACTCTGGACCTAGATGCCATGCCCTTACTTATAAGTTGCACAACATAAAAGGATTTTCTCATCACTGTGGCCATGTGCTGGTCGAAGGTAAGACTACTATTTATGTATATACCATATCCGTGACCACTGGGCCAAATCTTAGAGGCAAATTATCAACATGATAATTAGCCATGACTTACAAAAGGGTACACTTATGCATTTCTTAGCAATGAGTTTGACCATGGCTTTGGCACTATTTGTTAGTCAGAGACAGGCCTTCTTTAAGAATGCTTGTGTCTGCAGGGGAGTCTATGATAACTCCAAGCATGCAGTCATTTGCAAACTTAGTCAGCCATAAACATTCAGTGTTTGCTTCCACTTCAGAGAAATAGATGGCAAAAAGGAGTGGGTCCAGTACAGAGCCCAAATGTTGACAGGCAAAGACATTTTGGCCCATACAGGACTTGAACCTTCCACTTTGGCATTATTAGCACCAACTGAGATAACTCTTATAAGTAAATGCTAGGCTAGCTGCCTTTACAAGCCATTTTTAAGCCTAGCCAATTTTCCTCAAAGGTGAGAATCAAACCCAGTACTTTGGGTCTCTGAGGTAAACTGCTTAACCATTACAATAACCCCCTTACTGAGTTTACTTATACAACTGTTCATCATATTTATCACTGCTGCAGTGGTCTTAGCTATATGGGTAGATCACCCTAGCTAACTACATTTTTGAGGTGAAAGGAGAATAATCCAGGAGACATAGAGAATGGTCATAGCAAAGCCTGATCTGGATGTAAAGCAGAATTTAATCTTACATTTTTTTTGTAAAAGTATATACTGAGGATCAAGTTGCAGCTTCTACAATACTTCTAGAATCTAACTTTTTCCAAAAAGCCATAGATGGAGCCAAGGCCGCGATAGAGTGGGCCTTGACCCTCCCTGGAATCGTTTTGTTATGGTGCGTATAGCATCATGAAATAGCCTGTTTTGACAAAGGCTGTCCTTTCTTAACTTAACAAGAAATGAACAACTGATCCAAAGAGCTAAAAGATTTAGTGCTGTCAAGATAGTACCTGAATTGTCTGTGGAAATTCAAGGCATTTAGTAATATGCATGAACAGACATTAAGTAATATACATTAACAATTACACATACATGTAATTAGATCACATTGATATGAAAATAATGACAATATTATACTATAAAGTATACTTATCCATTAGACCAATAAACAAGAAAGGCAGCTGTAGAATTTGAACTAAGCAAATTTAATATATTGAGCCCTTTCATCCGCCAAATGGCTGGACTTCATCAGAATGTAAAACAAACACAACAGTCAGCTTAAATACCCAGAAAACCCAACAACCCAATAAATTAATTAATACATGAATTAATACATAAATAATGAATTGATTAATACAACACTAAGAAGTATATAAAAAGAAAATATAAATTGATATGCAAAATCAAAACATGAATAAAAATATATGTACAAGGAAAATAGCAGCAGTAAGGTGGGTGCTTAAATGGCAACCATAGATCTAAGCTTAAGAAAGGGGCTGCCATGGGTGCTGTGTGTGCACCTGTTTTTGCCAACACAGTCATGGCCTTCTGGGAAACCAATTTTGTTTTTACATCTGAATTTAAGGAAAGCTGGTGTCTATACAAATGTTTTATTGATGATATTATTATTTTTTGGCATGATACCAGGGAAAGGCTAGATGATTTTTTTGAATTTATCAGTAACTCCACAGATTTTCTACGCTTTACCATGTTGGTTGATGCTGCCCAGATTAATTTTCTTGACGTCACCTTGGTTAAGAACAGGGAATTATAAAGGTTTGACTCTACATTACTTAGGAAGCCTACCCATTCAAATTCCTATTTGCATTTTCAGAGTTGGCATCTTATACATAAAAAAAAAGGCCATTGTTAAGGGCCAGTGTGTCAGGTTAGCAAGGATCGTCAGTCAAGAACAACAATTCATTGATGAATGTAGTAAGTTATTGGACATGTTTTTGAGGAGGGGTTATCCACAAGATTTCTTAACAGAAATATTTACGGAAGTTAAGAGGAAGAGACTGAGTGGGTTTTACACCCCCCCTTGGGTAATTCATTAGTCCAAAATACTATGGATTTAGGTTCCAATTCTGCCAGTGTCCCATACAGGAAGGCCATGATTTTATCATTTAATTTACAGTTTAGGGAAATCAAGCAATCATTACAAAATTCTGGGAGATTTTTAGATGTGACTTGGATATTTTTAACAAACCGGGTGCACAGCCTGTGACTGTGTATCAAAAGGACACATGTTTAAAAACCATGATTGAAAGAATTTCTCCCAAGTTTATTACTGAGAAAATGTTCAAATGTGGTCAATGTTCGCAGTGTAAATTCATCTTTGAGGGCGTGGAATGTTTTATACATGGGTGTGGCAATATCAAGCACAAAAAGAGATTTAATTGCGACAGTAAGGGCATTATTTATGTTGCCCTTTGCCAGTGTTGTACCTGTTTTTATTTTGGTAAAACCATCAGATATTTCAGGTATAGGATTTATCAACATAATTACGACATTGGCAAAAAAGATGAACGGAATGCCCTTTATACACATCTCAAAAATTTTCCAACCCACTCTTTTAAATTCTTGGTCATTGACAGTGTTGAATTTGATCCCAGAGGTGGTCCCCATGATATCATCCTTGAATTTTTGGAGCTTAGATGGCAGCTCAAATGTAATGCTGCATGTTTCCCTGGTCTGAATGATGTCATTTCGATTGCCAGCTTTCCTAAGCTTAGATCTATGTTTGCCATTTAAGCACCCACCTTACTGCTGCGATTTTCCTTGTACATATGCTTTTATTCAAGTTTTGATTTTGCATATCAATTTGAATTTTCTTTTTATATACTTATTATTGTTGTATTAATCAATTAATTATTTATGTATTAATTAATGTGTTAATTAATTTATTGGGTTGTTGAGTTTTCTGGGTATTTAAGCTGACTGTTGTTTGTGTTTTACATTCTAATGAAGTCCAGCCATTTGGTGGATGAAAGTGCTCAATATATTAAATTTGCTTGGTTCAAATCCTACTGCTGCCTTTCTTGTTTATTGCTATACTTATCCATTAGTATATGTTGAGCATTGATCATCTGAAGAGGTGAACTGCTGGGTTTATCAAACAAATCATGTGATTAGTACTTGTGAGGGAAGGAACTAGGTAGGGCAGAAAATGTTAATATTGTACTTAGGAGGAGGGGCGTAAATCAGGTTCAGAGATGATTATATATGACTATTAGGTTCCCTATTAGAAGACCGAAGACGCATTCTTTTGAATGCATCTTGGTCGAACTCAAAAGCCTGAAACAGCAAAATATTGAAGAGGCTTTTCAGCGAATTCTTTCCCTGGGAAAGAATTTGCATGGCTGCTTCGTTACTTTGCCATTTTCGGCACTGTAGTGCGGTCTCAGAGTTGGTATATTTAAGTAGGGGGGTGTGGGGGGCGGCAGCCCCCACTTAATGTAATGTTTAAAGTTTTTTTTCTTTTGTTGGAACAGCAATTTTTTTCTCTAGGAAAAAAAATCACTGTTCTGACAGTTCGAAATTGTAAGCTTTCGCTTACGTAGGGTCGATTAATCACCGTTCACTTTTTTAAGTGTTCGGTGATCTAATATAGACCCGACTATTATAAGGTTTAAATTAGACGTACAGAGGTGGGCGGTTAGCAGGGTCACAAAACTATATATACAGCTTGGAAATGCCAGGAAAACTATTCAGGTAGTGGTGGAGACCTGTTGTGGAGCATAGGATTTGAGTGAAAAGAAATGGCTTGATATCAGGAGCTGAAGATAACAGTCAAATATATCCTGGAGATGTACAGGAACAGATCCATTGAACCAATAGTTGACGTTTTCATTGTGTTTTAAATTAATCTGAATTCTGAATGGATTTCAGTGGTACTGTGATGTGGTTCCATAGTTTAGCTACATTATTTAAATATAGAAAGTGTCACCTGCAGTATTAGATGATTTGGTTATAGTGATTAGTGATTTTTCTCTAGAGCTTAAAACTCTACTGGGAGAGAATAAGTTGTTAAGGGCTGGGGGACTTTTCTGGTTTATACAGAAGTCTGTGTTATTTCAGTTAGCTGAGAAAGAGCTAGGTGATGAGGTAATACTAACCAGTTTACACTTTTGAGAGCTAGGCAGTGGCATGTTCTATTGTTATAGCTTACTGCACGTCCAGCAACTTTAGTATAACACTGCTCAAGTTTATACAGCTGTGAAATGTAATGGTTAGTGAAGACTGGGACAGCTTTAAGGATTGACAGCAGTAAGAAAGTAAAAGCTGTACATCTTCTGGATATGTCACTCGGGTAGGGTTTTACTCTGTATAATGTACATGATTTTTGATGAGTTTTTTTAACCATGAGGAAGTGATGGGTAGGTATGGTGTTAAGCAAAGGAATGCAGAAGGTCAGATGGTAGTGGATTGTGCGCAAAAGATGGACATGGCTGTGATGAATGTGTATTTTAACAAGAGGGAGGAGCATAGGGTGACATACTAGAGTAGAGGAAGATGCACACAGGTGGATTATATCTTATGTAGAAGGGCCATTTTGAAGGAGATTGGAGACTGTAAAGTGATGGCAGGGGAAAGTGTAGTTAGGCAGCATATGATGGTGGTTTGTAGGATGACATTGGTGATCAAGAAGAGGAGGATGAGTGTGAGGGCAGCACCAAGGATCAAATGGTGGAAATTGAAAAAGGGTAATTGTGAGGTGATGTTCAGGGAAGAGTTAAGACAAGCACTGGGTGGCAGTGAAGAGTTACCGAATAGTTGGGTAACTACAGCAGAGCTAGTAAGAGAGATGGCTAGAAAGGTGCTTGGTGTGACATCTGGAAAGAGGAAGGAAGACAAGGAGACCTGTTGGTGGAATGAAGAACTACAGGAGAGTATACAGAGAAAGAGGTTGGCGAAGAAGAAGTGGGATTGTCAAAGAGATGAAGAAAGTAGACAAGAGTATAAGGAGATGAGGTGCATGGCAAAGAGAGAGGTGGCGAAGGCTAAGGATAAGGTATATGAAGAGTTGTATAAAAGGTTGGACACTAAGGAGGGAGAAAAGGACCTGTGCCGATTGGCTAGACAGAGGGACCGAGCTAGTTAAGATGTGCAGCAGGTAAGGGTGATAAAGGATAATGAGGGAAACGTACTCACAAGCGAGGAGAGTGTGTTGATCAGATGGAAAGAATACTTTGAGGGGTTGATGAACGAAGAGAATGAGAGGGAGAGAAGGTTGGATGATGTGTGGATAATGAATCATGAAGTGAAGTGGATTAGCGAGGAGGAAATAAGGATAGCTATGAAGAGGATGAAGAACGGAAAGGCTGTTGGTCCAGATGACATACCTGTGGAAGCATGGAGGTGTTTAGGTGAAATGGCAGTGGAGTTTTTAACTAGATTGTTTAATGAAATCTTGGAAAGTGAGAGGATGCCTGAGGAATGGAGAAAAAGTGTTTTGGTACCGATTTTTAAGAATAAGGGTGATGTGCAGAGCTGTAGTAACTACAGAGGGATTAAACTGATCAGTCACAGCATGAAGTTATGGGAAAGAGTAGTGGAAGCTAGGATAAGAAGCGAGGTGATGATTAGTGATCAGCAGTATGGTTTCATGCCAGAAAAGAGCACTGCAGATGCGTTTATTTGCTCTGAGAGTGTTGATGGAGAAGTACAGAGAAGGTCAGAAGGAGTTGCATTGTGTCTTTGTGGATTTAGAGAAAGCATATGACAGGGTGCCTAGAGAGGAGTTGTGGTATTGTATGAGGAAGTCGGGAGTGTCAGAGAAGTATGTAAGAGTGGTACAGGATATGTACAAGGGTAGTGTGACAGCAGTGAGGTCTGTGGTGGGAGTGACAGATGCGTTTAAGGTGGAGGTGGGATTACATCAGCTCTGAGCCCTTTCTTATTTGCAATGGTGATTGACAGGTTGACAGACGAGATCAGACAGGAGTCCCCATGGACTATGATGTTTGCAGATGACATTGTGATCTGTAGTGAGAGTAGGGAAAAGGTGGAGGAGGCCCTGGAGAGTTGGAGATATGCACTAGAGAGAAGAGGAATGAAGGTCAGCAGGACCAAGACAGAATATATGTGTGTGAATGAGAGAGAGGATAGAGGAATGGTGAGGATGCAGGGAGTAGAGGTGGCAAAGGTGGATGAGTTTAAGTACTTGGAATCAACAGTTTAGAGTAATGGTGAGTGTGGAAGAGAGGTGAAGAAGAGAGTACAGGCAGGATGGAGTGGGTGGAGAAGAGTGTCAGGAGTGATTTGTGACAGACGAGTACCAGTAAGAGTGAAAGGGAAGGTTTACAAGAGGGTAGTGAGACCAGCTATGTTATATGGGTTGGAGACAGTGGCATTGACAAAAAGGCAGGAGTCAGAGCTTGATGTGGCAGAGTTGAAGATGTTAAGATTTGCAATGGGTGTGATGAGGATGGACAGGATTAGGAATAAGTATATTAGAGGGTCAGCCCAGGTTGGAAGGTTTGTAGACAAAGCCAGAGAGGCAAGATTCCGTTGGTTTGGACATGTGCTAAGGAGGGATGCAGAGTATATTGTGAAAAAGATGCTAAGGATGAAGCTGCCAGTTAACAGGAAAACAGGAAGGCCTAAGATAAGGTTTATGGATGTGGTGAGAGAAGACATGCAGGTGGTTGGTGTGACAGAGCAAGATGCAGAGGACAGGAAGAAATGGAAACAGTTGATCTGCTGTGGCGACCCCTTATGGGAGCAGCTGAAAGAAGAAGAAGTGGTCAAATTTCTGCTGGTTATAAATGATGACACCCAGTAATGTTGTGTTGTTTACTTTCTCTATTATGTTGCTGGCAGAGAGGATAGTGATTAGTGTTGTTTTGGTAGATGTGTTTTGTAGTGAAGAGCAGTAAATAGAAGTTATGTCCTTACCATAACGTTCCATGTGGAGTGTTCATCTCGCCTTTGTTCTTACACATGGGTTCGGAGCCGATCCTCGGCTCCGTGCCGGCCTCTTGCAAGCTCTGCATCGAGAAGAAGCTCGAGACAATCTAATACCCACAATCCCCCTCTGCCTTTACCTCAGATCTAGTTTGCAAGCAAACCAATCTACAGAATAGCACATTCATGCTTACATCACATATGTACAGAAAGAATCTACACATAACTATATATATATAAGCCAAACAGACACATATAAATATATATATGCCAACTATGTACACAATATTGCAACAGTAGCAGAATGCTCCTGGCCAGGCATCAAAGAACGTTCTTCCTAAGGGTGGGAGGGTGGGACTGTAAGAACAAAGGCGAGATGAACACTCCACATGGAACGTTATGGTAAGGACATAACTTCTATATGTGATAGTGTTCAATCTCGCCGTTTGTTCTTACACATGGGTAGCGTCCCTAGCTCCTTGTTCCTGAGGAACTCACGGAGGACGTTCTTGAGCACAGTGGAACCAAAGGTTGCCCTGTCCCTAGAAACCTTGTCTACCTTATAATGAGAAATGAATGTATGTGGCTTAGACCAAGTAGCAGCTGCACAAATAGCGTCCAGTGGTAGGCGGGCTGCATGAGCCAAAGATGTAGACACTGACCTTGTGGAATGTCCTTTGGGTTTGTGTAAAAGGGTTTGATTTGAAGAATCGTAGACATAGATTATACAATCCGTTAACCATTTAGAAAGAGTTCTTTTGGTTACTGCAAGTCCTTCCCTGCTATCAGCAAAAGCCACAAAGAGTTGATCTGTTTTTCTGTGATCTTTTGTTCTATCCAAGTAAAATCTTAGCTGTCTGTGAACATCTAATTTGTGTAACATATACTCCATTTTGTTGGAGTGGTTTTTAAAGAAAGTGGGTAATTCAATGGACTGATTAATATTGTTAATAGAACACACTTTAGGGAGGAAGGATGAATTGGTTCGAAGAGAAACTCTGTCAGAGTGAAAGATCAAATAAGGGTGCTTGATGGAGAGAGCCTGAAGTTCAGATACTGGCCTAGCGGAAGTAATGGCTACCAGAAAGAGAGTTTTCCAGGATAAAAATTTTAATGGGCAAGAAGAGGCAGGTTCAAAGGGGGGCAACATTAATTTAGATAACAATAAGTTTAGACTCCAAGGTGACGTAGGAGATCTGACCGGTGGTCTAATATGAAAAACCCCTTTTAAAATGGCTTTACAAAGTCTGTGAGCCATAACAGGAGCTCCACATTCTTCCACATGGAAATTCGAAATGGCAGCCAATTGAACTCTTAGTGTAGCAGGAGAAGCACCCTGATGGAATAAGTCCGTTAAGAACTCTAATATCTTATTCAAAGGAGCTATAAAAGGATCCACATGGTGTGTATTCGCCCAGAATACAAATCGCTTCCATTTGCTAGCATATGTTTTAGTAGTGGAAGCTTTATGCGAAGCCACCAATATATCCTGGACTGCTGGTGACAAAAGATCAGACCTGGCTAAGTTGGGAATTGGAGCAGCCAAGCTGCTAGATGGAGGGACAGGAGCGGGATGGGGAACCCCTGACGAGTGAGTCAATAGGTCTGGCTCTGGGTCCAGAATCCAGGGTCCCCGAATGCAGTGTATCTTCAGGAAGGGAAACCAAATTTGACGAGGCCAGAATGGGGCAATGAGGATTATTGTCCTGTGTAGGTTCCTGGCTTTCTGGAGAAACTTTGATATCAGAGGAAATGGAGGAAATGCGTACAGGAGTCCCGGGGGCCAATCGTAAACCAGTGCGTCCCTGGGGACTTCCCCTGGAGGGGGTAATAGGGCAAAGTAGCTCCTGCATTTGGCATTCATTGGAGACGCAAACAGATCACAGGAAGGCTGGCCCCACGTGCGAAAAATCCTTTTTGCCACTGACTGTTTTAGGGACCACTCGTGCGGTAACAGAATTGCTCTGCTCAGCCTGTCGGCTATGACGTTGGATGACCCCGGGATGTGCATTGCTATTAGAAAGCGACCCGTGGACTCCGCCCACTGCCAAATTCTCATGGCCTCTCTGCATAGCTGATAGGACTTGGTTCCCCCTTGCTTGTTTATGTACCAGACTACCGACATGTTGTCCGTCTGAACTGCAATAATCCCTAGAGGAAGAAGGGGAGCAAAGTGTTGCAACGCTAGAAACACTGCCCTCAACTCTAGAACATTGATGTGCAGATTGTACTCCAAATTGGTCCATTCGCCTTGGACTGTCTGTCCCTGAAAGATGCCCCCCCACCCTATCAGGGAAGCATCCGTGGTCACCGTAACTGTGGGCGTGGGTAGCACAAACGGTCTCCCCTTGGAAAGGTTGCACGTTTGAAGCCACCAGTTTAGATCTGTTTTGCATGTCTTTGTTATAAGAATCTCGTGTGTTAGAGGTAGTTGTTGAAACGACCATTGTGCAAACAGCAGCCATTGTAGAACTCTCATGTGCAGCCTTCCCAGGGGAATTGCAATAAGGGAGGCTGACATGAGGCCCAACACCTTCAGTACTAGTTTTGCAGGAGATTTCCTTGACATGAGTAGAAGACGTATATGAGTCTGAAGTGATAATATCCTTTCTGGGGGAAGCCTCAGAATCAACTGACGTGTGTTTAATTCTGCTCCTATGAACAAGATATTTTGTGATGGCTGAAGTAAGGATTTTCCGAAGTTTACGGAAATCCCTAGGTGAACACACAGTTGAAGAACAAAGTCTCTGGCCTGTAGTAGTTGACGCCGGGTGGTGGCAGAAAGGAGCCAGTCGTCCAGATACGGAAACACCTGGAATCCCTGGCGTCTCAAGTGAGACGCTACCACTGCCATGCATTTGGTGAAGACCCTGGGGCTGAGGTCAGACCAAAGGGCAGGGCTCGAAATTGAAAGTGACTGGGCCCCAGCCGGAAGCGCAGATGATCTCTGGATGCCCTGGCCATTTTGATGTGGTAGTATGCATCCTCTAGATCTATTGAGCACATCCAGTCGTCCTTCTGTAAGAATGGAAGGATCGATTGAAGCGTGACCATTCGGAACTTTTCTTTCCTGACGAAGGTATTGAGGTAGCTTAGGTCCAGAATGGGCCTCCAGTCCCCTGTTTTCTTTGGAACTAAAAGAACCTTGAGTAAGTCCCGAATCCTTGCTGGTCCGCTGGGACTGGTTGGATGACTCTTTTTTCTAGCAGCTTTGAAATTTCTATAGCTGCTGGCTCTCGCAGATGGGGCGGTACATCTGGGAGTCTTTTCTTTGGGATGGGATGAGATAGAAAGGGTATGTTGTAACCTCTGGTAACCACGCTTTTACCCACTTGTCTGTAGTTATATTTTGCCAGGCCTGAGGGTATAAAGCTAAGCGACCCCCGACTGCCTCCAGAGCAGGACAGTCGGGCCTCCTCTCAGGAGTGCTAGAAAGGTTTACCAGGGAGTGTCTCCCTGTCACCTTGATGTTGCGGACCCCCTCTGCCGCCAGGGCGGCGTCTTCCACCTCTGCCCCCTCCTCTGCCTCTACAGGGGGCATCACCCTGTGTGCCTGGGAAAGATCCTTGGGGTTTTCGAAACCACATTTTTCCACCATGTTGCCCTTTGGGGTACGGTCTGGTTGGGGTGGAAAAACGGACTCCGACAGCAGACAGAGTCTTTCCCTCCTGTTCACACCGGGTAAGGGTCTCCTTTACTTTGGGGCCAAAGAGAGTGGCACCGCGTTAGTAAAGGAAGACTTGAAGGCTTCCAAAAGGAACATAAGCGCATCCAGGATTGTCTGCGAAGAGCAATCGCTGAAGCTGCTGCCCTACTCGAACCTTCGCCGCGTGAAATCAGCCTCATGGACGAGTTAACAATAGATGTAAGGGTATTAAGTTGCGCTGTCACTTTTCTGAGACAGCCGCATCTGTAGTACCCTGGAGGGTATCTCCCAACTCTTTGACTAGATCCCTCTGTAGACGTGTAAAATGGGTCAAATAGTTCAGGGATCGCATGGAAAAAGCCGCTGAACTGAAAATGCGCTTCCGTATCTATCCATCGTCCTAGAATCTTTATTAGGAGGATGGACAGAAGAAGACTCCGACATCTCCTTTTTCGTGGCTGCTGCCACCACCATAGCGTCTACTGGAACTCCTTTTGTAAGGTAGGACTTGTCCTGAGGTGCCGTGATGTATTTATTAGGTTTTCTTGGAACCGGTTCCACTGTGTCAGGAGCCTCCCACGCCCTTGAGCAATTAGTTCCATTAGTTCGTCAAGGGCGGAGTGACCCAGGAGGAAGAAGGGCGAGCACCAAATGCCTTCAGCAGAACTGACTCATCCTCAGAAGGGGGAAGGGACTGCCAGTCACCTCTCTGTTTCAGGATCTCCAATATGTCCGAAAAAGAGACATCTTCCGAAGGTGACTTAGGGGACCCCTCTGACTCATCTAAGTCAGTATCAGATGTCAAGGATTCCTGTGGAAAATCCAAGTGTCTCCTCTTACACAATCTCTTCCTAGGGACTTCTTCGTGGGGAGCATCCGAAGAAGCCTCGGAGGAAGAGGGGGCACCCTCCAGGGGTGGCTGAGACACTGGTGCCCGACGCTTGGATGTGGCCGTGGGTGCAGATGAAGATAACGGCCCTTTATGGGGAGGAGAGGTTGCTTCCACTGATGTGATTGTCTGGGTAGACAACACCTTCCTCATCAGGTCGAACGCTCCCGGGTCCCGCATCGAAGAGTCCCCCGGTTCCAAGGAAATGGGGAGAATCCCCGACACGGGCACCGAAGGCATCGACCCCGAGGACGGAGCTGAATCGATCCGCGCCGAGGCCCCGAGGGGGAGAGTCGGAACCGAAACGTCGGTTCGACTCTCGGCCCCGGAACCAAGGACAGACCGTCGGCTCCGAGACTCCGGTATCGGGTCCGATGGAGTCGAGGTGAGAGGAACAGACCGAGAAAAGGACGGTTCTGGACCCGAGGGCTCCACAATCAGTAGATCAGCCTCTTCCGGCTCCAAAGACTGAATCGGTCTCGGAGGAGGAATGGATGGAGATACAGGGAGGCCTTCAAGTTTCGACACCAACTGGGTGGAAACCGAAATAAGTTTGGAGAGGGCCGAATGCTCCAATAACTTCTGCACCACGCGATCCACATCGATATCCGAAAGTTTGGAGGAAGAACGGGTCGAAGGAACCGAAGACGGAGCCGACCTCAATAAGGTCGAAGGAGGGAGCTCCATCACCGGTTCCAAGACTCGAGGCTCAGGAACCGATACCAGTTGAACACTCGGCCCCGAAGTCTGTGGAACCGGTGATCTAACCTTTGTTGAAGAGCTCGGAGCCGATGACTTGGGCTCCGATGTCTTCGATTCCTTAGAGGACTTCGATGCCTGGTCAGAAGCATCCAGAGCCTCCTGGAAAGAAGGTTTCAATAGACCTCTGTCCATTAGTTTCCTGCGCCTATCTGTCATGACCCTCCCACTAAAAGAGTGACAGATGGAGCAGTCCTCTTGCAAGTGGAGAGGGCTAAGGCAGTAGACGCAGGAACTATGGTTGTCAGTCACTGACATTTTCTGGCCACACTGACAACGCTTGAAACCTGACTTCACCTTCTCAGACATTATAGGAAAGAGAGACAAATCCAGTAATGCAGTCAAATCCGTTAAAGTTTGTCAAATCCGATAAAAATTGTCAAATCCGGTATAAAGTTTCCTCAACTATGGTAAATTTATGAAGGGTGTAGGCCCCGAAAAATATTTAACCGATAAAATTAGTTAACGG
Organism: Protopterus annectens; assembly: GCF_019279795.1. Lineage (NCBI taxonomy): Eukaryota > Metazoa > Chordata > Ceratodontiformes > Protopteridae > Protopterus > Protopterus annectens. Next base: position 1,046,848,801 of record NC_056748.1, read on the forward strand.
TACCAATAACTCAACGAGACCACAACACAATCATACAGAATAATACTGAAACATCAAATAGAAATAGAATCCTAATAAAATATAACAAAATAAAGTTATATCTTAGCTTAGACTCTCGAGCTAGCTCCCAACGATGCGTATGCAGCAGCGGCAAACTAGATCTGGGGTAAAGGCAGAGGGGGATTGTGGGTATTAGATTGTCTCGAGCTTCTTCTCGATGCAGAGCTTGCAAGAGGCCGGCATGGAGCCGAGGATCGGCTCCGAACCCATGTGTAAGAACAAACGGCGAGATTGAACACTATCACATTTTATTTTTTAGGGTTTAGAAGTAGTTGAACAACTGTTGTGCAAGGCCTTGGAGTTTAGAAGATTTGGCATAACAGATTAGGATGGAGTCATCAGCATATTGAACTAAGGTAGATTTTTGTAGCAGTTTAGAGGTCACTGGTAAATATGTTTTAAAGTATGGAGCCTAGTATAGATCCTTGCAGGACACCAATACTTAACTTGCAAGAATTTGGAGAAATCATTTTTCCGTTTCACTGCTTGTACTCTGATATATTATTATGGAACCACTTCAATGAAGAATTGGTGAGCCCTAATGATTAGAGTATATATAACCATTTCTGTTGGGGGACAGTATCAAAAGCTTTTGATAAATCTAGGAATATGGTTGAGACTAGTCTTCTGGCATATCTGTAGGTGTTGACAATTTTAACAAAGGCCTTCGCTTACAAGAAGGTTTTGACTAAATCTAGTAGGAACAGCCAGGTGAGCAAATGTAAAATAAATAAAATAAAAATAATAAATCCATGCTTTTAATTAGGAAATGAGTGACAGATGCTGCCTGACAGGTAAATAGATAATGCAGTGCTTGCACAGAAAAAATAAATGCAGAAAGGTTAATTAAAGCAGGGACAGTAGGGTAGCATTTCATAGAATGTTGATGAGGTTCAAGGGATAGTAAAGAAAACCGTCGGTGAGACAGACAGATGAAATGGAAAGAAAAATCTGTTAGTAGTACTGACTAACTCTGACACAAAATTCATTGGCTTAATAAGTGCTGTTTAAATGTTGCCAAGTATTAATTAAGAAAAGGACCGTGATACTAAGGAGACTGCAGTGGTGGTGCTGCGGTAGCATTGTCGCGTCACAGTAAGATGTTGTCCTGTTCGATTCTCAGTTAGTGCGTCTTCTGTGTGGAGACATGCATGAATGGGCGTACCTTCGTTGAAGGTTGTGCATCAGGGCCGGCAACTCGGCACGTAAAAATCTACTGCCAATCATTAGCGGACTGGAGTTCTGCTGTGGCGACCCCTAACCGGGAAAAGCCGAAAGACACAACAACCATGATACTAAGGAGGTGAAATCAGTATTCAGGCAATTTTTGTGTTTGCCACATGATGTTATCTGCCATTCCAGCAATGGCCAAGGCACAAAGACTGAATGCAAATAATTAGAAGTTATGTACCTACCATAACGTTCCATGTTAGTTGTCTTCTCTCGCCTTCTTTCTTGCTGGATGGGTTCGGAGCCGATCCTCGGCTCCGACTCGGCACTTTCTTAGCTTGAGAACTCCTTTTACCAGCTCGAGGCAACCCTATATCCCATGATGCAAGGCGGGACTACCTCAGATCTCGTTTGGTAGCTAACATACCCTGCTAAGGAGAAACCTAGTAGAACTAGGAAAACAAAAATTCCTAACAAAGGATACTTCTAATGAAAACTCAGGAGGGAACAACCTGAGAAGAGGAAACTCTTCAAGATCTGTCCAGGCTAGGGGGAAGGAGGGAGGGACACAAGAAAGAAGGCGAGAGAAGACAACTAACATGGAACGTTATGGTAGGTACATAACTTCTAAATGTTAAGTTGTCAATCTCGCCTTCATTCTTGCTGGATGGGACCGCGTCCCTAGCACCTGTATCCCGGGTGGCTCAATGGAACAGACTCTTGAGAACTGTGGAACCAAAACTGGCTCTGTCTCTGGAGGCCGAATCTAATTTGTAATGAGAGACAAAGGTATGAGGAGTGGCCCAAGTAGCTGCTGCACAAATGGTATCAATGGGTAGTCTATCCTGAAAGGCTGCAGAAGTGGATAGACTCCTGGTTGAGTGTGCTTTCGGTTTAGAAGGTAGTTGCTTGCCTCTAAGCGAATAAACATAAGAAATTGTGGAAGACAACCATCTGGATAAGGTCACTTTAGAAACTGGGAGACCTTTCCTGTTTTCTGCATAGGAGACAAATAATTGGTCCGATTTCCTGAATTGTTTAGTTCTATGCAAATAGTACCTGAGCTGACGATGGACATCCAAAAAATGTAGCTTTTGTTCAGCTCTGTCAGAATAATTTGGGAAAAAAACTGGTAGATCGATGGACTGATTAATATTAGTTTGAGAAACAACTTTGGGGAGAAAGGAAGGGTTCGTTCTTAAGGATACCCTGTCCTTGTGAAAAACCAAGTAAGGGGAACGGATGCAGAGAGCTTGAATTTCGGAAACCCTTCTTGCTGAAGTGACAGCCAGTAACAATATAGTTTTCCAGGTCAATAACTTCAAGGAACATGAGGCAGACGGTTCGAAGGGTGGTAAAATCAAGGATGCTAACATTAAATTCAGATCCCATTGTGGAGGAGGATGTTTTATTGGCGGCTTCTGAAGAAAAACTCCTCTCAGAAAGGCTTTGCATAGCCTATGTGACATAATGTTATGATCTTGTAAGCCAACATGATATTTGGAGATAGCCGCCAGTTGAACTTTGACTGTTGAAGAAGAAGATCCTGACTGGAAAACTTCAGCCAGGAAATCTAAAACAGAATGAACAGGAGCAGTAAAAGGATCAATGTGCCTGGAGATTGCCCAAAGGGAAAAACGTCGCCACTTGCTAGCATACACGGTTCTGGTGGACGACTTCAAAGAAGCTACTAAAATATCTCTGACAGGATCAGAGATCATAGGAAGCCTGGCTAGGGAAGGAAGTGGAGCAACCAAGCAGTGAGGTTGAGAGAATGAATGGCCCGGTGCTGTTGACCCGACTGGTGGATCAAAAGATCTGGAACTGGGTCCAGATGCCAAGGTCGCACCAGGAGGTGACGATGCAGAGTCGGGAACCAAACTTGTCGAGGCCAGTAAGGGGCAATGAGAATCAACTTGGCCCTCAAAACGGTGGCTTTCTGAATGACTTGTGGAATCAAGGGAAAGGGAGGAAAGGCGTAAAGAAGTCCCCGGGGCCAATCCTGGGTTAGAGAGTCTCTCAGGGGTTGGCCTGTTAGGGGAAAAAGGGTGAAGAAGTCGGGGCACTTGTTGTTTTGGGGAGTAGCAAAAAGATCGCAACAAGGTGTGCCCCACTTCAGAAAAATCTGGTCCACCATAGATTGATTGAGAGACCACTCGTGAGGCATGAGAATGGCTCTGCTCAGCCTGTCCGCCAAGAGGTTGGACCTGCTGGGGATGTGCGTTGCTATCAGAAACCGATGGGAGGAGATTGCCCATTGCCACAGTCTGAGAGCTTCTCGACACAAAGGATAGGACCTGGTCCCGCCCTGCTTGTTGATGTACCAGACCACGGACATGTTGTCCGTTTGCACTGCAATAGTCCCCGTGGGAAGAAAGTCGTTGAGGGCTTGCAACGTTAAAAGCACTGCTCTCATCTCCAGGACATTTATGTGCAGATGGTATTCTATGGGTTGCCACATCCTGTGGACCATCCTGCCCTGATAATGCCCCCCCCCACCCGATCAGAGAGGCATCCGTAGTGACTGTGGCAAGCGGAGGAGGGGGAACAAATGGTCGGCCCTGGTGAAGGAGAGGGGAAGATATCCACCAGTTCAGATGAGCTCTGCATGATTGTGTGACTAAGATTTCGTGTTTCATTGGAAGACTGTGGAACGACCACTGAGTGAATAACATCCACTGTAGTAGACGCATGTGGAAGCGAGCCAGTGGTAGAAGAACAATGGCCGCAGCCATAAGACCTAGAACTTTTAGAATCAATCTGGCTTTGACTTTGCTGCTCTGCAATAATATTCGAACGAATTTTTGGATGTCCAGTTTTCTCTGATTTGTTAGTCTGGCTGACAACTTGACGGTGTTTAATTCTGTGCCTATAAAGGTGATAGATTGGCAAGGCCGCAGAGAAGATTTTTCGAAATTCACTGAAATTCCCAAACTTTTGCAAAGCTGCAGAGTGTAGTCTCTGGTCTGAAGAAGCTGATGCCTGGTGGTGGCGGAGAGGAGCCAGTCGTCCAAATAAGGAAACACCTGGAATCCCTGACGTCTCAGGTGAGCTGCGACCACTGCCATGCATTTGGTAAACACTCTGGGGGCTGAAGTGAGGCCAAAGGGCAGGGCTCTGAACTGATAATGACTGGTCCCTAGCCGAAAGCGGAGAAACCTCCTGGAGCGTCTGTGTATCTTTATGTGATAGTACGTGTCCTGAAGGTCTATCGAGCACATCCAGTTGTCCTTGCCCAGAAAGGGTAAAATGGACTGAAGCGTGACCATCCGGAATCTTGCCTTTTTGACAAATCTGTTTAGATTGCTTAGGTCTCGTATAGGTCTCCAATCTCCCGTCCTTTTGGGGACCAAAAAAAATCTGGAGTAGACGCCGGATCCTACTTGGTCTGCTGGAACAGTCTGGATGGCTCTTTTTTGTAGGAGCTTTGTAACCTCCTGTTCTGCCAAATCCCTTTGACCGGGTGAGATGTCTGGAAGGGATTGATGAGGTACGGATACCTTTCGAAGGGGATTTTGTAACCCTCGGATATTATCGACTGTACCCACATATCTTGTGAAAGGGAGTGCCAGGCTACTGGGTACAGTGAAATCCTTCCCCCGACTGCCTTCAAGGGTGGACAGTCGGGCAACACCTCAGGGATGCTGAAAGGGCTTCCCAGGAAGAGACTCCCTGTTGCCCTGGTTCTGAGGACCCCCTCTGCCCCTAGGGCGGCGTTTATTATTGTTACCCCCTCTGCCTCTGGGGGTAAACTGCCCACGTGTGTCTGGCGCTGCTCCTTGGGCTTTGCGGAACCACATCTTTCCTCCCTTCTGACCCTTGGGGTAGGGTCTAGAAGGGGTGGAAAAATGGACTCCAACGGCAGAAAGAGTTGTGCCGTCCTGCTCACATCTGGTCAAGGTTTCCTTCACCTGAGGTCCGAACAAAGCCGAACCGTCAAAGGGGGTGTTGGTAAAGGACGCCTTAAAGGGGTCCGCAAAATTACACAGCCGCATCCAGGCTTGACGTCTAAGAGCCACTCCTGTGCCTGCGGCCCTGCTCGCTCCATCGGCTGCATAGGATATGAGCCGCATGGAGGAGTTGGTTAAGGAATTCAGGATTGCTAGCTGTGAGGCAATCTTTTCTTGAGCCCCAGCAGCAGAAGGATCCTGGACCGCTTCACCTAGTTCCTTGAGAATATCTCTTTGAAGCCTGGTGAAGTGACAAAGGTAGTTTAGCGAGCGCATAGCAAAGGTCGCTGAAGAAAACATCCGCTTTCCATACCTGTCCATGGTCCTAGAATCTTTGTTAGGAGGATGGACAAGTACTGAAGGATCCGCAAGTTCCTTCTTGGTGGCCGCCGCCACCACCATAGCATCCATTGAGACGCCCTTGGAAAGAAACTGCTTGTCTGCAGGGGCCGTGATAAACTTGGATGGTCTCCTGGGAACCGGTTCCACAGAATCTGGAGCTGCCCACGCCTTCCGAGCCACTACCTGCATAAGTGGGTCGAAAGGCGGAGACACCCAGGAGGTGGAGGGTCGGGATCCAAAAGCCTCCAGGTATACAGACTCATCCTCGGAGGGGTCAATGGAGGGCCAATTCCCCCTCTGTTTGAGGAGCTCAAGGATGTCTGAAAAAGAGACATCCTCAGAGGGGGACCGAGGGGAAACCTCCGACTCATCTAAGTCGGTATCAGATGTAGTAGAGACTCAGGGGAGTCTGTGTGTTTCCTCTTACACGTCCTCTTCCGAGGAGGTTCCCCTGCAGGATCAGGAGAAACCTCGGAAGAGGAAGATATTCCCAATGGGGAAACCTGGGGCGATGGATCCCTGGGCCTGGGAGCAAGAGGCTGGCAAGAGGCGTCTACAGGCACCAAAGAGGGAGGAGCTAAAGGGATGGACCGTTGACCTGGCTCAGGTGCCAGGACACTCCTCATCACCTCAAAGGCTCCCCTCCCCGGGAGGCCGGAATATTCCCATTCCGAGGAAATAGGAATTCCCAGCTCCACTGAGAGGGAAGGCACCGAGGCTGATGCCGGTGCCGAGCTTACCAAAGCCGAAGCCCCGAGAGGGAGAGCGGGGTCGGACAAGGGTCCGATGCCACTAGCCCCCTCGGAGCCGACAAGGGAAACTCGACGACCGGATCCCTCCAAGGAAGGTCTCATGGAAGAGATCGGAGCTGAAGACGACGGAGCCGAAGAGGGATGTATCGGTTCCGGCGCCGACACGGTCGCTGTCCCGAGAAACTCCGGCACCGAACTCTGGAGGGGAGTCGGAGGAGGAAGTTCAAGGGGTAAAGCAATAGCCGAAGTCTGCTGAGATGGGCTATGGAGCATTTGGGCTAGTGCCTGCGACTTCAACAGCCTGCTTACCACCCTCTCTAAATCGTGGTCAGACAGCCTGGAAGATCTCGAAGATCAGCTCCGATGACTCCGCTCTGACAAAAGAGGAGACCCCGGAGCCAAATGGATACTCTCCAACGAAGGGGACCGAGATCTCTTCTTGGACGAAGTCATCGGAGCCGACGTCCCCTGAGTCCCAGATGGAGCCGAAGGCTTCTCGGCTCCGATGCTAGATAATATGTCGGCTCCAGCCGGAGCCGACAAGGCAACAGTAGATTGGGTGTCGGAACCGATCGGAACCGACACTACTATACTAGAAGAAGAAAGATCGGCTCCAGCCGGAGCCGATCTCGACTCCGAAGGAGTCGGAGCCACCGGAGAAGGCTTGGAAGCTGTAGCTTGAACCTTCGGAGGCTTAGAAGGTTTAGAAGACCCAGTTTTAGTGGGAGAACCTTCTGGCTTTAGTAAGCCACGGAGGATCAATTTATTCCTCCTTTCCTGCAGGACTCTCTGGCTAAAAGAGTGACACAAAGCACAGGAGTCCTGCAGGTGCAAAGGCCCCAGGCAGTACACACAAGAAGTGTGACCGTCTGTCAGAGACATTTTCTGACAGCACGAGTCACACTTCTTGAAGCCTGAGACCTTGCCTTCCTTAGACATAGTCCAAAGAAATAAAACTCACACACACCCCCCAAACAATCACACAAATAATTCCAACAAACACAGACACACAGGAAGGGATTAAGAAAGGGGGCCTAGGCCTAACTGAAAATTTCTTTTTAAACTTTAGCTTTTTATAAAAACAAAAAGTTTTTAACTATATGGGGAAATAGGGTGGGCTGTAGAAATACTACACACTATAAAAAGGGAACAAGGGAGATATAAAACCCTGACTAAGCTTTTTGAAATTCAACTTACCTCAGCTGGCAAAAAGGAGACCTCTTTCGCTAAGCGGCAAACGAGATCTGAGGTAGTCCCGCCTTGCATCATGGGATATAGGGTTGCCTCGAGCTGGTAAAAGGAGTTCTCAAGCTAAGAAAGTGCCGAGTCGGAGCCGAGGATCGGCTCCGAACCCATCCAGCAAGAATGAAGGCGAGATTGACAACTTAACATCTCTAGGTTATGAATATTGCAAGCAAGAAAACTGCCAGCAGAAGTTTTGTATACTGTGTAAATGATGCAATATTTAATTCAAGCCTTTATGCACCTGTATATACTTTGGTAAATATCTAAATATGGTATGATCAAGCTGCTCTATACTAGAAGGATGTGGCAGCACAAAATGACTCATAAAACACAGTAGAAGAAAAATATTGTGACCCAATGCTGATTGTGTCTAAAGCTCAAACTACTGGCCTAACTGGTAGACTAGGTAACTAGGGCAAAAGCGAGATAAAGTGACTTAGTTCCCAGTTCTGCTTTGTTAAGATAGACATAAAGAATATTATGTTATACGATATCCTATAATGTAAAAATGCATATTAAAATAAGAATTTCTTAGCCAGCCATATGCAGTGGCAGACTGTGTATACCTTGAGACCTGGACAGTTTCAAACTGGGGGGCTTCCATACTTTTTTAGCTGCATAAACATTTAAAATAAATAGCCAATATAATTGCATACAGACGTAATACATTTCATATATAAATGCAAGGGACGAGACGCTTAACCATACTCTCCTCTTTACCTCACACTACTGAGGGCATTTTTTTTTAACTTTAAGAGAAAAAGAAAATACATATAAGGTGCCCTAATCCCTATGCTGGTGTCCCATGGTGCACATATGCAAAGCATATGCCCTATAAATACTTGTTTACCTAACTTAAGGCAGGTACTTCTAAATGTAACAAAACTTTTAAGAATAAAATTGTAGCACAGAGACTCTGGCCATGCCCTTCCTCCTTGGAACTGTGGACCCTGGGCAGCCACCTGAATTGCCCATATTATAATCCTCTACTGATTGTATGGCATGCAAAAATAAAAGCTGAAGTACTACCCAAATCACTTCAGATCAGTTAGCAAACTGATTTCTAGGGGAGTGGCAGATAAGGGTAAGATTGAGAGCTGATCACATCCTGGAGGAAGGCAGCCTGGTCTGCCTCACTGAGATGTGTGTCACAGCAAGCAGTGTGAAAGAGTGCAGATAAGCACATCAAGCCCATCCAAAAGCAACTTGTTTATGAATAATAAGTCAGATTAGATGCATGTAAGGAAGTGAACATGAAGTAAAGGGCTGGTATTGTAGAGATAAACTGTCAGACTATTACTGGGCATAAAAACCTAGATAATCAAAAACCCTATGATTGTTTCTTGGATGATAACTCCTAATAATGGTTGAAGTCACTCATAGGAAGGGGTGCTGATGCATGTGATACTACTAACATTGAAGGCAATTTTCTCTTCTCTCTTTTCTCAAATACTTCCTATACTCACACAGTTACTAAGCCCTAATTATACTTCTGCCCCTAGCAGCAGAGCTCTTATTTAGGTTCTAACTACAAGCTCCTCCCGTTTCCCATTATAGCATTTCACAGTGAGTTCAGTTTCATTACCATCTCTTTTTATTATATACTATAGTAATATAACAAAAATGCAGGACTAGATGCTTACATTATTTGATATGTAAGCACACTGATCAACAGCCACATACACAGAGACTTTGTATTTAATTAGATAAGGACTAAACAGTTTCAGTCATAATGAAAATGCAAACTATGTATGTGCCACTGTTCCAGTCACTGTCACTGTATGTAATCTGTTTAAGTGCTCTTGGATTGGAGAAGTTTTAATGCTAAGTCTGTTTTCATTGTGAGACTGCATTGCTTTATTTAGCAGATGTCTTAGTGTTTGTGTTGTAAAATAGAAGCAAAAATCTATTCATTCTGTGAAAATCTGGACAGTTGAGAAGTATAGTTCAGCCGGGGCGGTCTTTGAGTTTGCCGCCCTTCCCCCTCACAAAATCATGGTCAAATGGAGCCTCCCCCCTGCACCCTTTCCAATGAACCATTACTTGGCTATTTCACCCCTTTTACCATAAACACTAATGTGCATAATACTGCTTTACTTCTATGATGATTTGGACTTCATTTGAAAGTTTTATTTTGCATTTTACAGCACAAACACTAAGACATCTGCTAAATAAAGCAATGCAGTCTCACAATGAAAACAGACTTAGCATTAAAACTTCTCTGCCCTTAAAACTCACATTCATTGAAACAGCATTTAAACCCACATTCAAAGAAAATACATTTTGCCACTGGCAGATAAAGATTAACTTTGGGCTGTTTTCAAATCATAGGCCCCTTGCACATGAAACATACAGATGCTCATTGATGCACCTTCCTGATTGTATTAAATTATATTCCTTGTATAATACAGTACAGTTTTTAGGGTGTGTTTTAAATTTATTATTTTGAACTTTTTTCCAGTAAACAATGAAACAAAATGCATGCACCAATAATGACAAAACTGCCCAATTCAGAACATTTTTCCAGTAAACAATGAAACAAAATACATGCACCAATAATGACAAAACTGCGCAATTCAGAACATTTCCATCATAAAAGTCTACTCAAACGTCTACAGTCCACCAGTATCAGTAAATATGCACAATCTCTGAAGAAGTAAAAGTCATCTACATAATTCCACATTAAAGAAATCTGTAACTAATGAAGAGGTTGCTGCTAGCAAACAACTTTATATTTGATTGTTTAATCTACAAATAAAGTGTCTCTTGCCCTTGAGGAATAAATTGTCTATGTTGCATTAAAAAAATGATAAGCTAGTAATATTGCAATAGGGAATGGATGGCAAACTGATAACAGATTCATAGTTACTAGGTATCTTCGATGAAAAGGACTGCATCTACCCCCTTTACAACACAGTACAGTATCAGCAATGCATCTACCTACTGTGAGAGTAGAATCGACAGCCTTCTGCACTAAAGGCAATTATGCTACTAACACTGCTTTCACATTGTACAGCGCAAACAGTGACTACCATTTGATAACAAAACAGTAGCACATTGAAAACAAACTTAGCATAAGCAACAATAAACTTATCTTCCCTTGAAACTCACAATTCCACAAATATGTACTGAAACTTATAATCCCTTGAAAATGTACTGAAATTCATAATTCCCTGAAAATGTACTCAAACTTACAATTACTTCTGCAGTCTGTTAGTGTAGAGGATTCAGGCTTTTGTCTCCTGTAACCAAGTTTCAGGTTGAAGCCTGCGTAAGTTAATTGACTCACCTGCCCTCCCTTCTAACTAGGGCATTATATACCATACCTCCATACCTCTCAACCTCTTAGTACAAGAAATATGGACAAAACCTAAAATAACGGGGGGACAAAAGCCCAAAAATAGGGACAGATTTTAAATATTGATCTTACAGACTTAGAAAGTTGTTAGAACAGGATTTGTGTTAGCATGCATTTTCTGAAGGATACAAAGGCTGAAACTCATATATGACTTCACTCCTCTGCGAATTGCCAGAAAACCACAAATTGTATGAGGAATAGGCCAAAAATATGAAACAAAAATCTGCACAACCTCTTAGTTTAAGAAATCTGGACAAAGTCTGAAATAATGGGGATACAATGGCCCAAAACAGGGACAGAGTTTAAATATTGCTCTTTTTAACTTAGTTGTTATTAAAACAGGATTTGTTTTAGTACCATGCATTTTCTGAAGGATATGCATTCAAACTCGTATATATGTCATTATTTAGTGACTTCAATTCTCTGTGAATTCCTAGCAAACCGCAAATTTTATGATAAGCAGACCAAATCTATGAGGCTAAATCTGGACAGTTGAGAGGTATTTTAAAAAACAAACAGACCCACATACACACCTACCTTCTCTCACACAGTACAGCAACACACACACACACACACACACACACACACACACACACACACACACACACACACACACACACACACACAATCTTGCATACGAACAGAACAGCTAGTTTAAATTATATATGCTCACATACATACGTACATACACAGATTCTCTCTCAATCAGAAATGAATGGAACCGCAAGTTTAAATTACTTACACACACACACACACACACACACACACACACACACACACACACACACACACACTTAGCACATTTATTTACTTGTCTGAATATTCAGTTATTTGTTTATTTTCTTAATTTGTTAACCAGTGAGTTGAGTACAGTTTTCACAATGAAGTGTTTATTAATTAATTAAAGTGGTGTGCTGTGTTTAACTCACTGTTTAATCACACATTCACTGCATTTTGTAGTAGTCAGTTTTTCTTACACTAGAAAAGAGCAAAGCAATTGTATCCTATTGTATAGAAACAGAAAACATTTATCCTTGTCTGGGGACTGAGGCCAGAAACCACACCTTCCATGCCTAACTGTTCAATGACTCCTTGTTGGGGCAGTGACAATGACAACCTCACAGAAAGCTGGGGGTCCTGGGTTCAATCCCCAGAAAGGAGTCAGTCTTTTCCTTTCTTACTGAGTTGTTATTCTAAAAATTATACTTGTGATGTTTGTGAGGTCCCCATCTACTCAGTATTGTTAAGACATGTCTCAGAAAGAATGGATTTGTATTTCCTGTATTGAAAAGGTGACCTCTTTGCTTGTTAAATTGGAGCTTTGGTACTTCAGCATACACATCTCTCAGCTGTCCAGATTTTTGCATAATATTTTTGGGCTGTTCCTCATATTTTTGTTCTTCTTGGACAAATCATTAAGGATTGAAGTCACTAAATGGCATACATTTGAGTGCCTGACTGTATAGCCTTCAAAAAATACATGTCTAACATAAATCCTGTTATGTTGCCAACTTTCTATGTTTATTAAAGCAATACTTAAAATCTGGCCCTACTTTTGAACCTTTGTCCCCCAGTTATTTTAAGCTTTCTCCAGATTTATTGCACTAATAGGTTGAGAGGTATGTTTGGTAATCAACTGTTTTTACAGATCCATTCTAGCAGCATCTAAGTATTAATTCTTTGAAAATCATAGGCCTGAACAACCTGGTTGCAGAATTAGAATATTTTCACATCCTTTGATGGGCTAATATTGGGTGTCCCAATTTGCAGGCTCATTTAGTGCTACTAGGTCCCTTGTCACATCTTAAAATAGTGAATCTAAACTGGATTCCCTTGCAGTTCTGTTCAGTTTCACTTTATCCAAGCTTTCCCTGAGCTTTTACACCTGTCCACCTGTTCTTTAAAAAAGCAAAGCACTGACCTTCAAAATAATACAAGATAGTGATAAAGAGCAACAGAGCTAGCTTCACACTTATGTACACATCACAAATACCCATCTAGTGATAGGAAAGTGCTGCTTGCCCATTAATGCTTCCGATTTTAGAAAACCGTTAAAAATTCACAATGCAAAATAATGGTGAAAAATAATGGTACACTTAAGTCGTAAATATTCACAGCTCAGTCCAGCATCTCTATCTCACTCACACACACACACACACACACACACACACACACACACACAACACTGGTGCTTGTAATAATATACTTACATGGGTCCAAGGCCTTCCTTCCTGCATATATCTACTCGCTAAGCTCCTGCGATCCTGTGGTGACATCCTTCCTTCCTGCAAGAGCAGGCCTGCCTGCAGATGTTACAGTCCGATCCCTTTCCAGTCTATGCAGTTGTAACTAACTGCATAGACTTACTTGTGGGATGCTCTTGACTGCTGTGCTTCTAATCTGGACTGCTGTTGAATCAGTCTGGAGCTCTGTGCATGCTCCGGACTGGTTCAGCAGCTGTCTGGATGTCAGAAATGCCGCGAGTGCGCATGCGCGAAGTTCCGTGATTTTTGTCCTGCTTTTGTTTCATTTTTTTCTTCTTTCTTCTACAGCTGGGGTCTTTCTTACAGCTGGGGGATGGGCTGCAGACCTGCAGTCCAATAGCACTGGCCTCCCCTGGTAAACTCATCTCATACATATAAATAGTGAGGAGTCTAGAAGTTATAGAATTTACTATGCAACACCATGCTTTAATCTCTGGTGTTTTTAAAATTCTCAGGATAGGCAACTTTCTCATTTATATTTATGAATGCATAAATATTTTACTTTCAGACGAGATTAGATACTTTATAATGAGTCTCATTTCAATTTTTCTAGAAGCAAAAATATTTTGCCAGTCTTTGTATTTAGTTCCAGATGATTGCTTTTCATTTAGTTAACTTGGATAGATTATGATTTTAATGGCCTGCTCTCAGGAAGCAAAAAAAAAAAAAAAAACAGTGCTAACGTACACACATTACAGTATGCATTTGAAAGAAATGGCTGTAAGATGACATTACAAAGACAAATAAACATAACAATCAGTGGTACAAAGGTAACCAAACATTGTTTCAACCTTAGCAACTTCTTAGGGTTTCTAACGTGCACTAACCATGAATATAGTTGCAGTTAAAAAAAAAAAAAGAAGTTATGTCCTTACCATAACGTTCCATGTAGAGTGTTTATCTCGCCTTTGTTCTTACACATGGGTTCGGAGCCGATCCTCAGCTCCGAGTCGGCCGAATTGCAAAGCTCTGAATCTCAGAGAAGCTCGAGACCAGCCCATATCCCACAATCCTCCCTGCCATTATTCAGATCTAGTTTGCAAGCAAACCAGACGAAAGGATCCAACATCGGCAGTGCTAGAAACATACACTCTCTTCAGCCATTCAGAGACACTCTCTCACCATAGCAATAACTAATGGTCTAAGCATATATCCCATGACACACGGGACCATATACCCCGCAAAGGGTCAAGACACGTCGATCAGACACTAATCCTACCAGTTCTTCCAAACACATGGGGGGGTAAGCTAGGGAATGTAAGAACAAAGGCGAGATGAACACTCTACATGGAACGTTATGGTAAGGACATAACTTTTTTATGTAAGAGTGTTCAATCTCGCCGTTTGTTCTTACACACGGGTAGCGTCCCTAGCTCCGTGACCCCGAGTGACTCATGGAAGAAAGTTCCTAAGCACAGTGGAACCAAATGATGTCCTATCCTTGGAGACCTTGTCCACTCTATAATGAGTGATGAAAGTATGTGGTTTAGACCACGTGGCTGCTGCACAAATAGTGTCCAAAGGCAAGCGAGCCGCATGAGCTAAGGAGGTGGAAATGGATCTGGTAGAATGGGCCTTAGATTTGTTTGGTAAGGATTGGTTTGATTTAGAGTATACAAATGTTATACAGTCAGCAAGCCATTTAGATAGTGTACGTTTAGTAATTGCCATGCCCTTTTATTGTCTGCAAAGCGGCGAAGAGTTGATCCGTTTTTCTGAAAGCTTTGGTCCTGTCTAAATAAAATCTTAGCTGCCTGTGAACATCCAACTTGTGCAACATATACTCCAGTTTGTTAGTATGGTTTTTGAAAAAGGTAGGGAGTTCTATAGACTGGTTAATATTCGTAACTGAACATACTTTTGGAAGGAAAGATGGATTTGTACGCAAAGAAACCCTGTCTGGGTGGAATATCAGGTAAGGTGGTCTGACCGATGATGCCTGCAGCTCTGAGACTCTACGAGCTGAGGTCACGGCGACGAGAAACAGCAGTTTCCACGACAAGAACTTTAGGAGGCATGACGAAGCAGGTTCAAAAGGTGGTAACATGAGTTGCGACAGCAGCAAATTCAGGCTCCATGGAAAGAAAAGTTTTCTGACAGGTGGTCTAAGATGGAAGGTTCCTTTCAGAAAGGCTTTACAAAGCCTTTGAGACATAATGGAAGAACCTCCTTCACCAATATGGAAGTTTGATATGGCCGCCAACTGTACTCTTAGAGTGGAAGTAGAAGCTCCTTCGTGAAAAAGGATGGATACGAATTCTAAAATTTTATGTAAAGGAGCTACCAAGGGATCTAAGGTTTGACTAGATGCCCAATATACAAAGCGTTTCCACTTACTCGTATAGAGCTTAGTAGTAAATGCTTTATGAGAAGCAACTAGGATGTGTTGAACTGACGGAAGGAGTAGATGAGACCTGGCTAGGCAGGGAAGCAGAGCAGCCAGGCTGCTAGTTTGAGGGACTGTAGAGACTGGTGAGGAACTCCCGACGAGTGTGTCAGCAGGTCTGGCACTGGGTCCAGAATCCACGGTTCCTCTATTTGATGAGCTCGAAGAAAGGGAAACCATATTTGACGAGGCCAGAATGGGGCTATGAGTATTATAGTCCTTTCCAGGCTCCTGGCTTTCTGTAGAAATCTGGGAATCAATGGAGTCGGTGGGAATGCATATAGGAGACCTGGGGGCCAATCGTGTATCAGTGCGTCCCTGGGGACATCCCCCGGAGGGGGTAGAAGGGCAGAGTAGCTTCTGCATTTTGCATTCAATGGGGAAGCAAACAGATTGCAGCAAGGCTGGCCCCATTTGCAGAAGATCTTTTCCGCCGTCTGTGAATTCAGGGACCACTCGTGAGGTAACTGGATGGCTCTGCTCAACCTGTCCGCAATGACGTTGGATGACCCCGGGATGTGCGTTGCTATCAGAAAGTGACCTGTGGACTCTGCCCATTGCCAAATTCTCATGGCCTCTCTGCATAACGGGTAAGACCTGGTTCCCCCTTGCTTGTTTATGTACCAGACTACAGACATGTTGTCTGTCTGAACTGCTACTATCCCTAGAGGTAAGAGGGCTTGGAAGTGTTGCAACGCTAGGAACACCGCCCTCAACTCCAGAACATTTATATGTAGAGAGTACTCCATGCTGGACCATTCTCCTTGGACTGTTCTTCCCTGAAAAAGGCCCCCCCACCCTATCAGGGAAGCGTCCGTGGTTATTGTGGCTGTTGGAATGGGTAGAACGAACGGACGACCCACAGTGAGGTTCTGGTCACTCACTCACCATAAGAGGTCCCGTCTGCAAGATTCTGTTATCCTGATCTCGTGCGTTAGGGGTAGGTGTTGGAACGATCACTGCGCAATGAGCAGCCATTGAAGAATCCTCATGTGTAACCTTCCCATAGGGACTGCAATTAATGCGGCTGCCATCAGTCCCAACACTTTTAACACCAGTTTGGCCGAGGCTTTCTTGCTGACTAGAAGTAGGACCTGCTGTTTGAGCGTTGAAGCTCTTACTGGGGGGAGTTTTAGTAGTGTCGATCATGTATTTAGATCTGCTCCGATGAAGGAAATACACTATGAGGGCGATAAGCAAGACTTTCCGAAGTTTATGGATATCCCTGAGTGGGAACAAAGGCCGATTGTATAGTCTCTGGCTTGCAATAGTCGACGCTCGGTGGTGGCGGTGAGGAGCCAGTCGTCCAGATAGGGAAACACCCAGAATCCTTGTTGTCTCAAGTGAGTCGCAACTACTGCCATGCATTTGGTGAATACCCTGGGGGCTGAGGTGAGTCCAAAGGGCAGAGCTCAAAACTGAAAGTGACTGGCCCCCAGCCAGAAGCGCAGGTGATCTCTGGACGGTCTGGCCATTTTGATGTGGTAGTACACGTCTTTGAGATCTATAGAGCACATCCAATCGTCCTTCTGTAAGAATGGAAAGATCGATTGAAGCGTGACCATCTGGAACTTTTCCTTCTTCACAAAGTTGTTGAGATGGCTGAGATCTAAGATCGGTCTCCAGTCCCCTGTCTTTTTTGGAACTAAAAAGAACCTTGAGTAAGTTCTGAATCCTCTTTGGTCCACCGGGACTGGTTGGATGACTCTGTTTTCGAGCAGCTTTGAAATTTCTACAGCTGCTAGTTTTCGCAGACGGGGTGGCACGTCTGGAAATTTTCTTTGTTGAGGTGGTGTTGAAAAGAAGGGGATTTTGTATCCTCTGGTTATAATGCTTTTTACCCAAGAATCTGAAGTAATGTTTAGCCAGGCCAGTGGGTATAAAGCTAAGCGACCCCCGATTGCCTCCAGAGCAGGACAGCCGGACCTCCATTCAGGAGTGCTGGAAAGGCTTCCCAGGGACGGAATCCCTGTCGCCTTGGTTATAGGGACCCCCTCTGCCGCCGGTGTGGCGTCTTCCACTTCTACCCCCTCCTCTGCCTCTGGAGGGGGTATCACTCTGTGTGGTCTGGAAAGATCCCTGATTCTTACGGAACCACATTTTTCCGCCTCGTTGCCCTTTGGGGTACGGTCTAGTAGGAGCAGAAAAACGGACCCCGACAGCAGACATGGTCTTTCCCTCTTGGTCGCACCGAGTGAGAGTCTCCTTGACCTTGGGCCTGAAAAGTGTGGCACCAACAAAAGGGGCATTGGCAAAGGAAAACTTGAAGGCTTCAGCAAAGGAGCACAGCCGCATCCATGATTGTCTTCGAAGAGCAATCGCTGAAGCTGCAGCTCTACTCGATCCCTCGGCTGCATAAGAGATGAGCCTCATGGATGAGTTTACTATGGATGTGAGGGTGTTAATTTGTGCTGTTACCTTATCTGAAACAGCAGCATCTGTGTTACCCTGGAGGGCATCTGTCAGTTCCTTGATGAGAAACCTCTGCAAACGTGTGAAATGGGTCAGGTAGTTTAGCGAACGCATGGAAAAAGTCACTGAACTAAAAATGCGCTTCCCATATCTGTCCATAGTCCTAGAATCCTTATTAGGAGGATGAACAGATGAGGAAGACTCAGACATCTCCTTTTTCGTGGCTGCCGCCACCACCATAGCGTCAACAGGGACTCCCTTGGTGAGATAAGATTTATCTTGGGGGGCAGTGATGAACTTGTTTGGTTTCCTAGGTACTGGTTCCACTGTGTCAGGTGTCTCCCACGCCCTTCGAGCAATCAAATCCATTAATTCATCGAAGGGCGGGGTCACTCAGGAGGTAGAAGGTTGAGCCCCAAAAGCCTTCAGCAGCACCGACTCATCCTCAGAGGGGGCTAGGGACTGCCAATCACCCCTCTGTTTCAAGATCTCCAGGATGTCTGCAAATGACACATCCTCCGAGGGTGATTTGGAGGACCCCTCTGCCTCATCCAAGTCGGTGTCAGACGTTAGAGATTCCTGTGGGGAATCTATGTGCCTCCTCTTGCACAACCGTTTCCTTGGGACCTCATCAGAGGGGGCTTCTGGTGAGGCCTCCAAGGAACAGGGGGAACCCTCTGTGGGTGGCTGAGGCAATTGGGATCGACGCTTGGGATGGATCGTGGGAGCAGAAACAGAAAGTGGCCCTTTTGGGGAAGGAGAAGATTCCCCTGATGATGTGGTTGTCTGTGCAGACAATACCTTCCTCATAAGGTCAAAGGCCCCCAACCCCCTGGCTAAGGGCTCCCCCGGTTCCGAAGAACACGGAAGCATCCCAGAACCAGTTGCTGTGGGCTCAGACCCCGAAGACGGAGCTGAACCAGTCTGTGCCGAGGCCCCGAGAGGGAGAGTCGGCACCGACAGGTCGGTACGACTCTCGGTCCCGGAACCGAGCAAAGACCATCAGCTCCGTGACTCCCCTAACAGTTCTGAAGGAGTCGAAGTCAAAGGTGTCGATCATGCAATAGACGGTTTAGGCACCGAGGGCTCCACTA
Source organism: Protopterus annectens (assembly GCF_019279795.1). Lineage (NCBI taxonomy): Eukaryota > Metazoa > Chordata > Ceratodontiformes > Protopteridae > Protopterus > Protopterus annectens. Next base: position 1,046,867,834 of record NC_056748.1, read on the forward strand.
TCATCAGGTCATCTTCTCCCGGCTCCGAGATCTGGATGGGTCTCGAAGGAGGACCCGTTGGAGATATGGGGAGGCCTTCTAGTTTCGACACCAACTGGGAGGAAACTGCAATTAACTTGGAAAGGGCTGTGTTCTCCATGAGTTTCTGCACGACACGATCCACATCTGTGTCAGACAAGGGTCTGGAAGAACGGGTCGAAGGAGCCGAAGATAGCACCGACCTAAGAATGGACGGAGGTGGCAGTTCCGACACCGGTTCCAAGATCTCGGGCTCAGTAAAAGATAAATGTTCGACATTTGGCCCCAAGATCTGTGGAACCGGCGAACGAACCCGAGAAGATGAGCTCGGAGCCAATGACATGGGCTCCGACATCTTCGACCCCTTTGAGGATTTAGAAGCCTGATCCAACTTGTCCAAAGCCTCTTGAAAGGCCGGCTTCAACAATCCTCTGTCAATAAGCTTCCTGCGTCTATCTGTCATGACCCTCCCGCTAAAGGAATGACAAATAGAGCAATCCTCTTGGAGATGGAGAGGGCCAAGACAGTAGACACAGGAAGCATGATTGTCAGTAATGGACATTTTCTGCCCACACTGACATCTTTTAAAACCAGATTTGGCTTTTTCTGACATTGTACAGTAACAATGATAATAACTATAATAATAGGAAAAAATTACTAATCCTAGCAATATATGTATACTAAACAGGTTATATATATAAAACTCTCACAAAAAAAACACACCCAAGAAAAAAAGGTTAGGCCACAAGGGTGCCTGAAGAAGAAAAATGGGTATATATATATATATATATATATATATATATATATATATATATATATATATATATATATATCACACACACACAGCACTTCTACAATAACTACTAACTATAAGGAAGTATCAACAAGAAGAAAATTTGAATTCTTATCTGAAGAAATCAACAACAACTCAAGTTTCTATCTTGTCCGAGCTCACCTCGATCCGATCTGTTGCAGCGGCAAACTAGATCTGAGTAACAGCAGGGAGGATTGTGGGATATGGGCTGGTCTCAAGCTTCTCTGAGATTCAGAGCTTTGCAATTCGGCCGACTTGGAGCCGAGGATCGGCTCCGAACCCATGTGTAAGAACAAACGGCGAGATTGAACACTCTTACATCATCTGTTTTCTATGCTAATATGTTCACTTTCTCTTCAAAATGTTTTTATTTAAACTTAAAAACATGTTTTATTTACTTATTATTTAAACAGCACTACGAGGCCCAATGGAATCTTCCAAGACTCTTCGATGTAATAAAATCACTTTTATTTTGAAGACGAACAACACAATAAGGTGAACAGAAATCAATTCATCAAGCGCTTTCGCCTGTGTAAATCCCAGGCTTTATCAAGATACAACAGCAGGGTAGTGAACTCCCTTTAAATAGGGCAGTTTGTTACCAATTAGTGTAATTAATCAGTTTAATTAAGATACCTTGATGGCAATTGATTATAGAACTTTATGTAAAAAATCAAACCATAGTTGTCAGCAATTCATTGAAAATTAAATCCAGATAAAAACAAAATAGAAATACGTAAAATACATGTAATAAATACCAACACAACTATGTTTAAACATCTACTAACTGTAAAGCATCATAAACTACGATAAATGTTTCCTGTTCTTTCTTTATAATGTATATTTATAATAAATCCCCCATGTTTAAATACGTCATTTCTAAAATTATTAAATGTCATGCAGAAATAGTATCAGTGACATGTACTAACTAAATATCTTTAATATCAGGGTCCAGTAGCACCAGTAATAATAACCTGTAATACATTAAATATCTATGAAATGTTAAAATGTTACTATATGCACTGTATATAAATAAATTAATATAAATATTTTAGAATAATAACCTATAATCTATAAATAAACTTAATAAATATAATAAATACACTACCATACATATTTAAATATGTAAAAAACTATATTTATAATATAATACATACATATGATGAAATGTGTACCAGAGATAAATATTATTTAAAGCCTCCTGTGCTAATAATCCTAGTGTTTAGATTGGTGTCCATACTTTGTCTTAAAATTTTTTTTTATATATTAAAACCTTTTTTATGTTAAAAATGTTTGTGTACATATACCCTTTAACACCAATAATAGTTTTCAAAGACTGTACATCCACATCGACCTGTTGTAACCTTCTAACCAAAATTAGCTGTGTAGATTAGTTCTATAGTTTTGCTCGTCTCAATTTCAATAGACTACTGATACTTATAGCATCATTTAAACCAGGTGGTTTAGTTGCGTTTAGCCTAAGTTGCCAAATTAATTCTTTGTACTCAACAGTGGCCTCCCAGTCACCACCTCGAGGATTTAAGGGAACTTGTTCTAAAACAAAAAATTTTAAGGTCATCTCAGGGCATACTGTCTGATGCCTGTAAAAGGCATTGGACTCCTTCTTTTTCTGAATGTCGTAGAGGTGCTCGTATATCCTCCTACGTAGCGTCCTATCAGTTTTTCCAATATAAAAACTTTCACAAACCTGACACAGACCTATATAAACTATCCCTTTGGATGCACAATTGTAATACAAATCCGGTTTGACCCTAAACTTCCTTGATTTAATGTATAAAGAGCCAGTATTCAATATATGTGCACATTGTTTGCAAGCATTGCATTTGAAGGTGCCCATTGTTGTACCTTTGGTTTGTTTTATTTGCTGCTTTTGTCTCTCAAACATATTTTTAAGATTCATTTTCCTTGCATTAACAAATGTTGGTTGAGTGGGTAGCCATTTGTTAGAGTCCTCATTTGACCTTAAAATAGGCCAATATTTTATTACAGTGTTTCTTAAGTCAAAAGCATTGTTGTTATACATGTACACAAATGCAGATTTGGAATCAAATTCTTTGCTTTGTATACGAGTACCATTATTTTCAGGTACTGTGTCGTCTTTTATTAAACCTAATAAGGGAGAATATGTGATCCCTCTTTTACTTAATACTTCCTGGTACATTTTATCAATTAAGGCATGGGGGTATCCTCTCTCTAAAAATAGGTTCTTTAATGTGTTCACTTCTTTTTCAAATAATTCATCCATGCTACACATTCTAGAGGCTCTAATAAATTGGCCTTTCAAGATGCCCTTCTTTTGTGGAAAGGGATGACCACTACAAAAATGCAAGAATGCATTTGAAAAGGTACTCTTTCTAAACACTGATGACTCAAACATTCTTAGCTCCATATTCTTGGTCAACATAACATCTAGATAATTTAATGAATTATCACTGATATTGGATGTAAACTTTAAAAAGTCAGTAGTGTTGTTGATGTACCTTGAAAACTCTTGGAGACATTCCTTACTGCCTCTCCATAATATGCAAATATCATCCAAATATCTTTGATAGTGAATCATATTTTCTTTCCAGGGTAATGTAAAAATAAACTTGCTTTCCCAGTAAAATAAAACAATGTTTGCATATCTTGGAGGCACAGGGTGTGCCCATTGCCACACATATTCTTTGTTTAAAAAATTCCCCATTGAAAAAGATAAAATTGTTATTTAAAATAATTTCCATAAAATCGACTAACAGGTTTATTAAATTTGTACTTAAACCTGAAAATTTAGTTAAAATTTCACTGAACCATTGCAGTCCTGTAACATGGGGGATACTGGGGAACAACTCTACTACGTCCACCGTTACCATGAAATCTGTACTTTCATAATACTCATTTCTGATATTTCTGAGAAAGTCCCAAGAGTCCTTACAAATGTGTCTAAAGGATGAAACCATCTTCTTGAGTGTAATATCTACAAATTTTCCCAAAGGTTCTGTAATGCTTCCAGATCCTGCCACAATGGGTCTAAATTTTAAAGGGTTTAAGCCTTTATGGACCTTGGGAATGCCAAACATAACCGGTGTAAGGGGTTTATTGACCATTAAAAAATTAAACAGCTTCTCATTAATCACCCCTTGTAACAAGTGATCTTGTAGTAGAAATTCTATCTTAGCATACGCTATGTTGATTTCGTTTAAGGAAGTGATACTGTATTGCTCAGTATCCTGCAGTATATTATGTAAATTTTCATCATAGTCATGCTTATACATTAAAACAACACCCCCACCCTTGTCAGGTTTCATGACCCTAATTTGCTCTTCTCTTAGTTGATCTATAAGGGAAAAACAATTTCCAGATAAATTCTCTTTTGTCTTGTTGGTTTTCCCTAACTTTCTGATGTCCATCTCAACTAATTCTTCAAAAATTCTAACAACTGGGTGAAGGGGGGGATTTGAAAGTACTAGCTCTACTGACTGGTTCTTTCGTAAAAGATGCACCTTTAAAGAATAAGTTAAAATTAAGCTGTCTTGTAAATAGTTTTAGTTCTATGATGGTTTTAGTTATATCCAAAGGCTTAGTTGGAACAAAATGGAAACCTTTTGTGAACAATTCGAAATGTGTGTCACAAATGTCCATATCAGTGAAATTAAAAATTGTAAAGTTACATTTTGATGTGATTGTGTAGGGCTCAGTGATAGGTCCAACCATTTCTAATTCATTAATAGATAATAGTGTATTCATCTCCGTGGTCTCCCCCAATTGTGGTTGTTCTGGAACTGAACCCTGTTTCCCTGTCTGCCCTGTGGAAAATAAAAAACCTGGTTTGGGTTGTTATTAGGAGTACTTGTACTATTATTGTTTCTGTTTCTGTGCCAAACGCTCACTACGCCTTGGTGGTTCATCCAAGGGAGGAGCATTGTCATGATTGTGCACAATTTTATTAGCCCCTTACTGTTACTCTGTTTGTTGAACCACCCTCCTTTGGCAAGTGTCTGATAAGCCACCCCATTTTTGTAGTCATTCAGGTCCCTTTCCAACTTTCTGATCTTTCTATCCATAATTTTAATACAGTGCTGATCAACATCAAAAAACACACTGTCATAATCTTTTTTTACTCTAGGAAAATGCATGTCAGAAACAATTGAATCATTTAAGTCATTCAGTTCATGTAACAAATCATCTAGTTTCTTTTCATAGTCCTTAATCATGAGTTGAATCATGTCCAGACCTGCATTATCAAATAGAAGTGAAATGTCCTTAAATAATTGTGACCCATGAGTGGCATTATTAGGGAATTTGTTTAAACGGAGGCCCTTTGGGACTCTTTTAACCCTAACACATTCATAGAGGTAATCAATTTCTAATTGCGTTGATTTAAATGCATACAATTTCTCTTTAAACAATAAAAAATCATTATCAGTCTTATTAATTCTCGTAGAATTGTCCACACTACCTGGTTGAAATGTAAACGTTTTGCTTGTCCATGCCCCAAAATTAAATGCTCTTAAGTTGTTGTCCACAGCTTTGGTCGCACCCTGCTGCTGAAGAGTTAATCCATTCTTTGCGATAGTACCACTTGTATGTCCCATAGCGTTTGAATGCACATTGGCGTTTGAAGTATGTGCTTCACTGTTAAGTTCCATTCCCGTGTTGCTCTCCCCAAACTCTTGTAATTGGTTACCTGCAACTCCAGAAACAAAATTGGAGTTGCATTCTTTGTTCTTTAACGAATTACTTAGCTGGGTAAGCAGGCAGACTACCTGCCGAAATTCAGCTCTCGTGACCGGCGTGTCCTCTGACTAAAAGATATTTAGTTAGTACATGTCACTGATACTATTTCTGCATGACATTTAATAATTTTAGAAATGACGTATTTAAACATGGGGGATTTATTATAAATATACATTATTAAGAAAGAACAGGAAACATTTATCGTAGTTTATGATGCTTTACAGTTAGTAGATGTTTAAACATAGTTGTGTTGGTATTTATTACATGTATTTTACGTATTTCTATTTTGTTTTTATCTGGATTTAATTTTCAATGAATTGCTGACAACTATGGTTTGATTTTTTACATAAAGTTCTATAATCAATTGCCATCAAGGTATCTTAATTAAACTGATTAATTACACTAATTGGTAACGAACTGCCCTATTTAAATGGAGTTCACTACCCTGCTGTTGTATCTTGATAAAGCCTGGGATTTACACAGGCGAAAGCGCTTGATGAATTGATTTCTGTTCACCTTATTGTGTTGTTCGTCTTCAAAATAAAAGTGATTTTATTACATCGAAGAGTCTTGGAAGAGTTCATTGGGCATCGTAGTGCTGTTTGCGTTTTATTGTGGTTTTGTGGGACCTAGTTCGTGTTTTTGCTGTTTTACTGGATTTGAACATGGCAGAGAGCGCAGATGCTTCCGACTTTCCAAGTACACCACTTATTTTGCGTGATGCGTCAGAGGACACGCCGGTCACGAGAGCTGAATTTCGGCAGGTAGTCTGCCTGCTTACCCAGCTAAGTAATTCGTTAAAGAACAAAGAATGCAACTCCAATTTTGTTTCTGGAGTTGCAGGTAACCAATTACAAGAGTTTGGGGAGAGCAACACAGGAATGGAACTTAACAGTGAAGCACATACTTCAAACGCCAATGTGCATTCAAACGCTATGGGACATACAAGTGGAACTATCGCAAAGAATGGATTAACTCTTCAGCAGCAGGGTGCGACCAAAGCTGTGGACAACAACTTAAGAGCATTTAATTTTGGGGCATGGACAAGCAAAACGTTTACATTTCAACCAGGTAGTGTGGACAATTCTACGAGAATTAATAAGACTGACAATGATTTTTTATTGTTTAAAGAGAAATTGTATGCATTTAAATCAACGCAATTAGAAATTGATTACCTCTATGAATGTGTTAGGTTAAAAGAGTCCCAAAGGGCCTCCGTTTAAACAAATTCCCTAACAATGCCACTCATGGGTCACAATTATTTAAGGACATTTCACTTCTATTTGATAATGCAGGTCTGGACATGATTCAACTCATGATTAAGGACTATGAAAAGAAACTAGATGATTTGTTACATGAACTGAATGACTTAAATGATTCAATTGTTTCTGACATGCATTTTCCTAAAAAAGGAAGGGAAAATTTACCCATTTTTTGATTAATTTGGAAATTTTTTTAAAAACCCTTTAAAAGGCCCCAAAAGAAAAAAATTTTTTTTTTGGTTTTGTTTTTGTTTTTGGGGCCTTGGGGGAAAAAACTCTTGGAGACATTCCTTACTGCCTCTCCATAATATGCAAATATCATCCAAATATCTTTGATAGTGAATCATATTTTCTTTCCAGGGTAATGTAAAAATAAACTTGCTTTCCCAGTAAAATAAAACAATGTTTGCATATGCGGAGGCACAGGGTGTGCCCATTGCCACACATATTCTTTGTTTAAAAAATTCCCCATTGAAAAAGATAAAATTGTTATTTAAAATAATTTCCATAAAATCGACTAACAGGTTTATTAAATTTGTACTTAAACCTGAAAATTTAGTTAAAATTTCACTGAACCATTGCAGTCCTGTAACATGGGGGATACTGGGGAACAACTCTACTACGTCCACCGTTACCATGAAATCTGTACTTTCATAATACTCATTTCTGATATTTCTGAGAAAGTCCCAAGAGTCCTTACAAATGTGTCTAAAGGATGAAACCATCTTCTTGAGTGTAATATCTACAAATTTTCCCAAAGGTTCTGTAATGCTTCCAGATCCTGCCACAATGGGTCTAAATTTTAAAGGGTTTAAGCCTTTATGGACCTTGGGAATGCCAAACATAACCGGTGTAAGGGGTTTATTGACCATTAAAAAATTAAACAGCTTCTCATTAATCACCCCTTGTAACAAGTGATCTTGTAGTAGAAATTCTATCTTAGCATACGCTATGTTGATTTCGTTTAAGGAAGTGATACTGTATTGCTCAGTATCCTGCAGTATATTATGTAAATTTTCATCATAGTCATGCTTATACATTAAAACAACACCCCCACCCTTGTCAGGTTTCATGACCCTAATTTGCTCTTCTCTTAGTTGATCTATAAGGGAAAAACAATTTCCAGTTAAATTCTCTTTGTCTTGTTGGTTTCCCTAACTTTCTGATGTCCATCTCAACTAATTCTTCAAAAATTCTAACAACTGGGTGAAGGGGGGGATTTGAAAGTACTAGCTCTACTGACTGGTTCTTTTCGTAAAAGATGCACCTTTAAAGAATAAGTTAAAATTAAGCTGTCTTGTAAATAGTTTTAGTTCTATGATGGTTTTAGTTATATCCAAAGGCTTAGTTGGAACAAAATGGAAACCTTTTGTGAACAATTCGAAATGTGTGTCACAAATGTCCATATCAGTGAAATTAAAAATTGTAAAGTTACATTTTGATGTGATTGTGTAGGGCTCAGTGATAGGTCCAACCATTTCTAATTCATTAATAGATAATAGTGTATTCATCTCCGTGGTCTCCCCCAATTGTGGTTGTTCTGGAACTGAACCCTGTTTCCCTGTCTGCCCTGTGGAAAATAAAAAACCTGGTTTGGGTTGTTATTAGGAGTACTTGTACTATTATTGTTTCCCTGTTTCTGTGCCAAACGTTCACTACGTCTTGGTGGTTCATCCAAGGGAGGAGCATTGTCATGATTGTGCACAATTTTATTAGCCCCCTTACTGTTACTCTGTTTGTTGAACCACCCTCCTTTGGCAAGTGTCTGATAAGCCACCCCATTTTTGTAGTCATTCAGGTCCCTTTCCAACTTTCTGATCTTTCTATCCATAATTTTAATACAGTGCTGATCAACATCAAAAAACACACTGTCATAATCTTTTTTTACTCTAGGAAAATGCATGTCAGAAACAATTGAATCATTTAAGTCATTCAGTTCATGTAACAAATCATCTAGTTTCTTTTCATAGTCCTTAATCATGAGTTGAATCATGTCCAGACCTGCATTATCAAATAGAAGTGAAATGTCCTTAAATAATTGTGACCCATGAGTGGCATTATTAGGAATTTGTTTAAACGGAGGCCCTTTGGGACTCTTTTAACCCTAACACATTCATAGAGGTAATCAATTTCTAATTGCGTTGATTTAAATGCATACAATTTCTCTTTAAACAATAAAAAATCATTATCAGTCTTATTAATTCTCGTGAGAATTGTCCACACTACCTGGTTGAAATGTAAACGTTTTGCTTGTCCATGCCCCAAAATTAAATGCTCTTAAGTTGTTGTCCACAGCTTTGGTCGCACCCTGCTGCTGAAGAGTTAATCCATTCTTTGCGATAGTACCACTTGTATGTCCCATAGCGTTTGAATGCACATTGGCGTTTGAAGTATGTGCTTCACTGTTAAGTTCCATTCCCGTGTTGCTCTCCCCAAACTCTTGTAATTGGTTACCTGCAACTCCAGAAACAAAATTGGAGTTGCATTCTTTGTTCTTTAACGAATTACTTAGCTGGGTAAGCAGGCAGACTACCTGCAAATTCAGCTCTCGTGACCGGCGTGTCCTCTGACTAAAAGATATTTAGTTAGTACATGTCACTGATACTATTTCTGCATGACATTTAATAATTTTAGAAATGACGTATTTAAACATGGGGGATTTATTATAAATATACATTATTAAGAAAGAACAGGAAACATTTATCGTAGTTTATGATGCTTTACAGTTAGTAGATGTTTAAACATAGTTGTGTTGGTATTTATTACATGTATTTTACGTATTTCTATTTTGTTTTTATCTGGATTTAATTTTCAATGAATTGCTGACAACTATGGTTTGATTTTTTACATAAAGTTCTATAATCAATTGCCATCAAGGTATCTTAATTAAACTGATTAATTACACTAATTGGTAACGAACTGCCCTATTTAAATGGAGTTCACTACCCTGCTGTTGTATCTTGATAAAGCCTGGGATTTACACAGGCGAAAGCGCTTGATGAATTGATTTCTGTTCACCTTATTGTGTTGTTCGTCTTCAAAATAAAAGTGATTTTATTACATCGAAGAGTCTTGGAAGAGTTCATTGGGCATCGTAGTGCTGTTTGCGTTTTATTGTGGTTTTGTGGGACCTAGTTCGTGTTTTTGCTGTTTTACTGGATTTGAACATGGCAGAGAGCGCAGATGCTTCCGACTTTCCAAGTACACCACTTATTTTGCGTGATGCGTCAGAGGACACGCCGGTCACGAGAGCTGAATTTCGGCAGGTAGTCTGCCTGCTTACCCAGCTAAGTAATTCGTTAAAGAACAAAGAATGCAACTCCAATTTTGTTTCTGGAGTTGCAGGTAACCAATTACAAGAGTTTGGGGAGAGCAACACAGGAATGGAACTTAACAGTGAAGCACATACTTCAAACGCCAATGTGCATTCAAACGCTATGGGACATACAAGTGGAACTATCGCAAAGAATGGATTAACTCTTCAGCAGCAGGGTGCGACCAAAGCTGTGGACAACAACTTAAGAGCATTTAATTTTGGGGCATGGACAAGCAAAACGTTTACATTTCAACCAGGTAGTGTGGACAATTCTACGAGAATTAATAAGACTGACAATGATTTTTTATTGTTTAAAGAGAAATTGTATGCATTTAAATCAACGCAATTAGAAATTGATTACCTCTATGAATGTGTTAGGGTTAAAAGAGTCCCAAAGGGCCTCCGTTTAAACAAATTCCCTAACAATGCCATTCATGGGTCACAATTATTTAAGGACATTTCACTTCTATTTGATAATGCAGGTCTGGACATGATTCAACTCATGATTAAGGACTATGAAAAGAAACTAGATGATTTGTTACATGAACTGAATGACTTAAATGATTCAATTGTTTCTGACATGCATTTTCCTAGAGTAAAAAAAGATTATGACAGTGTGTTTTTTGATGTTGATCAGCACTGTATTAAAATTATGGACAGAAAGATCAGAAAGTTGGAAAGGGACCTGAATGACTACAAAAATGGGGTGGCTTATCAGACACTTGCCAAAGGAGGGTGGTTCAACAAACAGAGTAACAGTAAGGGGGCTAATAAAATTGCGCACAATCATGACAATACTCCTCCCTTGGATGAACCACCAAGACGTGGTGAACGTTTGGCACAGAAACAGGGAAACAATAATAGTACAAGTACTCCTAATAACAACCCAAACCAGGTTTTTTATTTTCCACAGGGCAGACAGGGAAACTGGGTTCAGTTCCAGAACAACCACAATTGGTGGAGACCACGGAGATGAATACACAATTATCTATTAATGAATTAGAAATGGTTGGACCTATCACTGAGCCCTACACAATCACATCAAAATGTAACTTTACAATTTTTAATTTCACTGACATGGACATTTGTGACACACATTTCGAATTGTTCACAAAAGGTTTCCATGTTGTTCCAACTAAGCCTTTGGATATAACTAAAACCATCATAGAACTAAAACTATTTACAAGACAGCTTAATTTGAACTTATTCTTTAAAGGTGCATCTTTTACGAAAGAACCAGTCAGTAGAGCTAGTACTTTCAACCCCCCTTCACCCAGTTGTTAGAATTTTTGAAGAATTAGTTGAGATGGACATCAGAAAGTTAGGGAAAACCAACAAGACAAAAGAGAATTTATCTGGAAATTGTTTTTCCCTTATAGATCAACTAAGAGAAGAGCAAATTAGGGTCATGAAACCTGACAAGAGTGGGGGTGTTGTTTTAATGTATAAGCATGACTATGATGAAAATTTACATAATATACTGCAGGATACTGAGCAATACAGTATTACTTCCTTAAACGAAATCAACATAGCGTATGCTAAGATAAAATTTCTACTACAAGATCACTTGTTACAAGGGGTGATTAATGAGAAGCTGTTTAATTTTTTAATTGTCAATAAAATCCTTACACCGGTTATGTTTGGCATTCCCAAGGTCCATAAAGGCTTAAACCCTTTAAAATTTAGACCCGTTGTGGCAGGATCTGGAAGCATTACAGAACCTTTGGGAAAATTTGTAGATATTACACTCAAGAAGATGGTTTTATCCTTTAGACACATTTGTAAGGACTCTTGGGACTTTCTCAGAAATATCAGAAATGAGTATTATGAAAGTACAGATTTCATGGTAACGGTGGAAGTAGTAGAGTTGTTCCCCAGTATCCCCCATGTTACAGGACTGCAATGGTTCAGTGAAATTTTAACTAAATTTTCAGGTTTAAGTACAAATTTAATAAACCTGTTAGCCGATTTTATGGAAATTATTTTAAATAACAATTTTATCTTTTTCAATGGGGAATTTTTTAAACAAAGAATAGGTGTGGCAATGGGCACACTCTGTGCCTCCGCATATGCAAACATTGTTTTATTTTACTGGGAAAGCAAGTTTATTTTTACATTACCCTGGAAAGAAAATATGATTCACTATCAAAGATATTTGGATGATATTTGCATATTATGGAGAGGCAGTAAGGAATGTCTCCAAGAGTTTTTAAGGTACATCAACAACACTACTGACTTTTTAAAGTTTACATACAATATCAGTGATAATTCATTAAATTATCTAGATGTTATGTTGACCAAGAATATGGAGCTAAGAATGTCTGAGTCATCAGTGTTTAGAAAGAGTACCTTTTGAAATGCATTCTTGCATTTTTGTAGTGGTCATCCCTTTCCACAAAAGAAGGGCACCTTGAAAGGCCAATTTATTAGAGCCGCTAGAATGTGTAGCACGGATGAATTATTTGAAAAAGAAGTGAACACATTAAAGAGCCTATTTTTAGAGAGAGGATACCCCCATGCCTTAATTGATAAAATGTACCAGGAAGTATTAAGTAAAATAGGGATCACATATTCTCCCTTATTAGGTTTAATAAAAGACGACACAGTACATGAAAATAATGGTACTCATATACAAAGCAAAGAATTTGATTCCAAATCTGCATTTGTGTACATGTATAACAACAATGCTTTTGACTTAAGAAACACTGTAATAAAATATTGGCCTATTTTAAGGTCAAATGAGGACACTAACAAATGGCTACCCACTCAACCAACATTTGTTAATGCAAGGAATATGAATCTTAAAAATATGTTTGAGAGACAAAAGCAACAAATAAAACAAACCAAAGGTACAACAATGGGCACCTTCAAATGCAATGCTTGCAAACAATGTGCACATATATTGAATACTGGCTCTTTATACATTAAATCAAAAAAGTTTAGGGTCAAACCGGATTTGTATTACAATTGTGCATCCAAAGGGATAGTTTATATAGGTCTGTGTCAGGTTTGTGAAAGTTTTTATATTGGAAAAACTGAGAGAACGCTACGTAGGAGGATATACGAGCACCTCTACGACATTCAGAAAAAGGAGGAGTCCAATGCCTTTTACAGGCATCAGACAGTATGCCCTGAGATGACCTTAAAATTTTTTGTTTTAGAACAAGTTCCCTTAAATCCTCGAGGTGGTGACTGGGAGGCCACTGTTGAGTACAAAGAATTAATTTGGCAACTTAGGCTAAACGCAACTAAACCACCTGGTTTAAATGATGCTATAAGTATCAGTAGTCTATTGAAATTGAGACAAGCAAAACTATAGAACTAATCTACACAGCTAATTTTGGTTAGAAGGTTACAACAGATGGATGTGGATGTACAGTCTTTGAAAACTATTATTGGTGTTAAAGGGTATATGTACACAAACATTTTTAACATAAAAAAGGTTTTAATATATAAAAATTTTTTTTAAGACAAAGTATGGACACCAAGCTAAACACTAGGATTATTAGCACAGGAGGCTTTAAATAATATTTATCTCTGGTACACATTTCATCATATGTATGTATTATATTATAAATATAGTTTTTTACATATTTAAATATGTATGGTAGTGTATTTATTATATTTATTAAGTTTATTTATAGATTATAGGTTATTATTCTAAAATATTTATATTAATTTATTTATATACAGTGCATATAGTAATATTTTAACATTTTAACATTTCATAGATATTTAATGTATTACAGGTTATTATTACTGGTGCTACTGGACCCTGATATTAAAGATATTTAGTTAGTACATGTCACTGATACTATTTCTGCATGACATTTAATAATTTTAGAAATGACGTATTTAAACATGGGGGATTTATTATAAATATACATTATAAAGAAAGAACAGGAAACATTTATCGTAGTTTATGATGCTTTACAGTTAGTAGATGTTTAAACATAGTTGTGTTGGTATTTATTACATGTATTTTACGTATTTCTATTTTGTTTTTATCTGGATTTAATTTTCAATGAATTGCTGACAACTATGGTTTGATTTTTTACATAAAGTTCTATAATTAATTGCCATCAAGGTATCTTAATTAAACTGATTAATTACACTAATTGGTAACGAACTGCCCTATTTAAAGGGAGTTCACTACCCTGCTGTTGTATCTTGATAAAGCCTGGGATTTACACAGGCGAAAGCGCTTGATGAATTGATTTCTGTTCACCTTATTGTGTTGTTCGTCTTCAAAATCAAAGTGATTTTATTACATCGAAGAGTCTTGGAAGAGTTCATTGGGCATCGTAGTGCTGTTTGCGTTTTATTGTGGTTTTGTGGGACCTAGTTCGTGCTTTTGCTGTTTTACTTATTATTTAGTTTATTAATTTAGCTCACATTACCCTGCTCCTGGCCAGACCTCTATGTTTTCCCTTCATGGTCAAACCTGTATTCTTAGTCTCAAAACATCAAATTTTTAAATGCATTAAATCCAGCCCCGTTATTAAGTGAAATGCATTTTCTTTCTTTTGTCCAGATTGTTTGCATTATCATTGAACATACTGTGAAGCCATTTATTCTTCTACCAAACGTTTTGCACATTTCATAAATTTACCAAGCCCCACATTTTTCCTGTTTTCGTTTAGTTAGCATTCATTGACACATCATCAACTATGTGTTAACTTTCGTCTTACAACTCCTAAATTGCCCAGTCATGATTTTTTTATATCTCTGTGCTCCTTTTAATTACTCATCTGGATTTCCATCAGCTAGTACTTCCCACTAATTTGTCTTGTAATCCAGCACATAATATTGATAACTGAATAGCAAGATGAATTTTATTGAGAGTTTGAGCTTGAAGCTATGATGGCAGCACCTGGCAACCTTTGATACTGCTAGCTCCGATCTGTTTTTGTACCTGCTGGTGTCCTCCTCTTATTACACAACTTCTTTTTTATTTTACCCAGTTTATGCTATTTATTTTGCCTTGCTGTGCAAGCTTATGCCATCATGAGGATATTCATGTGAGGTATACAGTAGCTATACAGTGGTAAACTTTACTGGGAATTGTGGACTGACTGGCTTTCATACTTTAACTTGGATTCCTACTATTAAAATGATCTTGGTTACCAGTCTTTGGATACTCTTGCTGGGTGAACAACTATGCACTTTTGTGTTCCATTTTCTAGTAATTGAACTGGAGCTGACAACCTGCTGCTTTACTCCTTGGTCTAGATACAACTGAATGATACAATTCCTTTGCTTCTTTTTTTGCTATTGGATTGATCTGCTAAGTTGTGTGCTCTTGGTCACCTCCTTTGTTTGGGATATCCAACTAATCAGCTATATAATAACAATAAATCTGATGTTGTTAATCTTCATTCATTCCTTACCGATGGGGTGTTGGTTCAATCCTCGGAACAGAGTCGGCTAAGTAACAAGCTCGTGTCAGCCAAAAACAATTGAGCTAAGCTTTGTAATCATAGTGTCCCTCTCCCTGTTATCTCAGATCTTGTTTGCCACGTAACCATCAGAACATGTGAAGCCAGCCCTCAGCTAAGTGCTTTAGAAAATTATTTTTCTAAAACCCTTTTTTCTTCAGGTTTTCTAATGTTTACCTTGTTCTATTAGTCGCTAAACATTTTACCCACGTTTTGTGTTTTCTGCTGTTTCCTTACCAACTTGGTAATCTTTAGTACCATCGTTGGTACAGGCCTTTCCCCCCTCTCTCTTTTCCTTCCCTTACCTCTTGAGGTAATTTATTAATACCATTGCTAGTATTTCTGCTTACTTTCCATTTTCATCTATTTAAAAAAAAAAAAAACTCTTTCTTCTGTATTATACTGTTGTATAAATTTTCCCTTTCTGGTGATTGCTGGTGTTTCTTGACTGTTGGTGATTTGATCAGATTTGTCTTTCTACCATGTCAGAAAAAAGTGGGACTACAGGCTTTAAGCAATGCGACCTGTGTGGTTGCAAAATGCCTAACTACAACACCAATGTCTCTTGCGTATATTGTCTGGGGGTCCCACACCTTTTGGTTCAGCCTCCTTGCGACATATACACAGGGTTCAGCTCTCATACCCTGAATGAGAGAAAGAACAAACTGATTTTGAAGGGACTTTGGAAAACACTGTTGTCAGAGGCTATTTTTGGGTTGGAGGACTCTTCCCCTCCAAAGGGAGAACATAAGAAAAGACTACACTTGGTTCCTTCTTCACCCTCTGGTGATAAGAAGTCTGAACCAAATACTAAATTACCCAAATTGACTCCGATGGCTCCAAGGCCTCAACCGCCCTCCACAGTGCCATCCTCGGCACTGAAGCTGGTTACTTCCCCTTCGGTTCCATCTTTGAAAGTTTTGACCTCAGCACCATCCATGGCACCAACAATGACTACTGTACCAGTTGTGCCTCCATTTTCTTCACCCTATTCAGCACTGGACACTCTTCCTTCACATGCTACTAGTCTGGAGGCCACAGTGCCACTGGAACTTTCTGCTTGGACCCGATATTGACCAACGGTGGATCCTTTCTTTGGGCAACAGTACAGCCCTTTTCTGGAATGACCTGACTCCTCGTCGAGGATATCGACCTGATCCACCAGGAGCCTCTCCGAACTGGACGTGATGCATCTTATGGATCAGCTGCTAATGGCAAGATGGATTGCAATGCCATCCAGGTCTCCCTTCCTGTCCGGACTTGGGAGTCTTTCTCCACAGACTCCAACTTCTTCACATCCTTTGATCTCCTTGCAGGCATCAAAGCTCTCAGCACCAATGCCTCTCTCGGTTCCCACTTTTTTGGTTCCACTGGTGGATCCCATTGTGGTTCTGGAGCCGACCCTTTGGTCTTCAGCTCGTTCAGAGCCAGACCATCCCCAGGATTGTGACTGGACTGCGGGCACTGTGATCCCAAGCATGCACCGTCTACTACGGTTCTGGGAGTCCTGACAGTACCGAGTCCTCTTGGGGCTCCTTCCTTGGGAGCGGGCCTGTGCAACTGGGGGTTGACCCCTGTTCTGAGGGTGTCCTTCTTGGTTCCGGGCTCCCATCCCTCTTCGGGTGGGCCAGCTTTCCACGCGATGGAGAGGACACTTGCCTCTGCAGGCAAACTGTCGGCATTGGTACTACAGATATGTCCTCCCTCTGAGCCTCAGCTGACACAGAACACCACATTAGGACTTCAGGCACAAGAGCCTCAAGATACCCTGCCACAGGGTGCCCCCTCTTCAGAAGCCCCTGCTGAAGAGGTACCAAGCAAGAGGACATGCAAGAGGAAGCACGTGGACTACCCTGAGGAGTCCCCTCACTGAAGATATGGACTATGATGAACAAGAAGGGTCCCCATGGTCACCCCCTGAGGATGTCTCCTTTGGAGACGTACTAGAAATTCTGTAGCAGCGGGGAGACTGGAAGCCCAACAACCCTTCCTCCGAGGAGTCCGTATTCTTGCAGGCTTTTTGTGCCCAACTCTCTACTTCCTGGGTGACCCTGCCTGCAGACAAGCTAGTCCAACTCATGCCACATGCATGAAAGAGTCCTGATACAGTCAGACTAATTCCCAGGAGACCAGACACAATTTTATCCCCACCAGAAGAAAGTCCGCATTGGTCAAAATGACTACCAGTAGAAGCTATGGTGGTGGCGGCAGCCATGAGGAAAGCGCTCACTGAGGACATCCAGACTGTCCATCCCCCAAACAGGGAATCTCGGGCGGTGGACAGATTAGGGAAGAGTGTTTGTTTCATCGACCTTTGCCATTCAGACTTTGAACTATATGGTGCATTTCACTAGGTTTCAGAGAGACCTAGTCTTGGAACTCTCTGAAACCGTAGCAGGAGCAGTCTCTGATGAGGTACATGACAAAGTTGCCTTGCAGCTTGCAACCCTGGAGTCCATTTCCAACTCGTCCATGCGGTTAATTTCCCATGCAACTGAAGGGGTGGCTAGAGCTGCGGGTTTGGGCGTTGTCATGAGATGTCATGCCTGGATGCGCCTTTGTGACTTTGTGGACCCTTTTAAGTCTTCCTTTCTTAATGGTCCTGTGGAAACTTCCTCCCTTTTTGTCCTGAAAGTGAAGGACACGTTGGCCAGGTGTGCCCTGCCTGGCAAACAATAACCACAGATTCTTGGGTGCAGATGATCATAGCCAGAAGCCATCATGGGCAAACTTGATCTGAGTTGATCTCATCCTTTTCAGTTTTTATCCAAAATCAAGACAAATTCCTGAAGTTCCATCCAGTCAAAGGGAAGCAGCAGCTCAAGAGATAAAAAGCTGTTACAAAAAAGAGACATCCAAGCAGTCCTACCAGACCAAATAGGATCCAGATTCTACTCAAGATTCTTTTTAGTGCCAAAAAAGACAGGAGACTGGAGACCAATTTTAGATCTCGACATTCTGAACAAATTTGCCATCCAAGCAAAATTCCAGATGGTCACGTTTCAGTCTATCCTCCCTTTTCTGGAGAAAGATGACTGGATGTGTTCAACAGATCTTCAGGATGCGTATTACCATGTAAAAATGGACAAACGCTCCAGAAGATTCCTTCGCTTCCGCCTGGGAGCCAATCATTACCAATTCCGCGCACTGCCCTTTGGACTCTCTACAGCCCCAAGAGTGTTCACCAAATGCATGACAGTGCTAACAGCTCACTTGAGACTATAAGGATTCCGGGTGTTTCGGTACCTAGACGATTGGCTCCTTACTGCCCCCTCCAAGCATCTACTGGTAACAGCCTTATACTACACTCTGACACTGGCAAAATTCCTAGGAATCTCTGTAAACTGGGAGAAATGCAACCTGATTACCTTTCAAAACTTGGAATTTATAGGAGCAAAGTTCAGTACTCAGTCTTGTCTAGTCTCCCTTCCAGATCACAAATTGGAGAGACTGTGGGCACAACTCCGGGTGATACTCTGTCAGGACACAGCTTCAGCGCGAGCTGTCCTCTAACTTTTAGGTTCAATAGCAGCATCGATCACAATAGTTCCTTTAGCAAGACTACACATGAGGCTCCTTCAGTGGCTTCTTCTAACGCAATGGTATCCAGCGCATCATCCTATGTCCTTCCAGATCCGCATAACAAACCAATACAAAAAAGATTTAACTTGGTGGATGAAGCCAGAAAAAGACCTTTGGAGTTGTCCTTTATCCCCATCACAGCCCAAGGCCACAGTGACCACGGACGCTTCCCTGATAGGGTGGAGGGGGCATTTTCAGGTAAAGATGGTTCAAGGCACGTGGGTCACCTTAGAGGCCGACCTGCATATCAGTGTCCTAGAACCGAGGGCTGTGCTTCTAGCATGGCAGGCATTCCAATCTGCCCTCCCATCAGGGACAATTGCTATCCTGTCCAACAACATGGTCAGTGGTCTGGTTCATCAGCAAACAAGGGGGAACCAGGTCCTACACGTTGTGTCTAGAGGCCATGAGAATTTGGCAATGGGTGATAACTTTCGACTGCTTTCTGATAGCAACGCACATTCCTGGGGGATTCCAATATAATCACAGACAAACTGAGGAGATGTATCCTCTTGTCTCACAAGTGGTCCCTCAATCCAACCATAGTGGCGAG
This sequence comes from Protopterus annectens, assembly GCF_019279795.1. NCBI lineage: Eukaryota > Metazoa > Chordata > Ceratodontiformes > Protopteridae > Protopterus > Protopterus annectens. Next base: position 1,046,887,554 of record NC_056748.1, read on the forward strand.
GATTTTCAGCTACTGGGGCCAGCCTTGCTGCAACCTGTTCCCCTCCCAATCACAAATGCAGCAGCTACGTTGCCCTAATTCCTCCATGAGGGACGCTCTAATACACGATTGGCCCACAGGACTTCTACATGCTTACACTCTTCTTCCCCTGATTGCATAATTTCTAAAGAAAGCCCTTCGGCTGAGAAGCAAAGTGATCCTCATTGTACCCTACTGGCCACGACAAGTATGGTTTCCCTTCCTTTGGCCTCACATAGTACGCCAACCTTGGATTCTGGATCTAATTCCAGAACTGATCTTGCATCCACAGGGGGTTGACTCACCCAAACATATCCAGTCTCAAGCTGACAGCTTGGTTTCTCCACTTCCAGTAATTGCAAGACAGAATAACCTTATTTCACCGGTACGTCACATCTTTCTGGCTTCACATAAACCATCCACCAAAATTTACCTTAGTAAATGGAAGAGATTCCTTATTTGGTCCAGAGAAAGACAAATAGACCCCTGCTCAGCTCTTGTTAATGTAATATTGGATTATTTATCAGGTCTTCTTAATTCAGGGGCAGCAGCCTCCACCATTCGAGTACACCTGGCTGCTATCCCAAACTTCCATGATGGATTGCAGGACTCTTCCTTAATCTCCGATCATCTCTGTAAAACTTTCTTGAAAGGGGTCTCCCATATCAGACCACCCTTCAAAGAACCTATTGAACCTTGGAGTTTTAACATTACTTCTACAATGTAAATCCAAAATGTCAAGTATAGCAAACCAAAACCGGAAGGTAACATAAAATATATATTTTATTGTGTTAGCACTTTCACGGCTGTCCAAGCCGCTTTCTCAGACACAAAAATCAATCAGCGACATTCCATTTTAAAATAAAAACAGCCAATAGAGAAACACATACAATCTTACAATTAATTCATTAATTAAAAATTTAAAGCTACAACACTTATAAAAGTGATGAAAGCATGTATATGTATAAAAGATATATTGCAGTATACTGGCATATAAATCTATATAAAAACATATATATTTATATAGACATTAAACTAATAACATAGAATTTTATTCATTTAAAAGTCCTATTCTTTACAACTGGTTTTATACAAATCCTATCATTCAGACCTTTTCCTGTATTACCCCTCATTCTTATAATCCATTTCAGTTCCGAATTCTCAAACTTGTTTTCTATATCCCCACCTCGAACATCTTCATATATAATCCACAAAAAAACACACACACTGCACCAAATGATGAATTTCAGGTAGTCATCCAATAGAGGCTGTCCAATTCAAAAATCCACAAGTCTCAGCCGCTCACTTCAACAGTTTATTAAAAAACACACAGCACAAAAGATATTGGATTAAGCGCTTTCATCTCTTATCCAGAGACTTCATCAGAATCAAATACCTGTCCTAAATCCAAGGTAACATTCACCTCATTGTACTGCAGCCCTTGTGACAAAGGTGGACTCTGCCACCAACGTTCTGTTCCATCAATAGCATAAGAAATAGGATGAGATTTACTGGGTATACTAGAGTTAAAATGATCGCAGAACTGCCCCTTAGCGTACTCTGATGGCTTCACTATCAAAAAGATTTTCTCGCATTTTATTAAAGTTTGCTGGAGTCACCCAATTACTTACATAAGAGATGAAAGCGCTTAATCCAATATCTTTTGTGCTGTGTGTTTTTTAATAAACTGTTGAAGTGAACGGCTGAGACTTGTGGATTTTTGAAATGGACAGCCTCTATTGGATGACTACCTGAAATTCATCTTCATATATAACCTGTAAGACCTTAAACTTAAAATTATGTTCTATGCTATGTGTAGAAACATGCTTAGACAAAGCATTACTCTGTACTGAGTTGTTGATACTATAAATATGCTCACGGATCCTGTCTCGTAGTCTGCATGTTCGAGGTGGGGGTGTCTGAATGATGGGATTTGTATAAAACCAGTTCTAAAGAATAGGATTTTTTAAATGAATAACATTCTATGTTATTAGTTTAATGTCTATATAAATATATATGTTTTTTATATAGGTTGATATGTCAATATACTCCAATATTTACATATATACATATACATGCTTTCATCACTTTTATAAGCATTGTAGCTTTAAATTTTTAATTCATGAATTAATTGTAAGATTGTATGTGTTTTTCTATTGGCTGTTTTTATTTTAAAATGGAATGTCGCTGATTGATTTTTGTGTCTGAGGAAGCGGCTTGGATAGCCGTGAAAGTGCTAACACAATAAAATACATTTTTATGTTACCTTCTGGTTTTGGTTTGCTATACCTGACATTTTGGATTTACATTGTAGAAGTAATGTTAAACTCTAAGGTGAAAGCACTAACACAATAAAATATATTTTTTTATGTTACCTTCCCGTTTTGGTTTACTAAACCTGACATTTTGGATTTACATTTTAGCTGCTGGTTTTGTGGCTTTACGTCTTGGTATTGCATTTATTCCTCTGGTGAGACTTTGTTACTACTTTTTACAATTGATTACTTATACAATCCCTAACACAATCCCCTTTCGAACCTGCTGCAACTTGCAATGTAAAGTATCTATCCTGGAAATCACTATTCCTAGTAGCCATCACTTCAGCAAGATGCATATCTGAGCTTTAGACCCTATGCATAAAACGCCCATACATGGTCTTTCATAAAGACAAGAGTATCACTCTGGACTAACTCTTCTTTTCTGCCCAAGGTAATCTCGGAATTGACAATTAATCAGACAATTGATCTACCAATCTTTTTTGCTAATTATTCAAATAAAGGAGAGTATCACCTTCATTTGCTGGATGTACACAGACAATTATGTTTTTATCTGAATAGAACAAAGTCAGTATGTAAATCAGACCAATTATTTGTTTCCTATTCAGGCCCTGAGCTGGAAAACTCTGTTTCTAAAGTAACTCTATCCAAGTGGTTGAGAAACTGTGTATCCTTTGTCTACATTCATAATAAAATTCCACTATCACGCCAAATAAAAGCACATACCACTAGATCAGTGGCGATTTCTGTGGCTTTTCATGCTAAAGCTTCAATTGATGATATCCATGCAGCTGCTACTTGGGCTACCCCTCATACCTTTATCACTCATTACAAATTGGATTTGATCTTCAGGGGAAGAGCTTCCTTTGGTTCTATGGTTCTCAGGAGCATTCTTCCATAAGGGCCTCCTGGGACATAAAGTAGTTAGGGACTTTGTCCCATCGTAAGAAATGAATGAAGTTGAATAACATCAGATAAAGAAGTTATGTTCTTACGATAACTTTCTATCTTTGTTGTTCATCTTCATTCATTCATTATGTCCCACCCTCCTTCCCCCTTCAAGGGGCTACTGGGGGTTCGGATTTGGTCCATTAGCGGATCTGCCCCAAAAAAGCCTCTGCTTTCCTTATCAGGGGCAAACTTGATCTGAGGTAACAGGGAGAAGGGCACTATGGTTAAAAGCTTAGCTCGAGAGGGTTTTTGGCTGGCACAAGCTTGTTACATGGCCAACTCGGTTCCAAAGATGGAACTGACACCCCATCGGTAATGAATGAATTAAGATGAACAATACAGATGGAATGTTATGGTAAGAACATTACTTCCTTTTCAACCACTATTGCGGATTTTATCTTTGCATAGCTGGGAAAAGGGAAATATTTTATTTTCATTATTATCCAGGACATAGTGATGTTAAGGTGGTATTTCCAGCTTCTGAAATTAGTAGATGCAGACTGCTGCACATATATAATGGATGCTTAATAACCATGTTGTGTTTTCTTGGATGTAGTGGCGAATTTTTTTTGGCATATTAGTAATATGAATTGATGATGATGAGGCCTCTGTTTTGTGGAGTTTGCATGTTCTTCCTGTCTCTGAGTGGGTTTACTCCAATACATTGAGTTCTTCCCACCTGCTAAAACATGCTTGTTGACTGGTTATTCCATTCATCCTCTGTGTGGTATATGTGTGTGTATGTGTGTGTGTATGTATATATATATATATATATATATATATATATATATATATATATATATATATATATGGGTCTACTTCAGTAAACCGCTTACTTACCCGACACCCAGTTGCCCGAGACGAGAAGACCAACACCTTCACAAGACCGACATCCGGAAGACCGATGTTTCACATGAGGTAAGTAACTGCTTGGCCATCACGATTAAAGTAACTAAACTAAGCAAAACTAAACCTACATTTATACCAACTCCGAGAACACACTACTACTGGGGGGGGGGGTAAGGGTCAAAGTTCAACAAGATGGCCAAGCGGTTACTTACCTCGCGTGAAACGTCAGTCTTCTCGTCTCGGGTAAGTAAGCGGTCAGTCTACTGAAGTAGACCCATATAAATATATATATGTGTGTTTGCATGCTTATTAAAAATAAGAAAACAGGACTCAAGGTGGTATTTCTTGTTTAAACCACAATTTAAGTAAAAACAAGAGATGAGCACTTTTTCATCCTTGTCAGAACTTCATTAGATCAAAAGTTATAATGTAAGTAGCAAGTAATATATACTTTGCAAGTTTACATGTAAAAAGTCATGTACATTACAGTGAAGCATAATATATGCGGTTTTCTGGCAAATCATTTACGAATTAAGTAGCTAATTAATGACAAACACTGAGTTTCAGACTTCATAACCTTCAGAAGAAATGCATGCTAAATCAAGACCTGTTATATTCTATCAACTGTCTCAAAGAGCAATTTTTAGTACTGTTTATATGTTCCCCCAATATATTTGTCCTTGTCCAGATTTCCTGCATTAACAGTTTGAGAGGTATGTGCAAATAAACTGCTTTATAAAATTAGGCATATCAAAACCTCTCAACTGTCCCCGATTTTGGCTCAAAATGGTGCTCTTCCCCTAATAATCCCTCCGCAAAATGGCAATTTTGGAAGAAAACGTGGAGGGTTTACAATTAATAAATAACTGTAATAATCAGAGTTATAGATTACTTTTATTTCAGAAATAAAAGTAATCTAGGCCGATAGCCTAGTACCATCCTATGAACCTATGAAATGCATGTAGATTCTTTTATTTTGTCAGCTGCTCAAGTTAGCAGTACTAATATTAAAAAAGTGTCCCTTCTTTGACAGGCTCCCAGCTGTATTGTGTGGCTGTTTTATATTTTCACATCACATTTTCGGTCCATTTTTCATAAAATTGTGTTTTTTTGGCAAATTAGTGGCAAATCATTAAAGACTGAAGTTAGAAAATAATGACAGACATTTGAGTTTCAGATTTCATACCCTTCAGAAAATTCATAATAATGCAAGACCTACTATTCTATTATCTTTCTAAATTTATAAGAGCAATATTTAAAAATTGCCCTTATTTTTGGGCCTTTGTCCCACTTCTCTGTATGGCTTTGTCCAAATGTCTTGCTCTGAGGTTGAGTTATGACAAATGTGTTAGGGCCATCACAGTCAGCCAGAGATATTTCAAATTGTGACATACTTGTTGCACCCCACTCCCCCATGTAGTGACTCTGGATGTGTCCAAGCAAGGCAAGGAGCAGTTATGCAGTTTAAATGTGCAGAGTATCCCCCCCATCCAAGGTAGACACAAGTATCACAGTGGCTTTTCATCTGTCTTGATTTTGCAGAATGTTCTGGTTTCGGTCATATTTTTATACTGTTGATTTATGCTTATTATTATTCAGAAAGTGCCTGTTGCTCTGTGTTTAAGTAGCAATGCTTTAATGACCATCAGGTAAGCTTTTCTGAGATTGTAAGATGCAAGTAAGCTTTAATAAGCATACTGTTAAAGAATTGCCAACATTGAAAGGTTTTCTGTTGTTGCCATGCAGATAATACTTACATAACTAGATAACGTATAAGCCTTGGGTATTGAAATGCATCTGACAGTATTTGTAATAAAGGACAGGATTACATTATTTGAAGAAGTTCATTACATTTGCTGGAGACTTGCAGTCATCTTTGCAGGCTTTACCTGTAAACTAAACAGATTGCCAATCTATCATGTGTGCTCCATAACCTGTAGAGTAATCCTTTAAGCTTGTTTCTTGTTTACTTTTCATTTTTTACTTTGATCATGTTTTCCCCATGAAACAAGTAGGTAGTTGTTGTCAGGCAGCAGGTGTTTTTTGGATAAGAAACATTTTTGCAAGTGGGGGTATCGCAGAGACTGCTACTTTCAGCATGTTACTTGGTACTTTAATGAAGCTGAATATGAATTATAATTAGAAATGCAGTGGAAGGAGAAGTGGTTTGAGATGAGTGCTGCTTGTTTTTCTTATACTTGATTTTGACTGGCATTCCAATAATGTATTTAAAAAGTAATTTATTTTTTCATGCCTCACAACCTTTTTGTTTCCATTTAGATATTAAGTAAGCTGTCATCCCTCCAATGTACTGAAACATTTTTTTTCTTCTACACTTCATTTTGTCTTGATTGGAGTCTCATAATGATGGTTTGGCACCCAGGGCAGTGTATTTGATTGAAGTTAGACTTTTTGTGATTTTGAGCATAGCTCCTCCCCTTTCTAGTTGGCCACACCACTTCCTGTTGACCAGCTGTCTCCTACAGCCCCCCTTTGATGTGAAGTCACTAGCCACCACTAGAGTTTACAACACGTCTCCCACAGCTTCCACTGAAAGTGATTTTTTTCCTAGATGAATTTTTTTTTTTTAACCAAGCATAAGAAATAACTCAGTCAATAGATAAAGCATTAAAAATGTATATATATATATATATATATATATATATATATATATATATATATATATATACACACACACACACACACACACACACACACACACACACACACACACACACACACACACAGCTAATAAACCCTTATGAACTCCTGGTAACTTTCTTGAAAGGATAAAACATTCACTATATCCTACCCATCATTCAGCTACCTTCTATTTGTCAACTGTCTACTGAATTTGAACATGCTTTGCAGAAAATATTTAATGTTACTTCTGAATAATTCTAAACTGATTTGCATAACATTCATAGTTTCCAAACTTCTAAGGAAAGTCTGCCTCATTTATAGTCAATTGTGTTGGACTTATAACAGAATTAAATTTTTCAGTGATGTTCTAGTCTCACTAACCTGTTGGATGTTTTTGAATCTATGCATACTGGCTTCCAGGATAGGATGAATATGTAAATATTTTTGGGGAAGTGGAAGTCATTAAGGTATTACATTTATGGAAAGGGTTGCTGTGTGTCCTACCAGCTATTTGATTTGACAAACTTCAGGACTTGGCATGACCCTGAATTTTTTTTTTGTATATAACTGTTTTTGTCCATCTGCTGATATCACTGACTGTTGTTTTCTGTGCAAGTTTCAGGATGACTGCAGTAAATCTTGCAGACCCTTTGTTTCTGTACATGTCTGATGACACATTTTGCAAAATAAAGCACAACTCTGTATGAAGGCTTCTAATGGAAGTACAGTTCCTGTACCTCCCATGAGGGGGAGGCGCTTCACCCCTCCATAACCATCTCAGTAAATATAACAAACTACAGGATCATTGCACATTAGAGTTAAAAAAAAATGGCAGAGCACGCAGTCATGCTTTTAAGCCTGAGAGAGTGTTTCTTATTGGGCGGTCACGGTTGTGCAGCAGTTAGCAGTGTTGCCTCACAGCAAGAGGTTCTACGGTTTGATCCTCAGCTGGGGTGCCTTCTGTGCAGAGTTCATGTCCTCCCTGTGGTCGCGTGGGTTTCCTCCGGGTGCTCTGGTCTCCTCCCACTTCCCAAAGACAAGCTGAAGGTATATTGGATACTCTAAACTGGCCCTAGGCGTGAGTGCGTGCGTGCATGTGTGTGCCTTCCATGGAAGGTTGGATGCCAGGCTGGCAACTCGACACCATAAAACTCCACTGCCAATCATGAGCGGACAGGTGATCCGCTGTGGCGACCCCTAACTAGGAAAAGCCGAAAGAAAAAGAAGAAGAGTCTGTTTCTTATTATATCATTCAACACATGCATTATCAATTCATATGTATTTTAACATTGTTTTTACATTTGTATTTGTTATAATTACTTCCAGGTTATAAACAGGCTTTTAGTATTCTATTGACATTCTTTTGGCCCATACCTTTCAGCTGTCCAGATTTTTGACTAATATTTTTGGTCTGTTTCTCATAAAATTGTGGTTTTCTGGCAAATCATTGAGGACTGAAGTCACCATCATGACCAAACAAAGCCAACCGTGGGTAAATCCAGCATTGCCCACATACAGACATGGGTTATTACTATTATACGACGTTATTGAAGAAAAAAAAATACTTACTTTTCTTAAATAATGTCTTTGTATAATACATCCATGCTGCCCTTCTGCATCTTGTTGGTATCCCAGTTCTTTTTTGATGTACTGCACATGCATATGGGACTTGTGTTCCCACACTTACATGCTACATCAACGCTGTGAAGAGGTAGCAATGGGGAAAGGAAGATCTCCATTGCTTCTTCTTCTTTTTTATAATCAATAAAAAAAAAAAGGAGGAGGAACCAGGAGACTTTTTATGTTTGAGAGAGTCAGGGCAGACAAAATAAAAGAATAACCAGGTAAGTTTTTTAAGTTTTGTAGAATGTACCTGATTATTTCTGTTTGTCCCATCTCCTGAACGTAAAATGTCTTCTGTTTTCTTTTGCATTAAAAAAGAAAATACGAGCTATACTAATGGGAAAAAGTCCGGGCGCTTTTTCCGTTGGTATATTGTCGGATTTACAATGGGCACGCTGGTTGGGCTGGCCAATCAATGTGCTCATTTTTGAATAATAATGGCCAGTCATTGTATAATGGCAGATATTTGAGTTTTAGACTTCATATTCTTCAGAAAATTAATACTAATGCAAAACATGTTAAACGTGTTCCTATTTTTGAGCCTTTCTCCCGCCCATTATCTGTGACTTTGTCTAGATTTTTTGCTCTAAGATGGTGAGAGGTATATTTTGGCCTTCCACTTTAACTACCACCATTTGAACCACATGATCTTCTTTGGGTGTCAGTGAGTTGGAACTGCCAAAACTCATTATGCAAGAGGCAGGAGGATTTCCTTTGCAACACTCTCAGGCCTGGTGGTTCTGGCAGGATCAAGTTTTACTAGCCACTGACACCACAATGACTGGGGTCTCCCTTTCTAGTGTTAAAACTATGGGTGTCGGATTATCTAAACTTTTAAATGGGACCTGTCTGATTAAATGTCTCTAAGGCTGTGCTAGTTAATGACAGATCAATCAGAAATAAGCCAGGGATTATCTCTGACCTGTCACATTTGATTACCCTGCCATTTATCACTTAAACCTTGCTGGATAAATACAGTGAACTGCATTTCTCTAAAGCTATTTTGGAGTCTTCATATTATTCCTATACTTGGGATTGGCAATACTGGTGGGGAAGATCACTATATGTTTTAAATATGACCTTCACCTAAACCAGGTTGATATTGGAAACAACAATATCTGTAGGTATTTCCTTATGGCTGGAGTGAATTGCAGATTTGGGTATTTTATTAATATGCAGATTTCTCCTTGTTTGTCATCCACTGGGTTACCTGAGGACTTTTCTGCAGAATATAACAGATCTCCTCAATGAGCTGATCAATGATTCTCCCACAATGCTCCTTCTGTAGGATTTCACTGCCTGGGTCAATGATGACATCTGTCAATGCACCACAGCACTTTTGAATGTTTTTTCACTCACTCATTTTCATTGTTACCAATATGTTTAGTTTTATTTTTTGGTCATTTTTGCAAAATGTCTGGATTATAAGCCTTTGAATACAATAAAGAAATAACTCTAATTAAATAGGTTACAAACAAGCTTCACAGTAATAGATAAAGGGCTGGTGTTGGTGGTCTTTGCACCACTGGGAACACAGTAAACATGTTTCCCCAAGGCTTTTATCTATTCTTCATCATCAAGCCTCCTTTCTTCTCATTTTCAATATGAGGTTGGTGTGTCGCAACAACTGCTGACATCTCTCGCACTCATTTCAGTGCCACATTCGCACCATCTTCAACAGTCAAGCCAAACTGAAAAAGCTCTCTCACACAATCCCTTTACTGGATATCCTCATTTGTTCTTGCTTTCTTCCTGTCTCACTCAATTCTTTTTCACCACATCATCTACTTTCCTGTACATGTAATAGAAACACTGCAATCTGATCTCTTTAGCTTCTGCTCTAATGTCATCATTCCTTCAACTGATACCACAGTTTGAATCCTACCACTCATTTCAGGCTCTTCATGTCCATCACCTCTAGCTTCCCAAACCCATCTGCCTTCACTGACCAGGATTCTGTACCATACAGAAGTACTGGGTGCACCACTGTTTTGTACAATTCATTTTAGGCTTCTTTGTCATTCCTCTATCATACACTACTCTTAACACACTGTGCTAGTTGGCTGCAGCTCCTATTATTCTAACTTTGACTTCCTCATTCAGACTTTCCTTCTCCTCAACCATCTCTCTTAGATAGCTGAAGCTGTTAACCATTTCCACTATGTTCTCTTCCATCTCAGTCTTTCCCTACAACCTAGTGGCAGGAAAGTGCAGTTAGAACTAGTCTGATAGAAGTTTGCTGGAACAGGGCTCAGTTTTGACCTTTTTTTATTGGTTAATTTGTTTAAATCAGTTGCTCTTGTTTGCTACATAAACAAAGTGTTTGCACTTGTTTGCACATCATGCACTGCTGAGCAGAGGTTAGCACCACTAGCAGATGTAGATGCAAACACTTCTGCCTAGAAATTTTCCCTTAGTACTCTACTGGTGCTCCATTGGTGAGGTATTGCAATTGTCCCTCATTAACAAGTGATAACATTCAGCGAAACTCCTGAGGTACCAACACAGATTCTGCACACTGGCCCTTCATATTTTCTGTCCACTTCTCCTGTCCTCCACTTTACCTGGTCTTTCCTGTCCTCTCCCTGTTTTCTAACCATATCAACTTACCTAGCATTATGGACGGACAATTTCCCATAGTTTTTCCAGCCAGCCTGGTTGACATGGGCATCCTGAGGCAATGCAGCAATTGCCTCATGTACATTGACAACCCACTTCTTCTAGTCCACATAAATTCATTATGTGAGAGATGCAGCTATACCATGAACTTAGAAACCAGGCTGTCGTGCTCAACAGTCAGTTCAACTGATATTAAGTAGGTTGTTAGCATACACACCTCACCTCCTACATCTACCAAACCAACAACACATAAACCTACATAAGCGGAGGTCCTTGCCAGAACCCTCCGCAAGCATGATTCACATAATACATCCTCTGCAGAACATAGTACACATAATATGTCACACACCAGTGTCTCATCAGTCAAGCCCCTAAGGCATAACACGAAAACAAGCATCTTAGTCATAGGTGACTCAATAGTGAGACACACAGTTGTCCCTCTCACCAGGATGGATAAGTAAAATGTCACAGTCAGCTGTCAGGTTCCAGGATCTGACACATCACACAAGCACTCAAGTCTCTCAACAACAGGCACTGTTATGACTCCATCATAGTGCATGCTGGTGTGAACAACTTGAGACATACCTCACTGGATTATATGAAGAGATATACAACTGCTCTTTCTTATTGTGTGTCTCAGACAGGTATGTACCTAGCCTTAAGCAGCACTTTACCTTCACCTAGGATGACACCTTAATACAAACAAAAAATGACTGACTTCAACAAGTGGCTGGTTGCCATGCCCACAAGGAGTTCAAACATCCTGTATCAGGTGCTCACCAACATGGGGGACTGCTGCACCACCCCCAATGTGTGGCCATCCCTGGTAAGATCTAATCACAGATCAGTCTTGCTAGAAATAACTATAACACAAGACCCCTTTGGCAACAACTAGACTAAAAAACTTCTCCAAGGCCAATTGCATCCTCTTACGTGTCAGCATAAATAGCTTCATAGCCCCTCCCCTCACTGATGGAACAGACACCTATGCTGAGTTATACACCAATACTTTATACAAGCACCTGTACAATTGGATTGACTCTGCCATACCTGATAGAAGCAAAGCAAGTTCTTCAAGGAAAAACAAACTTGCCTGGTGGACAACTGCCATTAATAGGCTATACAATAGCAGAAAGAAATTGTTGTCTAAGTGTGGGAAGGAATGGTCTCAAAACTGGTAACACTCCCTCCTCAACTTAAACAAGCAATTAAGACTCCTAGTGAAGTCCTCTAAAGCAAAATAAGAGTCCAAATTATTTCCCTAACTAAGAATAACCACAAGGTGTTCTTTAGTCAGTGCCTAACAAGATAACATATTTCCTGTTCAGAAGGAGGAATGGGCCTCCTTGAAATTTATTACATGCACAGATCTGCAGTCGTGGGGCTGCACACATATCTGCTGACCTCACAAGACCCAAACATAGTGAAAGTTTTGAAACATGAGACGAATAAATCTAACATGACTTCTCTGCTTAGTCTAGCAGAAGCATATCAGCGTCAAGCAGGAATGGAAATCAAACAAGAAATAGATAAAAATCAAGCAGCAACTGACAGTGCCAAAAAAACAAAAGAAAGAATATAAGGTGAAGGACCAGATGAGAAGGCAAGAAATGTGAAAATGTTTCTGAAAGAACCTCATGTTGATCAGGGAATGGAGGAATGGTTAAGGAGAGGTGAATTCAAACCAAGAGATGAAAGGTTAATACTGGGGCCCAATATAGTGGAATGCATATACACTGGTTTACAAAGTCCATTGAAAATGTGGGAGAAACAGACAAATGTAGGTTTTGTAAAACAGAATTGGAAACAGTTGCACACCTCATTTGCTGTTTGTGACATACTAATGGAAAAAGGACTGTATACTAAAAGGCATAAGAAGCATGACTGTTGGTTGACATCAAAGATTGAAAAAAAATACTAATTTCATGAACTTTAATCATACTTTGACTTAGGAATGGGGTCCATTCCCGTCATGGTATTAGAAACCCAAAAGATTTGGAGAAATTGAAACTGGGTATCAACCCATATATTGTCAGGTTGGTTGCAAACTGGCTCAATGTTAGAACTCATATAGTCAAAATAGGGGACTCCACCTCCTCTTCAGACCTGTAACCAGTAGTGTTCCACAGAGACTATTTCTGGGACCTCTACTGTTCGGAATCTATTTCTCTTTAGTACAGACTAAAATTAAAAGATGGTCACTGACAAAGTTTGCTGATGACTGCAAACTGGGAGTAATCACTGAAACCCCTAGCAATGTCAACATCCTTCAAGAAGGTCTTATGCAGACTAATGACTGGCGTCAAAGTCATGGTTTTAAACTTAATACAAAAAAATGTATCATCACCTTTAGCAAGGGTGATGTCCCTGCAAATTACCACATCAACAGCAATACCCTAAGCACACAGGTCGACAGCAACCTCAACCTCAATCACCATGTCTTCACAGTGGTAAGAAAGGCATATTATATTGCTCATCTCCTAAGTAAGGGCACCGCCTCCAGAAAAAAGGGCGCCGAAACCACAGAGCAAGGGGACAGGAGCCCCCCCCACTTTTACATTTGCAAGACCATGGAGGCACCAACTTCGATGGTCCCATACGCGTGCGTGCATTCCTGTCACCAGCGCAGTTTTAAAATACATTACAGTTGTTTTCTGCTCACATCTGCTGCCCGATTGCCCAAGCATAGTTGTTGCCTGAGTGTTTTTGTTGGGGGAGGTTGTTGCTTTTATGCTGATTATGGTGTGTGTGTGCGGAGGTTGTTGCATTTATACTGATTGTGTCTGTGTGTCTGTGTGTGTGTGTGTGTGTGTGTGTGTGTGTGTGTGTGTGTGTGTGTGTGTGTGTGTGTGTGTGTGTGTGTGTGTGTGTGTGTGTGTGTGTGTAAAATGCCCCAGTTAGGTATAAGCTTAGTCCTCCACTGGCCAGATGCAAAATGAATTTGAGTAGTTTTCATGCCGTTTCAATGAATGTGAGTTTCAAGGGCAGAGAAGTTTACTGCTCATGCTAAGTCTGTTTTCATTGAGAGACTCTATTGTTTAACAAATGGCTATCAGTGTTTGTGCTATTTTATTTCAATATCTGTAATCATTGTAGAGGTAAATAAGAAAACAGTATGCATGCTGACAGGTTTGAACAGGGTTTATGGTAATTCAGGAGAAATAGCCAAGTAATGGAACACTGAAGTGGATGGGGAGGGGGCTGCTGCTGGAGTGGTAGGAGGTTGCTGCAGGAGGGGATGCTCTGGGGGGGGTGGCACTCTATTACCCTGCCTAAGGTCCCATTTAACCATGGTCCAGCTCTGGTATTTTGCACTATTTACTATAAAATGATCAGAAGTTGGAATGAAACAACGAAGTGTCAGTTGTAAAAAAATAAGCACTTTTGTTCTGCGTTTGACAATAAAGGAAAGAAACCACTTATTTTTTAAAACTGGCACTTTGTTATTTCATTCCAACTTCTAATAGTTTATGGTTCTCATTGTTATTTTAATAATTAATAACAGTCATGGTGTTTAATATGACAGTGCAGTTCTGTGGATTGTGGGCCTCAAGTTACCTCCCCAAAGAGACCAGTCACCAATGGAGTCCCCCAGCGTTCGGTGCCAAAACTTTTTCTGTTTGGCATATACATCTCAAAAGTAAAAGGAAATACCAAAGGGCTTTGGCTGACTAAGTCTGAAATGACTGCAAGCTAGGAGGAGTTATTAAGTCCACAAATGACTTAGCCATCCTGCAGGAAGGTTTGTCCCAAACAATAACTGGTGCCAGAATCATGACTTGCACTAAACTCCAAAAAATTAATTATCATATCCTTTGGGAAGTCATCTACTCCAGGGAATTGCCAAATTGACAATACTTCCTGAGAACTGATCCAGTTGTTTGGCATTTGGGAACTTGTATGTACAGTGACCTAACTTTTGACCAACATATGCACAGAGTCAAAGTCTTTCTATATTGCATAGCTTATAAACAAATTGATTGCGACTAGATCTAGAGACAGTGTTCTTCCCCCTACCTAGCTAATCATTTTGTATAATGCGCACTTTTGCATGCATCTTTCCAGACCCATGCAACAATTGGAATACCCACAGAGATACATTATTAAAAGGGTACAAGTCTTAAAAAATAGGTCTTGTGTGGACCACCTCAAAGATTTATCGCTATACTCCATATTCTACAGAGTCCTTAGAGGTGACCTGTGTCTGGCATACAAGGCATCCTCCCACCCAATACTGATGGACCTACTGAACATCAGCAAGTAAAATGGAATTAGAAATACTCAGTCCAGGTATCTAGACTCAATGTTGTGGAGAGATGGATATATATCACAGAGGCTACCACTGTTCCGGAACAGACTATTCATTCATGTAAAACAAAGCTCATCCTTGTCCATATTCAAATGCAACCTGGATCTAAGGATGGGTAATAGAAAATGTACTCCAGGATTGCCTCTCGTGCCACTAATGGATAAGAGACTGTTTCTAAATGCTGCATCCCTTACATGGGTCCCCTCAAATTATCTATGGTATGATCACAGTTATTTTCACTAGGGCTAATATACAATTATCAGCCATAGGATAGGTAAGACCAATCAGGAAATGTTAATTCAAGCACCAAAAGGGAAACTGGCTAAGCTTAAAATGTCCTCCAAGTCAGCCTATATTGTGGTAGTAAGTAGTTTTAAAAAATTGCCCTTTTTTAGATCACTATGTGCCCCTCTCACCCTCTGCCCCCCCCCCAGTCTTCAACAGCTTTCAGCACCTCTTGTTCTAACCCCCCTGTACTCTTCCCTCATCAGGTCAATAATAGAGTACAATGCTCCCTTTGGCATGTTCCTTTCTAGACACCTGCAACAACTGGAGAGACCACAAAGGTTCCTTAAAATAAAATTCAGGGTCTTCAAGATCTGTCTTATACGGACAGACTGAAATCAGTGTCACTTTACTCTGTGTCATACAGACTGCTCAGAGGTGATCTGTGCCTTGCATATAGAATAATTTCTGGCCCAGCTTTAATGGAAAGGCTGCACATTCGCAAGACAAGTGGCACATGGCTCACTCACTCAAAGGACCTTAACCTGGTATGTGACATCAACAGAACTTTCTGGAGAGAGATTGGTCTCACAATGGTTGCCCCACCTTTGGAAAAAGCTTCCTATTCGTGTTAAACAAAGCCCCTCATTGGCCCTATTTAAGCTTAATTTGGATGACTGGATGGGTAACTGGAAATTCGTTCTGGGGTTTCACCCATGTCCCTCTTAGACAGGGGCTTGGACAGGGGCAATAAGTGCTGATTTTAGTGTCTGCTTGAACCAGACACCCTTGGGAACACGGGATAAACTTGGCTAGGCTTGTACGAGCCCTGAGGCCCTTGCAAATACTTTAGCAAAGTATTAGTTTAAGGGTGTGCACACTTATGCGACCAGCTTATTGTACGTTTTTTAATTTTTATATGTTTTCCTCTAACAGATTTGTTTTTTAATTAAATTGGACAGGTTACAGGTCACATTAAAGGTGGGAAAAGTTTTGAAATGATTTATTGTGGTCTTATTTTTTAATATCACAAAAACCTGGCATCTTAACAGGGGTATGTAAAACTTTTTATATCCACTGTAATTAATATTAATTTTAACTAATTGAGCATGTATCACTTTATATTAAACAGTGGAATGATTTTGTATTTTACTTTTGAGATAAATTAATGATTATAATGATTATACTACCAAAAAATATTTCTTACACTCAACAACATTTTACCCGAAAAAATAGAGACATTAATATCATTTTTGTGGCACCCTAAAAAATGAAAATTGCATATAAAAATCATATTAGATTTTGGGAATATGGTGGTATCAGTTTTCCTGACATAGGGTTGTATTCCACTGCAGCAATTTTAAATTTAATAATACTTCAGTTAACTCAGTTTATACTAGCATAGAAAGATATTCATGAACAGATTATGTTTAGCTTTTATAAAAGTATTGATCTAAACAAACTTAGAATATGTAATAATTCTTTTATTTCATTATTGAAACGTACCTTGGAAGGATTTTTTTTTCTGGTGCTTAGATTCATATCTGAAATTAATTTTACAAACAATAAAAATATATTTACAGAATTCCATAATTTAAAAATGGTAACTTTGGGGTTTTCCTATTTCATCAAGATTAGCATTTATAGAACCTAAAAATGTTACAGCTGTGGCATTCTTAAAGGAAAATAGGTTAATGATTTGGTAGGATTGTTTTGAAAAAGGTAAAGTAAGGAAAGCAACAAGTTAAATGAATGATTATAAATTACATAAATCCGTTAACTTGCTAACATTAGCTATTATAGAGGAGTTAAACAGTTTCATTAAAAATATAAATGAAATGGAATAGAACTCCCTTTCTCCATTACATGAATATATCATTTATATTATTAAAGATGAATTAATTTACAAATGGAGCCTTTCTAAATTTTACAAATTAGTTATACTATTACGCACAAATTATTTGAAATTTTGAGAGACTAGTGGATTAAATTAATTAGATAACAACAAATGCATAATATTTAAGTCAATTAGACCTCATCAAGTATTTATTGGAAGACCTTTATATGGAAATATTACATAGAATATATATAATACTTTACATAAAATATCAAAATTTATTAAAAACTTGTCACTGATTTATTGGTGAGGTAACAAAAATGTGAAAGAGGATTGGGCACATATATTTATAGATTGTGGGAAACTGAATACATACAGGAAGAGAGAAGATTTTTTTTCAATGGCTGTGATCAGATAATTGCAATTTATCTAGGTTAATATTAATGAATACGTCCATCCCTTAGTCTGTAAATGTAATACAGCAGAAAATGTTTGGGGGTCTTCTTGCAGTATCCAGAAAAGTTCTTACTACCCAACTCTGAAATTCTAACTACTCATCTTGAAATCAATCCAAACCTATCTCTCTCTCCAGGAAATAACCTTCCTACCGCTGAAAGTCTACTCTCTTGGGCATCTACCAACTTCAGCCAAGAAAGTATAGTTCTTGGCAATTTCAGTCTTGATTGGTGCTCCTGCTCATCCAGTAGCTCCTCAAGCTTCCTAAACCTCTTTAATTTCACCCAAACTGTAACCTGTCCAACTTGTACAGAGAAACATTTCAATAAGCAGTCAACACTAGATTGGATTCTGACTAACAGTCCCAATCTACACTACCTAGCTGGTTGCTTGCCAGACTCCCTTAGTGACCATTCTCCAACCTTTCTTTTCAGAAAATGTGTACATACTCAAAGCAACGTCATCTACAAATACATACATAGCAAAAAAAAAAAAAAACTCTCCCACTCTACCTTTAACCTACTACTTCAACAATGTGATTGGACACCACTTAAATACCTCCATCTAGACCTGGCTGTCCATTATTTTAACAACACCTTCCTTAACATACTTGATAATCTTGCTCTCTCAAGAAAAGTACTCCCAAAAGCCAAGCACCTACCTTGGCTAGCAAATGACACCGAACTGCTACTTAAATGTAGAGACAGAGCATGGTCAGCTTACCAGACCACCAAAGAGAAAACTAACCTCTTAACATATCAACAGCTATGGAATTTAACTATGAAACAAATCAAAAATGACAAACAAACCTACTTCCAAAGCTGTCAAAAGAAATACCTAAACAACCCCAAAATATTCCTGCAAAGTATTAACTATCTCTTTAGCCCTGTTCATTCCCCAACCCCTGCCTCAGTCTCCTCAAACAACTCTGACCCTATCGCTACTCAGTTCAACTCTCACTTTATTAATTCCATAACCTCCCTGCTAGATAGCCAGGCTAGCCAGTCACTTGCTCTTCCCACTCTTAGTCCAGATTGCCCCAACCTCAGTCCAGATTACCCCAACCTCACTTTTAATACCATCCAAACCAGTTACATAAAAACATTCCTAACCAAGCTAAAACCCTGCTGTCTTGCTGCTGACCAACTTTTTAATGAATTTCTAAAGATTGCTGCACCTTCTATTGCCTACCCCATATTTATTTTGATCAATCATTCCATTAAAGAACAATACGTCCCACTTCTCTGGAAAGTATCACACACCATTCCCCTCCACAAAGGTGGACTCTTCTAAAGAACTAACGAACTTCTATCCCACAGCCATCCTCTCCCCCCTCGCAAAAATCTTAGAAAAATGCAACCACATTCAACTCCTTCACCATTTTCTTAGTCGCAACCTGTTATCTACTTTTCAGCACAGCTTTCCACCTAAACATAGTACTAGCACGGCCCTATTAACTTTCATCAGCACCATTAATCATCTCCTAAACAATGGTCACTTTGCCTCTCTTATCTTTCTCGATATGTCCAAACCCTCTGACACTGTTTCTCACCAACTGCTTCTAGACAAACTCTCATCTACTGGCCTCACTACAGCATCCCAGACCTGGATTCAGAGTTATCTTTCCAATCACCAGCAAGCTACCAAATGGACAAACAGTCTCTCCCCCCTACTCCCCATCTCAGTTGGTGTACCCCAAGGCTCCATTCTAGGTCCCGTCCTCTTTACCATATTTTCAAACAACCTCAGCTCAGCAACTCAACTTGCCTTTATTTTCCAGTACGCCAATGATTCCACACTTATATGCCCAGCCCCCTCACCATAGGAACTTCAAATAAAAATGCAAACTTCCATTCAGGACATAGAAAAATACCTCTCTGAGCATCAACTCATACTAAACCCAAACAAAACTAAGATAATAGTCTTCAGAAACAAAAAATCCAAACCATCTTGGTCTCCTCTCACAATCCTGTCCTCAAACGGAACCAATATAGAACCCACAAACCAGACTAAACTTCTAGGTGTCACAATAGATGAGAATTTAAAATTTGGCAAACATATTTCTCTGACTATCTAAAAAGTTCACATCAAACTTGGCATCCTCTATAGGAGTAAACCACACCTTACTCAGACTGCCAGACTGGCCGCTGCTTGGTTACACTGGTTTACTACCTTCCTTTATGGCTCTCACATATTCACAAACCTACATAAAACTGATCTCAATAACCTAGAATTCTGCTACAACAAAATTGCCAAGTTTGCCACTAATCATCCATACAGGACTCAGCACTGCACTGCTCTCTCCAGCTCAGCTGGTTAGAACTCCCTAACCTTTTATCTTTCAATCAACTTACCATGGCCCACAAAATAATCTACTAACCCAGTAACTGCCCTGCTCTTTCTAACCTTGTCCAACGTAGTACTAATCCCAGATCCCTCAGATCCTCTAAAAAAGTAATGTTAAAGGTTTCCCACTACCATAGCGACTCCCTCAACTCCTACAAAATTGAGAAATTATGGAACACTTTTCCTCAACCCATAACAAAAAATCATCACTACCATGATTTTAAACAACCCCTAAAGAACTACCTAGCTAATCACTGGCTCAGCTCCTGCTATTCTCCAAGCTAATTCTTCCGAGCTCCCTGTACCTTACCTTGTCCTACTACTATTCTAGCCTCCTACTTGCTCCCTCCAGCTGCTGAATTTGCTGACTTGTAACAACTTCACACTGTTTCACTGACTGGACAGGGATTCTTATGATTCCTGCCTATAAATGTACATACATTTGTAATAGTATTGAACTCCCTGTTAATGTTTCACTATCGATATATTTGTGCACTGCCTTTGAATTTCTATTCTATATTAGTTTACAATGGTGTATACTTGCATTGGTGTCTCTGTTTATGCATCATTATATATATGTGTACACTGCTATTTGAATCTGTATTGGCTACTTTTAAGGATAAGGCATATGAAGAGTTGTATGAAAGGTTGGACACTAAGGAGGGAGAAAAGGACCTGTACTGATTGGCTAGACAGAGGACCAAGCTAGGAAAGATGTGCAGCAGGTAAAGGTGATAAAGGATAATGAGGGAAACATACTCACAAGCGAGGAGAGTGTGTTGAGGAGATGGAAAGAGTACTTTGAGGGGTTGATGAATGAAGAGAATGAGAGGGAGAGAGGGTTGGATGATGTGGGGATAGTGAATCATGAAGTACAATGGATGAGCAAGGAGGAAGTAAGGATAGCTATGAAGAGGATGAAAAATGGAAAGGCTGTTGGTCCAGATGACATACCTGTGGAAGCATGGAGGTGTGTAGGTGAAATGGCAGTGGTGTTTTTAACTAGATTATTTAATGAAATCTTGGAAAGTGAGAGGATTCCTGAGGAATGGAGAAAAAGTGTTTTAGTACCGATTTGTAAGAATAAGGGTGATGTGCAGAGCTGTAGTAACTACAGAGAGATTAAACTGATCAGTCACAGCATGAAGTTATGGGAAAGAGTAGTGGAAGCTAGGTTAAGAAGGGATGTGATGATTAGTGATCAGCAGTATGGTTTAATGCCGGGAAAGAGCACTACAGATGCAATGTTTGCTTTGAGAGTGTTGATGGAGAAGTACAGAGAAGGTCAGAAGGAGTTGCATTGTGTTTTTGTAGACTTAGAGAAAGCATATGACAGGGTGCCTAGAGAGGAGTTGTGGTATTGTAGGAGGAAGTCAGGAGTTTCAGTAAGAGTGGTACAGGATATGTACGAGAGTAGTGTGACAGCGGTGAGGTCTGCGGTGGGAGTGACGGATGTGTTTAAGGTGGTGCAATGGTGATGGACAGGTTGACAGACGAGATCAGACAGGAGTCCCCGTGGACTATGATGTTTGCAAATGACATTGTGATCTGTAGTGAGAGTAGAGAACAGGTGGAGGAAGACCCTGGAGAGATGGAAGTATGCTCTAGAGAGAAGAGGAATGAAGGTCAGCAGGACTAAGACAGAATATATGTGTGTGAATGAGAGGGAGGATAGAGGAATGGTGAGGATGCAAGGAGTAGAGGTGGCGAAGGTGGATGAGTTTAAATACTTGGGATCAATAGTTCAGAGTAACAGTGAATGTGGAAGAGAGGTGAAGAAGAGAGTGCAGGCAGGATGGAGTGGGTAGAGGAGTGTCAGGAGTGATTTGTGACAGATGAGTACCAGTAAGAGTGAAAGTCTACAAGAGGGTAGTGAGACCAGCTATGTTATATGGGTTGGAGACAGTGGCATTGACAAAAAGGCAGGAGTTAGAGCTAGATGTGGCAGAGTTAAAGATGTTAAGATTTGCACTGGGTTTGATGAGGGTAGACAGGATTAGGAATAAGTATATTAGAGGGTCAGCCCAGGTTGGAAGGTTTGGAGACAAAGCCAGAGAGGCAAGATTACGTTGGTTTGGACATGTGCTGAGGAGGGATGCTAGGTATATTGGGAAAATGATGCTAAGGATGAAGCTACCAGCTAAAAGGAAAAGAAGAAGGCCTAAGATAAGGTTTATGCATGTGTTGAAACAGGACAAGCAGGTGGTTGGTGTGACAGAGCAAGATGCAGAAGACAGGAAGAAATGGAAACAGATAATCCACTGTGGCAAACCCTAACGGAAACAGCCGAAAGAAGAAGAAGAAGATTGGCTACTTTTGATTATATTGTTATTGTTAGTCTTCTTACTGTATTGGAGATTTTCTCCCTGGGCCCCTGCTGAAAATGGGCTCCTGTCCCAGTTGGACCTTACCCAGTTAACAAATATAATACATAAACATTGGAAATTAAATTCATCTCCTAAAATTAAAGAATTTTAAAACTTAGATGCACTTTCATGTAAAAATGAAAAGTATGTGATTAAAATAAGATTTGAAAACACTACTGGGACATCCTGATGCTGGGATAATCTAGAAATTTTAAATTCCATATCAAGAGAATTGAATTGATTGAATTTGTTATTCCAGTAGATCATAGGATTATAGAAGGTTACTAGGCTAATGGCCCTGGGGCCCTTACAAACCTAGCCATGTTATGCCCTTGTTTCCTTACAGACCAGCAGATACAGTCTACATTTGTATGCAAATAAACCAAAGTGTATGCAGTCCATCATCCTGGGCTGCCAATATTAACCTTTCATCTTTTGGTTTAAATTCACCTTTCTTTAACCATTCCTGCATCAAATCCTGATCAACACGAGGTTGTTCCAGAAGGTTTCTGTATTTGGCATTATATTTATGGCTTTTCCACATTTCTTTCCTTCTCATCTGATCCTTCTCTTTGCATTCTTTCTTTTGTTTTTTTGGCACAATCATATGCTATCTGATTTTTGACTTCTGGTTTGATTTCCATTCCCACTTAGCACCAATATACTTACTGCTAAACTAAGCAGGGAAGTCATCTTAGATGAATTCTCCTCATATTTTAAAATTATCACTGTTTGGATCTGGCGAGGTCAGCAAGTATTCAGTACTGCAAATGTAGAACTATAAATGTAATCATTTTCAAGGAGGCCCCAATCCTCTTTCAGAATGGTGGATGTATAATCTTGGTATACACTGATTTTTATACATTGTTTGGTAAGTGTGAATCACTTTTCTTGTTTTTCTGTCCAACTGATCCAACACATTTTCAGGTCAGTCAGTCATACCAAAACTGTAAGATAAAGCAGGAAGGGCAAATTGGTTTATAGCTTGGGCTATATTCCTGGATGTCAGGGCTGTTTTCAATATTAGTTTTAGTCATCTGAAGTATTCCTTACTGACTTTTATTCACATTTGTTCATGTTTTATTGCCAATCCTTCATCAACTCCCAAATATGTATACACTCCTTACTGCTCAAGTTCCTTTATATCACATTCCTGTTCCAGATTGATATTTTCTTGGTGATGCAGATTTCCTGGTTTAAATGCTGCTTTTGCACATTTATCAAGACCAAATGACAATATATAATCTGAGAAATTTTTAACCACTTGCAGTTGTGCTTTCAACTTCTCATCTAATGAACTATACAGTTTTAAGTAATCCATAAAAAGAAGATGAGAAGTGTTTACACTTGGATGTACTCTGGAAGCCAAACTATAACAAAAGACCTAATCTGTTAAGGAGACTGCTCAGTTAGTTAAGGGCAAGACAAAACAGCAACGTTGACAAAGTATCACACTGGAATATTCTCCTTTGAATTTTTAACCCTAGGATAACAATTTGCCCTTTGTCATGACTTAATTGCAAAGTGGTCACTGTAATGTATTTGATCAATGTAGGATGTATCTTGTACATGTGTACGCACTCCTTTATCTATGGATGTAGGATGCTGTCAAATGCTTTTTTGTAATCTACCCATGCCATACTTAGATTATTATTTTTTAAAATGTTCCATTATGACTTTACTTAACAAAAATGATCCCTTGTTCCATATGACTTTTTGTTACTCTTTTTTTCTATTGCCATGATTGAGTTTTCTTCTAAATGACTATAAACTCTGTCGGCATCAATTCCAATATACAGTTTGTACATTGTTGGAAGACAAATTTTTGGTCTGAAGTTTTCAGGATGGCTTGTAGTTTCACTCTAAGTAGGCATATAGTTTTTCCTGCTGTTAACCATGTTAGTGTCCATTTGGGATGCACATGTAAGTATTTTTTCCAAAAAGCTAAATCTTCATGTAAACATGTTAAAACTTTTATCCAGAAGTTAGGTACTACATCAGGGTCTGGGGTTTTCCATTTAGGAGCTTTTATTAGTTTTCTTTTAATTTATCTGTCCGTTATTTTGTCCCATTTCATATCCTGTACTTTTGAACATCTTAGTGTTTCTTTTAGTTCTTTTATCCATTCAGCATCTTTGTTATGTTCCACAGGGTATTCATAAATATTTCTGCAAAATATGTCTATTTCTTCTTTTTTGGGCGGTGTTCCCATTCCTTTTCCTTTATTCCCCAATTCTTTATAAAACTTTTTGGATCATGAGCGAATTGCTTACTTTCTGCTTTTCCTTTATGTTTACTTGAACATCTTCATTGTTTTTCTGCCTGTGCTGATACCTTTAGTTTACTATTTGCAAAAATGTATGATAGTCCCTGGTCTGTTCTGATACTGCATGTTGATTTTATCACATCTGTCTTTTTAAATATTGTTGTTGATCTGTACCCTCTTCTATACTCTTCTAACAGTGACATTTCTTGTCTTAATTGCTTTACAGTTTTCTCTATTTGACGCTTTCATGATGGCATTTTACTTCTTCCTTTCTCTTATTGCTCCGTGTTTTTGTAGTAAGACTTTAAATGTTATTAATTAGTTGCACAGTAATATATCCATTTAATTATGTTATATCACATGACTTTCTGTTAACAGTCATGATTACTGTGTTCATCTGTTTTATCAGACTTTTATTTTCACTATTATTATGAATTACTATTATTATTATGAATACTATTTATTCTGAATATTAGACTTGATATTTTGTGTCTTATTTACCTTCTGTAATTATTTATTTAATCAATCTTAATATGTCTATCCATCTCTATCAAATCAAGCAACTCTTTCCTTAGATCATTTTCTTCTAAACTGAGGGCACATTCTTTTGTCTATTTCCTGCTGGCATTCTACAGAAAGTTCAGAACATCTTCCTGTGACATTCTCTTCAGCTATATCCTGCGTCTTCCGTTGCTCTTTAATGTGGGAACTCACTGGCTTATCATTCCACAACACTGACTGCATCAGAGTTGCCAATGTTTCCTGCTCCTTCCCTTGCTGTGTACCTCCAATTTAACTTCTATCTTAATGTGGCAAGTGATCAGATGCTTCTAGTTTCAGCTGTTTCTCCATAATTTGGGGACTCATTACTCCATCACGCTGTGACATTACCGGAGATGGATTTACTACACCAAATCCTTCACTTTGCGGTTAATCCATAACTTCAGTTTCAATTTCTTTAACTTCTCCTTCACTAATCCTTTTTCTACTTTCCCAGTTTCCCATATTTTCTTATTGTGAAATTTTTCATGTCTAGATGCCATTGCATATATTTCCCTTCAAATACCTTTTGAGGGTTTTTTTTTTTTTTTTTGCATTTATAAGTTTGGCTTTCTCTTTTGAATAAATATTTTACTATATAAGATCTCTTTTTTTCTTTGCTATGTCCATGTTTCTTTTTTATACCTTTCATAAATCTCTAGATTTTGTACTTTACATTTTAGCATTTCCTGTCACTTCTTTTGCCATCTCCTGTGCATATTCGGTTATGTTTAGGCTATCTCACTTTCATTTCTCCAATTCTTTTGGATTTTTAATACTATGAGGGGAATGGGCCCCATCCCTAAGTCAAAGTATGATTAAAGGTTGTGAAATTAGTATGTTTTCAATATTTGACGTTAGCCAAAAGTGCTCTTTGCAGCACCTGCAATGGCAACATAATTTACTCCTTCTATAATTCATATGGAGTTGCATGTATCAGTAGCATATCTAAATAATACTGTAAATTCTTTTTTACGAGACCCATTGCTCCTCCTCCTACTAGAACTGTTTGGGTATCTTACTTGCACATTATTCTTGTTTCTGCTTGCAAATCTTGATGTTTTATGACTTTGTGTCTCTCTCTGTACATAAGACACTGTAGCGATTTCAATGATGGTCTTTTCATGAACTACTATATTTGGTTTTCTCTCATCTATTTTTGAACTGCTGGTAATGGGTAATCCCATGCGATATAAACTTTATCATTCTCTATAATGCTTTGTGGCTTTCAGTATACAGGCCCTCTGCCATTAGTGTATCACACTCTGCAACAAGATGTGTGACTTTTTATAGTTCTGTTTAACAGAACATGCATTTGCCTGTTTCTCCTGTATGTTCAATGGACTTTGTCAACCAATGTGTGATAAAAGTATCCGAACATCCCATGATATTATATGTACTACAGAAGCATCTTCTTTTCTTTGTATATACTGTATATATGTTAAATTAATAAAAGTTTATTAAACAAAAAATAATCTGTCATTTTAAAAAGGAACTGTCATGAAAAGAAAATGTGATAAAAAGATGACAGAAAATAATAAGCTCTGAAGATGGTGTTCAGAATGCCTGAATCGATATTAGTTTATTCATCTGTTAATTAGGAAAATTAGCTCATCTACCTTTGACCCTTTTCAGCCATAACCTCGGCCACAACGGCAAAAGTAACTGTACATGAAAAAAGTTTTAGAGAAGCCAGTCAACCAGCATCTCAGTATCCTGAGAAAACCTATGAAGGCAGAAGGGAAATAAACTCCACTCAGACAATGACTGGAAATCAGGACTGAACAAGGAACCCTAGAGCTGTTAACTAGAGAGCTTGACTTGTCAGCAACTGTGACAGTAAGAACAATGTGAAGAGTGGAATATAAAAAAAAAAAAAAATAAAATAAAATTAGACCTCATAAAGAAACAAAAATGTAAGAGAAAATTATACCTAAATAAAAGACTATACAGAACACTATACAAAAAATAAACTGTACTTAACTAAATGGTACCAGTAAACAAAAGGTAATGTAAGGTAAAAAAATTCATTTAAACAGAAAACATCAAAATAGTTTATAAGCATGCGGCTTGACTGGAAGGTGGTTGGCTTTCTTTGAGGACTGAACAGTGATGTTCTCTCCTTGGAGCTAATGAAGTGAAGTACACATTCTATTCACAGTTGTTTGGAATGCAGTTAATAAGGCTGGGTAAGTGAATACATGGAAGACCGTACTTTAACTGAGTTAGCCATATCACTTTCCCTATTGTATTTCTGTCTTCAGGGGAAATGAACCCAGAGATTTTCCAGACCCCAAAAAGTTGAATGATTTTTGCTTCAGTTTGTATGACAGTCACAGGATAGAAACCAGTGAAGTCACAAGCCAAGGTACAAGAAGTTGGAGGTGTTTGTAGTTTAATATCAGAGGTGGACCACTCTGCTACTGTTAAGCATCTAAACCTGTGGCAGGATAAAGAAAAAAACATTTTATTTTCCTGGTAGTTGATCAGGAAGGAGACAGCCAAAGAATCATCAATATATTAAGCAAATGTGAAGTTTCTTTCTTTTCTCCACTGCTGACCAGGAATATGCATATTTATATCTATATCTATATATATATATATATATATATATATATATATATATATATATATATATATATATATATGGAGCTACTTCATTACAATGAAATCCCACTTCACCAAAACCCAAAACAATGAGACCACATCAACGAAACCCCACAACGAACATTCACAACAATGAAACCCAAAACCATGAAACACTAACACAAACATCACAAACATACACACACAACAAACCTAAAGTACCTAACACACAATACTACAAACCGTATAGGAAGGGGGGCAAGCCCCTCTGCGCCCCCCCCACACCCTCCCTTCTTTATTATTCTAACTCTGAGATCGCACAAACAGACACACAAGGCACACTCACACACACACATTAAATTCCCTCACAAACACACACCATACTCACAACACACACTTACACACACCACTACCCCTCAGACAGACACTTACACATACATACTTATGGGCATCGGAACACCAGAAGCACTAAATACAATCCCGTAATGTCGGGATTTTGAATTTTGGGCTTCTGGGATTTCGATGTTCTGAAGTTTCGAACATCTGGTCCCACTCTTCCAGATTTCGTTCCTATGAAGGGAACCCATATATAATATATATATATATCTATATCTATATATATATATATATATATATATATATATATATATATACAAACTAAAGATCACAAATCTTTTTTCTTAAAAAATATTTATCAGGTAAGTGCTTTCACAAACAGTAAGTTTCCTTCCTCAGACCTTAATGAAAAAACAGCCATAAAACTCATACTTATAACCTCCCATATATTTAAAACAGCTTATCACAAGTCATTTCTAATTAGCAACAAGTAACCCATTCATTGCCAAGTTACATAGAGAAAAAACAGACATTAAAAATGCAGGCAATAAAAATGCATTAATAATAAAAATACTAAGACATGGGATTCCACACTATTTCACCTTATTTCCTTAATATTTTATTTTTCAGTTTTGATGCGATAGGTTGTCACAGAGTCCCATCCCCAGATGTGCACTAAATTTTATTATCCATTTTAATTCTTGTTCTTCAGTGAGGTTATTAATGTTCCCTAACCTGATATTTTCATGTAAAATCTCCAAGACACTGAACTTAAAATGGTGCTGACTGCCTAGTTCCAAAATGTGTTTGGCTACAGCACTATATACATGCCCCCTCCTCAAGCAATACATGTGGTCCCGTATTCTCTCCCTTAACCTTCTATTTGTTTTCCCAATATAGAATGATGCACAAGTGCAACAACGGGCAAGGTAGACCAAATTCCTAGAGTTACATTTGGCATCTATTTCTAAGATATAAGATCTACCAGTGTCAGGATGTATAAACTCTGTCCCTTCTTGGATGTATTCACAAAAGTTGCATTGACCACATTTAACTGTACCCATACACTGGGGATGCACAAGCCAGTGCATTTCATTGTGCCGGTCTCAAGCCCGGATAAATGGGGAGGGTTGTGTCAGGAAGGGCATCTGGTGTAAAACTTCGCCAATTTTTTTCATGCAGTCACCAGTTAATATTTCCATACCGGATCGGTCGAGGCCCGGGTTAACAACGACCACCACCAGTACTGGCGGAAATTGGGCTACTGTTGGCCGAAGGAGTAGAAGAGGCTGAAGGCATGGCCAAAGGCAGGAAGAGAGGAGTAAGGCTAGGACTGTGGTAGTGAGGGACAGAACTTTGAATGTTGGCAGTATGACTGGTACAGGGAGAGAGCTAGCTGATATGATGGACAGAAGGAAGGTTGGTATATTGTGTGTGCAAGAGACCAGATGGAAGGGGAGTAAGGCTAGGTGTATTGGAGGTGGGTTCAAATTGTTTTATCATGGTGTGGATGGGAGGAGAAATGGTGTAGGAGTTATTCTGAAGGAACAGTATGCAGAGAGTGTTTTGGAGGTGAAAAGGGTGTTGGATAGAGTGATGTTTATGAAGCTGGAAATTGATGGTGAAATGATTAATGTTGTTAGTGCATATGCTCCGCAAGTTGGGTGTGCAATGGATGAGAAAGAAAAATTTTGGAGTGAATTGGATGAAGTGGTGATGACTGTATCCAAGGGTGAGAGAGTGGTGATTGGAGCAGATTTAAATGGGCATGTTGGTGAAGGGACCAGTGGGGATGAGGAAGTGATGGGTAGGTATGGTGTTAAGCAAAGTAATGCAGAAGGTCAGATGGTAGTGGATTTTGCGAAAAGGATGGATATGGCTGTGGTGAATACGTATTTTAACAAGAGGGAGGAGCATAGGGTGACATACAAGAGTGGAGGAAGATGCACACAGGTGGATTATATCTTATGTAGGGGGGCCAGATTGAAGGAGATTGGAGACTGTAAAGTGGTGGCCAGAGAAAGTGTAGTTAGGCAGCATAGGATGGTGGTTTGTAGGATGACGTTGGTGATCAAGAAGAGGAGGAGGAGTGTGAGGGCAGCACCAAGGATCAAATGGTGGAAATTGAAAAAGTGTAATTGTGAGGTGGAGTTCAGGGATGAGTTAAGACAGGCACTGGGTGGCAGTGAAGAGTTACTAAATAGCTGGGTAACTACAGCAGAGCTAGTAAGGGAGACGGCTAGAAAGGTGTTTGGTATCACATCGGGACAGAGGAAGGACGACAAGCAGACATAGTGGTGGAAAGAGAAAGTACAGAAGAGTATACAGGCAAAGAGGTTGGCAAAGAAGAAGTGGGATTGATGGAGAAATGAAGAAATTAGACAGGAGTATAAGGAGATGAGGTGCATGGCAAAGAGAGGTGGCAAAGGCTAAGGATAAGGCATATGAAGAGTTGTATGATAGGTTGGACACTAAGGAGGGAGAAAAAGACCTGTACCGATTGGCTAGACAGAGGGACCGAGCTAGGAAAGATTTGCAGCAAGTAAAGGTGATAAAGGATAATGAGGGAAACATACTCACAAGCGAGGAGAGTGTATTGAGGAGATGGAAAGAGTACTTTGAGGGGTTGATGAATGAAGAGAATGAGAGGGAGAGAAGGTTGGATGATGTAGGGATAGTGAATCATGAAGTACAATGGATTAGCAAGGAGGCAGTAAGGATAGCTATGAAGAGAGTGAAGAATGGAAAGGCTGTTGGCCCAGATGACATACCTGTGGAAGCACGGAGGTGTTTAGGTGAAATGCAGTGCAGTTTTTAACCAGATTGTTTAATGAAATTTTGGAAAGTGAGAGGATGCCTGAGGAATGCAGAAGAAGTGTTTCGGTACCGATTTTTAAGAATAAGGGTGATGTGCAGAGCTGTAGTAACTACAGAGGGATTAAATTGATCAATCACAACATGAAGTTATGGGAAGGAGTAGTGGAAGCTAGGTTAAGAAGGGATGTGATGATTAGTGAACAGCAGTATGGTTTCATGCCGGGAAAGAGCACTACAGATGCGATGTTTGCTCTGAGAGTGTTGATGGAAAAGTACAGAGAATGTCAGAAGGAGTTGCATTGTGTTTTTGTAGACTTGGAGAAAGCATATGACAGGGTACCTAGAGAGGAGTTGTGGTATTGTATGAGGAAGTCAGGAGTGTCAGAGAAGTATGCAAGAGTGGTACAGGATATGTATGAGGGTAGTGTGACAGCGGTGAGGTCTGCGGTGGGAGTGACGGATGTGTTTAAGGTGGAGGTGGGGTTACATCAAGGATCAGCTCTGAGCCCTTTCTTATTTGCAATGGTAATGGACAGGTTGACGGATGAGATCAGACAGCAGTCCCCATGGACTATGATGTTTGCAGATGACATTGTGATCTGTAGTGAGAGTAGGGAACAGGTGGAGGAGACCCTGGAGAGATGGAGATATGCTCTAGAGAGAAGAGGAATGAAGGTCAGCAGGACTAAGACAGAATATATGTGTGTGAATGAGAGGGAGGATAGAGAAATGGTGAGGATGCAAGGAGTAGAGGTGGCGAAGGTGAATGAGTTTAAATACTTGGGGTCAATAGTTCAGAGTAACGGTGAGTGTGGAAGAGAGGTGAAGAAGAGAATACAGGCAGGATGGAGTGGGTGGAGAAGAGTGACAGACGAGTACCTGTAAGAGTGAAAGGGAAGGTCTACAAGAGGGTAGTGAGACCAGCTATGTTATATGGGTTGGAGATGGTGGCATTGACAAAAAGGCAGGAGTTTGAGCTGGATGTGGCAGATGTAAAGATGTTAAGATTTGCACTGGGTGTGACAAGGGTGGACAGGATTAGGGATAAGTATATTATTAGAGGGTCAGCCCAGGTTGGAAGGTTTGGAGACAAAGCCGGAGAGGCAAGATTACGTTGGTTTGGACATGTGCTGAGAAGGGATGCAGAGTATATTGGGAAAAAGATGTTAAGGATGAAGCTATCAGGTAACAGGAAAAGAGGAAGGCCTAAGATAAGGTTTATGGATGTGGTGAGAGAGGACATGCAGGTAGTTGGTGTGACAGAGCAATGCAGTGGACAGGAAGAAATGGAAACAGCTGATCCGCTGTGGTGACCCCTAACGGGAACAGCTGAAAGAAGATGATGATGATATATATATATATATATATATATATATATATATATATATATATATATATATATATATATATATGTGTGTGTGTGTGTGTGTGTGTGTTTAGTGGGCATGGGAGTGTCCCTCCACAGGAAGGGGGCAGGGCTGCTTATACTCCTGCAAAAAATACTTACTCTGAAATTTGTTTGGTAAACTTAATTTGAAGGATTGACATTTGCTTAAAACAGGTAAACCAACTGACATGAATCTGATCAGGAGCCCATAGTGAGTTTTCTGAACTTATTACTGAAACTACAACAAATGCCTGGATAAGAGGACAGCAATAAGCATTTTAGTGATATGTAGTTTACCATCATTTGTTTTTCTTTTTGAAGAAATTTTTATTCATCAGATTTTAATACCATATTATCATTCCATAAAACCACTTAAAGAGAGATCATAACCATTATTTCTTATGGAGATATCCCATGTAGAAAGTGAAAGAACCTCACTCCTCTGGTTTGTCTTCCACTACCAACTTCTTCCCAAATAGCATCATTTTCCAGATTCCATTTCTTCATTTTTATGCTTTGTACCAACAGGGAATTCAAAGTTATGCTATCTATATACCAAGCTTGCTGAAATCAAACTAAGGTACAAAACATCTCCTTGTTTGTATATATGCCACTGTATAGAAATTTTCTGTCATTTGTGGATTATGTGTTGTCATATAAAGACATGGAGCTCTGATTGTATATATGCCTCTGTACAGAAATTTTTTTGTCATTTGCTATATTTGTACTGTTATGTTATGGAGCTTTTCTCCCCGGGCCTCTGCTGTAAATGGAACTTGTTCCAGTTGGACCTTCCTGGTAAAACAAATGTAAAATAAAAAAAAGAAAAAGAAAAGAAAAATGAGGATGTACAGAATTATCAAAATGCAAATGTATGAAGACTCAAGAAGAAAATGCCAGCAACACTTACACTAATCCAGACATTCTGGACCAAACCAACCAATACTCACCACACCACACCACACTACAACCATGTCCTCACTAAACCCTACTCTAACCTGCCTACTTTTGCACAAGCACATCCACTTCCCAATGCCGAAACTTTAATATTAGAAGGTTTCTGCATTAACTTTCCAAACCCACACTTACTTTGTTTTGGTTCATTCATGCAAGAAGTTAAACTTTCAATGAACTGAACAGTCACTCACATTTCAGAGTCATTCACTCCACAGAGAGGCAGTCAATTTGACAGACTGAATGACACCCAGAAAATGACACAAATTAAAAAAGCCATCTGTTACCAACATGCAAATATTGACCGAGCTGTTCAACTTGAAAATATTTTATAAAGGCAGGACCCAAGCCAACCTAATATAAGCCATAACATCCTTAATACCTTACAAAACAGTCACAGTCACAGCCCTTAAGGCCAAACAAAATGCCAGACACACTTGTCATTGGTGATTCCATAGTCAGACACACTGACGTCCCGCTCACCAGACTGAGTAAGGAGAAGGTCACAGTAAGCTGCCTGTCGGGCGCTAGAATCTGCCACATAACGCAAGCACTCAGGTCTCTCAACAGCAGGTACAAGTACGACTCAGTCATTGTCCACGCTGGTGTCAACGACCTGAGACGTACCTCCTTGGACTACATGTAAAGGGACATCGAGGAGCTCTCTGATTATGTAGCCCAGGCAGGTATGACCCTGACCTTGAGCAGTATCCTACCTTCACCTAGAATGATGCCACAATACAGTGATAAGATGATCAGCTTTAATAATTGGCTTAAATTCTGGTGTCATTCAAAGGGGATCCAATGTCTGTCTGCCTGGGATGACATGCTGGACAAGCCACGCTGCTTCGCAAGGGACGGCTTGCACCTGTCACCCCTGGGCTTCCGGATATTGGCAAAGGCTCTTGCCACCGCCATAGTGCCTTTTTTAGGCAAGGCTCAAATTCTAAACCTACCACCCTAGAACACCAAAAAGGAAAAAAACTAAGGGTAATGCTGCTCAATGCCAGAAGTCTCACTCTCAAGATGCACGCACTCAAGGCCCTTCTCAATATGGAGAACATCGATGTCTGTGCTGTGACAGAAACCTGGTTCAAGGCTCCTGAGAGCACCCCAGCACTAACAGGTTTCACCTCATATCATGCGTTCCGGCCCCAAAATCCGGACAACACCAAGAAAGGAGGGGGGGTGTCCATATTCATAAAGGACACCCACACCTCAAGGTTGGTGGCAACGCACGATGCATCGGAGACCATCCAGGTGCAATTAACCATAGGCAAGACTGCTCTGCAATTTGTAGCATGTTACAGGCCACCCTCTCAAACTCAGGAATCTCACATGGCCTTCCTGAAAACATTGGAGTAGATAAATGTATCTCCAAACACCATCATACTAGGTGACTTCAACTACCCTAATATAGACTGGGAACACTACTCAAGCCCGAACACTCTAACCCAGAGATTCCTGGAGTTCATAAACTCAAATGCCATGGAACAACTAGTCACCATCCCCACAAGAGGAGAAAACATACTTGATCTCATCATCACGAACATGGGATCAAAATGTTCAACACCGGAAGTATACCCCTCACTGGTGAGATCAGATCATAAACTAATCTCGCTGGAGGTCCTCATCCCGCCCCCACCTGAAACAAAAAAGGCCACAGTGAAAAACTTCTCAAAAGCCGATTTCACACTTCTAAAAACTAGTGTGGTCTCCTTTAAGGCCCCTGAGCCAGTGGTAAACATTACTCAAACCGCTGAATCACTTACAAATGCCTTCTACCAGCACCTACAGGACTGCATGGATCAGGCAATCCCAAACAAAACTAAGACTCTCTGTACCAAAGGCAAGCGTCCAGTCTGGTGGACCCCAGCCATAAACAAGCTCTACAACAAAAGGAGGAAGCTACTACAAGATAGAGCAAAATCCTTGAAAGGTAAGACACCTTTGATCATTATAAGTAAAAACTAAGAGCTCTCATAAAATCATCCAAGGCAAATTTTGAGAGAAAAATCGCCAAGGACTCTAAAGACAATCATAAGGCCTTCTTTAGCTATGTTAGAAACCTAGGAGGAAACTCCCAGATATGCTCAGAATTAGTTCAAAATGATGTGAAAATTACTGAACCTACACACATTGCTAACATACTGGCTGACAGGTTCAGTGCAAACTTCTCCCCAAAAGGAGAGATATCTATTCCAGAGGATTGTAGCCCCCAAACATCTCCAACGCCCAGGTGAGAACTGCCCTCACTAAGGCAAAAACACAGCATCCATGGGACCGGATGGTGTCCCGGCTGTGTGCTTCATGAACTCAATGAGGAATTAAACCCACAGTTAGGACAGCTGTTTAATCTTAGCCTCACCTCAGGATACGTACCCAAGGAGTGGCGCGGCGACTGTGGTCCCACTTCATAAGGCGGTGCCTCCACAGACCCTGGAAATTACCACCCCATTAGCTTGACAAGCCTTATCTGCAAAGCCATGGAGAGGATCATAATGGAACTCATAAATAAAGACATAGGGAACTTGCAGACTTTGGATCCAACCCAGTTTGGCTTTGTCAAAGGCAGATCCTGCCTCTTAAACTTGGTTGACTTTTTGAGACAGTCACCAAGGCCATTGATGAGGGAAAGGCAGTCCATACAGCCTACCTCGACCTGGCAAAGGCCTTCGACACAATACCCCACTCGGGTATCATCGAAAAACTCATCAGCTTGAATGTAAACCCATACATCACAAGATGGGTTGCAAACTGGCTAAGTGACAGAACCCACAGGGTCAGAGTTGCTGGAGCCATGTCAGACTTAAAGCCTGTCACAAGTGGTGTCCCACAGGGCTCAGTCCTGGGTCCACTCTTGTTCGGCATCTACTTTTCTGAAGTACAAGCAAACACAGGAGGGTTATGGCTGACAAAGTTTGCAGATGACTGCAAACTGGCTATAGTCGAAAACACATCTGACACAGATATTCTCCAGAAGGGCCTCACAGAAACGGATAACTGGTGCCAGAGCCATGGCCTGAAGTTAAACGCCAAAAATGCATAGTCATACCCTTCGGGAAAAACAAGGTTACCCCTAGCTACCATATAGGTGGCAATCCACTGAGCACAGAAAAAGTCATCAGGGATCTGGGGACCCAAGTTGACAGTAGCCTTCGCTTGACACTCATGTTGCTAAAGTAGTTAGGAAAACCTTCTATATCGCCCACCTGATCATGAAGGGATTCACATCTAGATCAAGGGAGGTCATCGCCCCCTGTACTCATCACTCATTAGACCTATGATTGAGTACAATGCCCCGTTTGGAATGTATCTGACCAGACACCTGCTGCAGCTTGAAAGGCCCCAAAAGTTCCTCACCAAAAGGATAAAGGGTCTCAAAAATATGTCTTATGCTGCCCGACTGAAAGAACTCCAGCTCTATTCAGTCTCATACCGCTTGCTCAGAGGTGACCTGTGCCTGACATACAAGGCCATGTCAAACCCAGAGTTGATGAATATGCTTCACCTCAAAAAATCTAGATCCCTCAGAACCACAAGGGCGGGAGACTTAAACCTTGACACGGTTATAAATAGAACGTGCTGGAGGGACAGATTCATCACCCAGAGACTCCCTATGCTGTGGAACAAAATCCCGGTACATGTGAGGCAGAGCACCTCGCTGGCCTTGTTCAAGAGGAATCTTGACCAATGGATGGGAGATCGCAGATATACCCCAGGGATTACTTCAGTGTCACTGCTTGACAGAGGCACAGAAAAATGATAGGCATAGTTTTTATTCAAACTAAAGGGGTGGCGAAAGCCACATAACTATGGGCTAGGCTTATAAATGCCCTTGGGCAGATAGCCTAGTATGAACCTATGAACCTAAAACTGAAATTCTAGTACTCTTCCAGCATTTTCTAATGAGTTCTACTTCACACTTTAAATTCCTTAGGAATAAGTTCATGTCCACAAATTGTCTCGTATATAAAAAAAAAGAAAACAGTATAAAACGTTTGTAATAATAGTTAAAATATCACAAATTAAATCCTTAACCTAAACTGTCCCCTTAAAAATGACAATACTGTAATGTGTGTCCCATCTCTAACTCATCCCATTATAAAAACTGCTTCTTCTGGATCCATCACACTGGTGACCACTCCCTCAATGCCTAAAAAAGATAATTCATATTGAAAGCTTTCTTTATATAAATTGACCCCTAAAGCTAACCTGTAGACCTCACAGACAAAATTGTATCTTTTCAGGAAACCCACCTGTTTAAAAGCAAAATAGTCTTGCTGTTTTTAACAGTACAGGTCAAACTCCCTAAAAGGCTTATACATAGAAACCAGTCAAATTCCCACTGCCCTACTCTTCACAGCTTAGTTTCTATCAGCATGCGTTACACTTTGAGACATTGGAGGTAGAAGCTAAAGCATTTTATAATATTCTTCTTTATCATGAGTATGAAAATAAGAAAACTCAGGCAGATGGACGGTTTTCTCCCTCCATCTTCTGGCTCAAACGTTTTATTCCCACCCAAAAATTTCATAACTCTGGATAGGACCAGGAAATGTGCCACTATCTCCTAAATTCCAGACACCCCCTACATTGCAGTTATGTAGGATCAGTTGTGTGATACATCCAAATGAAAACCTGTCAAAGCGGTTTCATTGCCCCCTGTCATGTATGACACGTTACCTGCTTTATTTCCTTTTCTGATTGTGTATACAAGACTACTTCTCATTACCCCGAAAGAACTTGAAATGGGAGGATGAAATCTGAAGACTGTTTCTATCAACATCAAGATACAAATTTTACAAGGAATGTCTTCACTTATCTGTTGAAGCATAATCTGAATATGTTACCTTTAGGATATCACATCTATGTTTTTATGCATAGAAAATGGTAATGTGGTGGTGATACATTTACCAAAGGAAACTATACCACATTTTTTAGCACTGAGAGTAAGCCCATGATAACACAACAAGCATCTGTTTGGTCTAGCCCTGGGAGAACAGAGTACAAAAATTATATCTGATAACTGCTCCCACCTTGCAGTCATCAGTAAACCTGGCTAGCCATATGTCAGAGAAGTATAATGCCAAAGAGGAGGGGGCCAGGGGCAAAGTCCTATGGAACACCACTTTTGATATTTTTTATTTCTACAGCAAGTACTCTCGAACAGTAGTGAATTAATTAACACTGGAATCGAGGTTGAATTTCAATGTATGAGCCCTCCCCCACAGACATATATAGAGGCACATATACAACATATCCACATATGTGTATATCTGTGGCATTCCACAGTCCTGAGCAAATGTATGAACAAAGAAACAGGATGTGCTCTTGTGCAAAACAGAGTGAAGAGGGAGGTGGTATTCAAGCAGAAAAACAGACATACAGATAGAGACACCGATGCAAACACACATACAATCCATGCATGTCTGCTGCATTTCACTACCCTGAGTAGATGTTGCATACTCAGAAATGGTGAGGACTACATTAGATTTAAAATAATTTGTTATTCATTTCACAATAATATCTTACTGTGCAATAATCCCAAGAAACAGCACAGTCAAGCTAGTTAAATTCTAATATCTACCTCAGCAAAACCAAGGAACTCTGGTTTTGTCTAAAGAGCTAAAGTGATGCATACAGCAAAGCAATAACATGATGAAGTTCTTCAGACATCACATAAAGTGGGCCTTAAATATATGCAGTGCAAGCATAGTCTTAGTTTGATGTTTACACCAAACAAGAATGTATAAAAACAGAAATGTAAAGACAATGGCAACATCACATTGCAACCATCTTTTTCAATTTCTTTGCTCAAAAATTTTGGATTAACGTCCAAAAACAGGGAAAAGTTTTAAATATTACTCTAATTCAAGATAATAAAACAGCTGATACTGCATTAATATGCATTTTCTGAACAGTAAGTATGAAACTCTGTCTGACACTTCTGACTGACTGTAATCTTCAGCAATTTATCAGAAAATCAAAAGTTTTACGAGGGAAGCGGCAAAAGTATGAATTAAAATCAGGGACATTCTGCAAATTTCTGGTCAGATGAAAGGCATGAATGCACTTATACTAGAATCATTATCAAGCAATTCTGTTACACCGCACAAAGATGTAACAGTACCAGGTTTTCCATCTGAGGCGTATTAAACTGCACTGAATTTAAGGATGCTGTGTTTCAGCTCTTCATTCAGTCTTATCAAGCCCTTTTTCATCCTTTCTATATTTTGTTGAAAATCATTCTTATTGCATTCTTTTTTGCTATTAGCTGATAAGCATACATTCCTTCCAAAACCTTGGTCATATATCAGTTGCCACTAGTGCCTCCAGTCATCAAAGTGGAAAACCACAGGCAGTTTTTGAATTTAACTACAGTGTCCTGTAGCTAGTTTTATAACATTCACATTTCCACCTTGGACCTTTTTTTTATTTTTTGCCTTATCCAGGATGTAACATGAGCAAATTTAATGAATATCTAAGACTGGATAAACCTAAGACAGACGATAGTTGGGGGTGGAGTCAAAAAGCTTTGGCTCGGGATTCGGTCACTTCTATGTCAGTGGAAAAAGTCAGTCAGTTTAGCTCTTAAAGAAACTAGCTATCCTCTGCAATAGATGTGTGTAGAATAAATGTACTTGTAAGCTCCCTTGGCTTCCTGTCTGTGTAATGTAGTCTGAATTTACCATAATTCAGGATTCTTTTCATCCTAGACCATCCAGTATGACTGATTGGTACACAGTCAATTGTCAGACCTGATCTGGCCTTTGCTAGTTCTCCTAGCCTGAAGCTCCTTTGAAAAATTTTTTTTTCCCCTAGCATAATCCCCCTGTGCACTAACTGACCAAGACTGTGCTTGCTGACTAATGCCAATAGGGTTATAGGAACATTTTTGCATAATACAACTAGGAAGGTGAAGAAGAGCTTCATGCTGGCTTGCCAGGTCGTTAGGAAAAGGTGTCAATTTGGAATGTGAACAGAGGGGCAGATATAGCAATCAATCTACGATGAAAGGGATCCAGCATTATAACTAGCTAATTTCTGCATCCTGTTTTATCCAGTGTGTCTAATGAGTCAGAATCCCCAGCTACCTGAATATCATGACAGGATACCTTTGAGAAATGTAGTTAGCTTCAAAGGATGCTGTATATCTGTAAATTATATCTAGCTTGTCATGCTTAGCAAAAGTATTCAACATAAACCATGTTGCTGCAGCACAAATTTGATCTACTGAAAAAATTTTGAAAAATGCTGAGTAAACTGAGACAGATCTCATGGAGTGAGCTCTAGGCTTGGCTAGCTTAGCTATGGATGAGACTTTAAAACAAAGACCCATCTGCTTGAGTTGGTGGCAGCTAACGTAGATGTAAAAGATCCCACAGCACCTATCAAAAAGAGTAGGGGAAGTTACCCAATGCCCTGGCAAAATTCTCTTAGCAGTAAGATTAGCACCTTGGGTCTCTCCTGAAAACAGGCTAACTAGCCTAATAGGACGAACCTGATCAATAAAAATAAAATAAATAAATAAAACTTATTTGTTCAATAAAGAATATGAAAAGGATATGTAATCAGAAAGCCATGATGATATATGGTTAACTTTTTGAACTAGCTTGTTTGGAACAAAATAAATGAGCAACTGGTCATCTTTTCTTATTGTTTTTGTTTTATCGAGGTAAAATCACATCTGTCTATGCACATCTAGGGTTTGCAGGATGTACTGTCCTTTGCTGGAGTGTTTAGGGAATAAAACAGGTAAATGATTGGACTCTGATGGAATTTTTGGAATAAAGGAAGAGTTAGTTTGAAGAGAAACTCAGTCTTTATGAAAAAAAAGTAGAAGGGTAGAAGATAAAGCTTGCAGTTCTGACATTATTCTTGTAAATATTACGACCATCAAGAACAGCTTCTTCCAGGACAGAAATTTTAGGGATTTTTGTTACAATTTCTGGGATAAAAATTAGGTCCCAAGGAGGACTCTGGTCTTTTACTGGAGGGGTACAAGTTCCCTTCAAAAATGCCTTTCATAATTTGTGAAATGCAAGAGAATGGCTGTGAAAGTCATTATGAAACTGGGAATGGATGCTAATTGTACTTTAATCGCAGATGAACTAAAACCAGCCTCAAACAGAATTGATAGGAAATATTGGACTACTGAAATGGAATTCGAAAGGGTATCTATACCCTGATTCGTAGCTCACACAGAGAAGCATTATCATTTCCATCTGTTTTTCTAACCTTTAATAGTAGTCTTTTAGTGAAGCAGAAAGAATGCAAACCACACTGTGGAATAATTAAGGGTCTATGTTCATCAGGAATACTAGAGAAACCATGTCATTAATTTCTGGTTCAATAAGCCCAGGTGAGGATGCCCAGAAGGATGCAAGACTCTGGGAGAGGATCTGAAAGCCACAGGAGCTTTGTTAGGCGAGGAGTGAACAAGGGTCAGGGCCAGAATGCAACAATGAGGATCACTGTGGCTTTCCATACTGCTCTTTCTGTAAACATTTTGAGATAAAGGGAAGAGGAGGAAAGGCATACTGAAGACTGGTGGGCTACTGATAGACTATATCATCTCTCTGGAACTGTCCATCCTCCACATGTTGTTGGAATGGGACACCAACAAATTTCAACAAGATTCTTATAGTGGAAGATTTGCTTGGCTACAGTGGGATTAAGAGACAATTTGTGAAGTATAAGATTGGACCTACTCAGCTTGTCCTCTAGACAGCTGGTCATTCCTGGAATATGCATTGCAAACAAAGTGATATGAAGCAATCATCCATTGCCAATGCTTATGGCCTCACTACAAAGCCGGTAGGATATTGTTCCTCCTTGCTTTTGTAAATACTATGCAGCACACATGTTGTCTCTTTAGATGGAAATCTCCCCTGGTGGGAGGGGGTCTTCAAATTCCTGCAATGCAAGGTGAACTGCCCACATCTCAATATATTGATGTGAAGATTGGCCTCTGTGTGATTCCAAGTTCCTTGGACCATCCTCACCTTGAAATACACCTTCCCGTCCTCAGCAAGGAGACCATCTATGGTAACCTCATGCTGAGAGAGGAGGTAAAACAAAGGGCCTCCCCGTGTAAACAGTTAAGAGATGTCAGCCACCATTTCAGATGAATCCTGCACAAATGGGTGATTCATATTGAAACTGAGGATCCATTTGAAATTTGGGACCACCAAACACTAAACATGTATTGCTGTCTTCATCATCCAGCCATTTTCCCCATTTTCTATAGGGGTTTGGAATGTTGCATTAACTGTCACCATCACTCTTAATTCAGTGATACCTTCCATGCTTATTCAACAGTCATGCCTTGCTGTAGCATGTCTTCTGTTACAAAATCCAAACATCTCTTCCCTGGACACTTTCATTTCCTCTTGCCTTCTCCCTGTCTGTTGCAACTCACCTTCACAAGACTGTCTTCTGCTTTCCTGCACATGTGCCTGAAGCACCGTAATCTGTTCTGTTTGACATTCTCTGCAATTGGAGCTACTTAGGCTTCTGTTCTGATATCAGGAAAACTAAAGAAAATCCCAAGGCAATTGTGTATGAAACACAACCAAAATAAAAAAAACACTGAAGTATGCAGATAGACCACCACAAAAAAATATACTTTTAGAGTAACAGAGTTTAATGAGCACTTTCATCAAATAGACCATCAGAAAATGAACAGCTGGATCTATCAAACACTTCTTAAAACCAATAACATTTAATTCACAATTATTCAATGAACCAATCAATAAAAACCTAATGTTAACCCTTTACTTAATGGTTAACTTTCTATCTTTAAGAAAACATTTGTTTATCGTGTCATTTAAACAAGGGGGGGGGGGTCTGTTGCCAACCTAAACTGCCATGTTGTTTTTCTCTCAACTTGATTTTTATAACTACCCACTTTCATATCTTGCATAACTAACTCCAAAACAGAAAATAAAAAAATGGTATTGCTTGCACTTAACCGAATGCTGAAACAAAGAATTTTTGCTGTCCTTAGTCCTAATGGTATAAAGGTGCTCTTTAATCCTTTTGCTTGGGCTCTGAGTGGTCATCCCCACATAAAAGCAAGACAGCCAGAACACATCGCAAAGTAAACAATACCTTTGGTACTCCAAGTAAACCTGCCAGGAATCTTGACAGTATATGTTAAATGTTGCAATGCTATATATGGCTCTTCATAAATAAACCTACAAGCACTGCAATCATTGCATTTAAAGGTTCCTGGGCTTTTATGTGCAACTGGTGGAGGTATTTTGGTGTTGTCACTTTCCAATAACTATTTCACACTATAGTTCTTATCTCCTACGATATCAACTAAATCATTATTCCCTGCTATGATTTTCCATTTGTTGTGGATGATTTTCTTAATGTCATGACTGTTAACAGACATGTCAAGGCAACATCCGGGAATCAAACTCTGATTAATGAACTGACCATTTGACTCTCCCTAATTCTTATTCTTAAACCCTTCTACAAATATAGGGCCAAACTGCATTGCCCTTTTGCATTTAACTTCTTCATATGTCTTAATTAACAAATCCAGAGGAAAACCCCCTCTCTAGAAAAAGACCAGTGAT
Source organism: Protopterus annectens (assembly GCF_019279795.1). Classification (NCBI taxonomy): domain Eukaryota; kingdom Metazoa; phylum Chordata; order Ceratodontiformes; family Protopteridae; genus Protopterus; species Protopterus annectens. Next base: position 1,046,931,550 of record NC_056748.1, read on the forward strand.
GGTTCCTATTTTGGAATCAAAATCAATGTCCTTACTGGTCATCCTGGAGGCTCGGATATATTGCCCTCTAGGAATATTGTTTTTGATTAAGTTGGGATGGTTGCTTTTCTGATATAAATAGCTGTTTGAGAAATATATCTTCTTCAACTTTCGGCTTTTCCCGGTTAGGGGTCACCAAAGCAGAACTCCTGTCTGCTAATGATTGGCAGTAGATTTTTACGGTGCCGATGTGCCAGCCCGACGCCCAACCTTCAACTAAGGCACGCCCATTCACGCATGTCTTTCGAATGCCACTCGACCGCGGGGAGGACATGTAGACTCCACACAGAAGGCGCTCCAGCCGAGAATTGAATGGGAGAACCTCTTGCTGTAAGGTGACAATGCTACCGCTGCACCACCGCTCAGAAGATGGGTCCCACCCAAGTTCAACATCTAGAAAATGTACTACATGTCTTGTATCTCCTGTTACATAGGTAAAAATTTCAGAACTTCAGTTCATGTTATCAAGAATGGTATAAAAGCCTTCATGATTGTTTTGGAGTATAAAAAGTAAATCTTTCTAGTCAGCTTCTTTGGAATTCTTCTGTCACACACTACCCTTGGCACTCTGTGCCAGATGACTGCATCTCCTCTAATTCTAGCTTTGACCTCCTTATTCAGACCTCTCCTCTGCCACCACTCCCAGATACTTGAACATGTTAACCTGTTCTACTATTTTCCCTTCTATCTCTCTTTTCAGCTTCATCTGATTTCCTCCATTTGCTTTCATTACATCAGTCTTATCTGTACTCAGTTTCAATCAGTGTGCTTTCAGTTTTACATTGCATACCTCTATCATTTGCTGAAGTTCTAGTTCAGAGTCTGTCCATAATGCCACATTGTCTGCGTAAATCAGCTTCATTGATCTGTCCCCTCCAAACAACAAAGCTGCAGTATGCATTGCAGTATTTGTATGTAAAATCTCAGTGGCCGTATAAATTTAGTCTGCTTAGATTAAGGATTGTCCTAAGGTTCTTGTTTATCTTTGGAACCAAAAAGAAGAACAAATAGATTCTGGGCCCTCTCTGGTCTGGTGGAACCTCTTAGATGGCCCTTTTTTCTGTAAGACAATGAGAACACCTGTTTTGGCTGCTTTTTAGTTGATGGGGTGGAATGCCTGTAAATGGCTGGGAACGATGGGGTAGGATGTGGGGAAAGGGTGTTGCATCATTTAGCCTTTAGATACTCTCTCTTCTCACCCAGTCATTCTCTGTGATGACCATCTATGTAACTGAGTGGAGAGATAAGCAGCCACCGACTGCCTCCAAAACTGAGAAGTTTCCCTGAGAAAGGGACTGAAAACCCCTGATTTTGCAGACCTCCTTGACCTCTGGGTAGGCATCCATTAAAGTGGCTGCTTCCATTATGGCTACCCCTTTATGAGGTGGAGTCAATGAGTTGCTGCTGGGGTTTCTGAAACCCTAACAATTTCAACCCCTTCTGATTCCTATTACAGGATCTCTGACAGGGTCTCAAATTTGACACCTATGGCAGGCAGGATTTTGTATTCCTGTGCCCATTTCAATAACTTGTCTTTCACCGTAGATCCAAATAAGAGTGGAACCATCATATAAGGGTCTGAAAGATGTCTTAACAGTGTCTGAAAGTCAAAGGTGGAGCCAGGCATGATGCCTCATGGCAATGTTATGCATGGGTGCTCCTTCATATGCAATATGTAACAGCCACATGAAGATGTTAATAATATTTAACATGCTACCCACAGTAATTTTCAGCTATTTTTTTTAACTTCACCAAGGATCACTTTAGAAAAAAGTTTAAAGGTTGCTCTGCCAAATCTCTACGGGAGTGATTTATGTGTGTTGCATAATTCAGCTCCATCAAGGAAAAATACCCAAGGCGTATGCTTACTTCCCCATTCTGTCCATTGCTTTAGACTCCTGTTAGGCAGATGGACAGTGGCTGTGTCACCTAACAGCTCTCTCTTGGTGGTTAATGCTATGATCATTCACTCTTCCAGAGGCCACTTGGACCAGAACTGCCTATTCTTAAAGGGAAGTAGACCTTTATCAGACTTTCATTGTATAGTTTCAAAGGAATCTGGTTCCAGCCCTGCCCTCCTGATGGCCAAATCTATATGACTATCAGAGGAAGGCACCAACCAGGAAGTAGAGACTGCAGAAAGTACAGTTGTGTAAGCTGACCTTACCATAACAGTAGATGTTCGAATGACCATGACGACTCTTTTACTTCTTTTGCTTCTACCTGTTCTTCTTCATCTCAAGCTGTACCAAGGAATGAAAGAAGCAGTTCTTCCTTCCCAGAAATGGAAGAGATTTTATTCACAGATGTTCCTTGTGCCAAACAAAGAAAATGCTTGGACAACAATTCTGGATCTTTCTTTCCTAAACCTTTTTGAGATAGTGCCCAAATTCAAAATGATGTCACTTCATAACCTGTTACCTCTTTTTCTTCTTTTAGTTTCCTGGTAACACTGCACTTAAAAAATGCTTATCATCACATTTCTATTAATCCAGTCTTCAGAAGTTTCTTAAGGTTTTGTGTCTGGATCATATTATGACTGCTCTGCCTTACCTTTTGGGCTATCCATTCACCAACCGGGCTCACAAAATGTATAGCTTCAGTTATAGTTCATTGTAGGCTACAGGCTATCACATTTTTCCATATTTAGATGACTTGCTTATCTCTGCAGAGTCATTTTCAAAGTGCCAGGAATCTCTCTCTGTTTGGTGAGAAATCTCATACAAGCTGGGATCACAAGAGAACATTTAGAAGTCCTTCTTGACTCCTACACATGGGATTGTGTTCCTGGGATGTCAACTAGAAACCTCAGCTCAAGGAGTTTTTCTTCCACAGGAAAAAAATAAAAAACTATTTAGATCTAGTTCTCATGTTTTCCACTCAAGTCTTTCGTCACTCAGACAAAATATCTCAGGATGTTTGGTCTTGTGGCATCTATGATTCTCATGATACTCCTGACAAGACTTCAGATGAGAAAGATACACTGGTCTCTTTGGTCCAGCATCAACATCCGTTAACATTTGAAATACCAGTGCTGGGATTTGTCAGAAGAGAAATCCTTTGGTGGAGAGAGTAGATATCCTTAAATTCAAGTCTCCCCTTCTCCTTCACCACAGATGCTCCAGATTTTGCTTGGGGAACAGTTTCAGGGGGGATAAAAGTGCAGGGGCTGTGAAACACCAAGGACAGATACAAGCACATAAATATCAAGCAAATGGTTGCACCGTCAAGTTACTCAACACACAAACATCTTTAGTCCCCACCGATTACAGACAATACTACTCGTGTGATGCATCAACAAGAAAGGGGGAACCAGATCGTACTCCCTTTGCAGGCCAGCTTGGGATATAGCTTCACAGCACAGGCTCACAGATATCCTACATTCCAGAGCAAAACTGTGTAACAGACGAGCTAAGAATGACCAGGGCAGACCCTCCTGAATGGAAACTAGATAAGCAGTGCTACACTGATATTACTTGGAATGGAATATGCTAAGGTGATATGTCCATCCTGCAAATTCATGTTAAAAAAAAAAAGCATTATGGAGAAAGTAAGAGTTCAGCCAGTGTATGAAAACCAAGGGGTTAAAGGTGCACACCACTGCTGGTAAAGCAGAGTGGGTTATGTGGAGGGGGGGGGACTGTTGAACATTTCATTCCATGCAAATACCATGGATCCTCCTAGAATGACCCTCATTTTTCAGCTAATTATTTTATGCTTGAATTCAGGTGTTACTCTTGGTTAAAAAAGAATATTCCTCAGTGTCAGGGCTTTGCCTTCTTTGGGGATATGAGTTAGTAGCTCAGCAATGTCTCTCTCTCTCTCTCTCTCTGCATTTCCTCCAGGATGGGAAACCTAAGATCATTCACCCTCACACTAGCAACTAATAAGGCTGTGATCATATCTGAGGTGGTGCAGGGACATAAGGGCTGTAGTCACATCCCTAATCCTAGCACCAGAGTGGCAGTTAACTCTCACCCTGTCATTTATCTGATGACTGCTGTGACTGTGTGTTTTTTGATGAAGTCACCAATAGCAGCAACATTTCTGTAATGTAGTTCAGGAGTATTGGACCTTAAGAAAACAGACCTGCAATAAACACTATTCCCAGCAGCAGTAGGTGTGTGGACTATATGGCCGAAGCCAATTAATAGGCTGTCTAGAAAGCAAAGGCCTTACTACCTCAGCATATGTAGGAGTGATGATATAGTGTTATTATGGTGTTGTTTACCGACGGTGGTGTGACAGAAAGACTAGCCTATGATTTATGTAAATAAGTGGATCTCTCACAGATGGAATCAGTATGTGTGAGAAGTGTGTTGTCAGTAGACTTGATGCAGATGCCACACTGCCTGAGAAAACTGAATGCTTATATGCTGGCTAAGTAATCCATGGTAAAAGTTGGTTCTTTCTGAGGTCATCTAGTAACATGGATAATTAATAGAATTTAACACAGTATTAATCCAAAATCAGTGCAAAACAGTGATAGATGAGGACATATAATGTAAAACCCACTTAGTCATAAAAGTAAGAGTTGCTAGTTTTGAGCAAGATTTTGTCTGAGGGTAAGTAGTTACATCTGTAGTTACCGGTGGGTACTCAGAATTGTGGCTCTATACAGCACAATCAAATGTATCATGGAATTAAATAGTTTAAGGGGACTTTCACAAAATGATATTCTTGTGTTTGCTAATAAAAGCCAGTGAAAAAGGGTGGAGAAAGACTGTGATCAAAGTAATGTAAGGGCCAAACTACAAGACACTGGTCAGACCACATGTAATATTTATGCAGACTCAGATGGTGTCTTACATTTGATTGCTTTGGGCAAGATGACCTTGAAACTCAATTTCAGCTCCTCTAGCATAATCTTGGTTTTCCTATTTAGAATAGTATGGATCTGCTATCATAACAAAGAAATTATCCTTTTTCTTCTCTACAAGACTGCAATATTCCTGCTGCTGCTATCTCAGTAACACAAGACAGTACTGAAGGTGAATAAGTGTTTCTCCCAGCTTGATAATATAATGTGCTTGTCTTTATCACACATGTAAAACCCTTTCACTGTGTCCTAAAGTAGCCATGGCAACATGTCAGGCTTCTTATTCCTTATTTATTGAATTCTCTCTTCCTTCTCCCTGTTTCCACAATCAAAAACCCCGGAGTCCATATTATTTAAGCAAAGTATCACTGACTCTCCACATGCAGTGCAACTGTGAAGTGAAGCTGGTGAGACTAAGCAGGAAAGGTGAGCTGTCTCATAGCACTGTAAGATTCTGAAGCAAACCATATGTACTTCTAGGTCAACAATTTAGGCGAATATAACTTGTCGATCCTGCAATGGACTATAGCATGTCAGATAAAATTGTAAAATAAAGTTGTTTGGCCTTTAATGTATAATCTGCTATCTTTCATTGATATGTCTACCATCACAGAATTAGTTATTGTGGCGAGTGAGGTGATCCCAGGCCTAGATTTTTAGTTCATTTCTGATGAGCTCACTAAGCAATTAAAGTCTCTTCTCATCATCTCCCACCTGGCAAAGGAGAAAAGCTGATGAATATCTGCACCAGGAGGAATATAGACTGAAGACAATGTAATCCTTTCCCCATTCTGTATCCCTTTACTGTAGTTATACAACCTCCTTGATCTGTGACCTTTTCAGTTACTGCTAAATCGGTGTCATTTGATGCTATTATCACCATCTTCCATCTCTTACCTAAAAGATGCACTGGGAAAGATATTAGCTTGAAGCCCTTTCTATTCATGTTCTGACGTACTAGTCAAGCTTTAGGAACACGGCGTTTAGGTACAACACTCTAGAACTGTTCTCTGGGATTTTAAATCCGGTGATGGTTATCAAACAAATTACCATGTAGTTAAAACATACAAAATCATTGTGGGTACAAAATGTAGGACACATCTGCTTGGGAGTAGCCATTCAACCTGACCACACCCCCCCCCCCCCCCCGCAAGGTAGGAGACTGGAGCCACTACCACATATAAAAATGCTATATAATGCAACAAAGAACAATGAATACTTAATATACTTCTAAACCTAACACTCATCTCAAAATAAAGTAACTGAAATACTACAATGTCCATACTAAACATACTCCTGTTGGTGGAAGATGTGGATATTGAATAAGGAGAGTAGCACACCACCATGACTATTATGGGATACACGGAAAGTGAAATGTTTGATTTAGACAAGCATCTTGGGCACTGTTGCAATGTAAGTATAACCCTATTTGCATTCTTCAGTGACCTTGTTTTTATTACCGAGTCTTAGCACAGGAGGATTTGGTTGTGAAGGATGGTAGTGAGTAATTGAGGTCAGCTAACCTAACCCAAATGAGGGATGGAGACAGTTTGACCAGCTGCAAAGGTACTACTGGGTCAAAGATGGGTGATTCAGCAAGCAAAAAAAAGTGGGCACTTTGATCTACCAACTTGTTTTAATGATTAGGCCCAGGGGTAAGTCTCTAATGTACGATGGAGTGCTAGGAGAAAAAATGTAAAACAGTTTAAAAGATTTACAGCCAGGTACCTGAAAACTGTACAGGAAAGAATCATTTGATATGTTAAGTGATGCCATAAAAGGGTTCCCAAAAGTACAGGAATTACATAGGAAGAACATCAGGTGAAAGAAACAGTGTTAGATTTAAAAAAGAAGGTGAAGGATACTTAAATGTGATATTTGTTAAAATTCAATGAAAGAAGAGCAAGTCTATGCAAGTCCAGGACAATGACTGCCCACAACTGTCTTTTTATTACAAGAATAAATGCTTGGTAAGGAATTAACCTTGTCTAATGTTTGGTAAAGAATTAAACTTGTCATGTCCCACACAACAGGATTAACATTATACCATTCTATAGGCAAGATTTGCTGCTGGTTAGATAGCATGCAAAATCACCTACTGTGAAAGCCGGCATGACAGCAGTAGCATATTATCTAAGTAAGGATCGTAATTTATGTCTGCCTCTGTAACCAGATTAAGTGGATTTTGTTATAAAGCTAGGAATGCCAAAGGACTGCACTCATGGATTCCCACCCACCGGAAAGACAAGGAAGTGAAGTGTGGTGAGGTAGCTGCTGCTTTATATACAAGGGAGACGCAAAGTCTAGGCAGTGAAGGACACAGTAATGAGGTTAAGCAGGACTCATGTTAAAGCAACATTATAAAATGTAGCTTGGCCTGAATAAAAACTAAACCTAACCAGCTTAGTTATGTATCCATCTTATAAATAAAATTCACCGGACTTTGCTCCATATTGTAGAGAAGCTAGCAATCAATTTCATTTGTTTGGGTAGGACAAAGTAAAACATATACTCAGTAACCAGCGGCATAAGTATTGAATAACACAAACAGCTGCACTTCAGCATGCTTACTTTGTTAGAAAAACAGCATGCATTCAATTACAAATCAAAATTCTTTTGAGAACCGGAATTACTTTCCAGGAATTCTCTGTGTTGTTGTGTAAAAGATAAGGCCAACCAATTGTATAGAAAAGGCACTCAAAACAAATGGAGTAACATTTCCCAGCAAAGCAATGCTTCAAATGTTCTTGATTCAGTACACAATGCCAGAAAAGTCAGAAAAGACAACAAGCGTGCATATGGATTCCTAGCTGCAAAGCAGAATGAAATACAAAATGCTGTTGTTAGCAAAACTTTCTACATTGAAGTGTAGTCACTGGATCTTTTCAGGTTGAAAAGAGGCTTTTTCAAATATTTTATGAGGGTGTAGTCAGCTGTGAAGCTGAGAGGTGGGGAGCCCTGAATGAGATCCAGACAATTTGGGTTCAACTAGCCAGGCTGGCACTCAAGCAACCAGTATGAGGGGCTAGAAAAGACAGCAGTATTTTACAGGCTTATTATTTATGTGTGTGTGTGTGTGTGTGTGTGTGTGTGTGTGTGTGTGTGTGTGTGTGTGTGTGTGTGTGTGTGTGTGTCTGTGTCTGTGGGGGGGATACCTCCTCACAACTGTCCATATTTTTTCCTCATATTTTTGGTCTGTTCCTAGTGAAATTTGTGGTTTTCTGGCAAATCACTGAGGATTGGTTACTAAATAATGACACTTTAAGTTTAAGAATTCATATCCTTCAGAATATGCACGCTAAGACAACATCTGTAATTCTAGCAATGTTCTAAGTTTATAAGAGCAATATTTAAAATCTGTTCCTATTTTGGGGCCTTTTGTCTCCCATTAGTTTAGGCTTTGTCTAGTTTTTTAGTCCTATGAGACTGAGAGGCATACCTCTCAACCTCTTAGAATAAGAACTCTAGAGAAAGCCACGAAAAAGTGGTACAAATAGGGACAATTGTTAAATATTGTTCTTACAAACTTAGAAAGTTGATAGAATAACAGGTTTTGCATTAGCATGAATTTTCTGAAGGGCATGAAGTCTAAAACTCAAATGTCTGTCATTATGTTCTAACTTCAATCTTTAATGATTTACCACTAATTTGCCAGAAAGCCACAATTTTATGAAAGACTGACTAAAAATATAAGGCAAAAATTTGGACATTCTGCGAAAATTTGTACAGTTGAGAAGTATGCTGAGAGGTATGAGGGAGGGGGTCATAAGCAAGGATGGCAGGCCTGCTGGTTGTGATATCAAGGCATGTATCCATGTTTGCAAAATACCTGGTCACACACCAGATATTCTCAGCTGTAATGGCCTCATGTCATTGCAAGCTAGTTACTGGAATGGAAAATGGCTAGAGAATATAAATAAAAAAAAAAATCCCTGTGGCTAAGGGTATGATGATGCTCCTGTCAGGCAACAAAAGGGTTTTGAACTACATCTGGTGAGGAGTGAATCCCGGTGTCTGAGGCTGAGCACAGGTGCTAGTGGCACACGGTCCTCCATATGGGTCAAAAATATTTTTATTTATTTTATTTGACATTTGTTTACCGGGAAGGACCGACTGGACAAGTAGCCCATTTTCAGCGGAGGCCCAGTGATAAAAACTCCAAATACAAGTTAACAAGCACACATTGTGTGTATCTACAAAGTAAATAATCACACATTATAGAATACACAAAAAACGTTAGACAGAGAAGTAACTAATATACAAATTGGTGTATAGGCATTTATTTAATGGATAATGGATGAAGAAGTTAGAGGGGATAAAAGGAGGAGTATTAAGAGGGGTTAGTGAGGTGATAAGAGAATGATTAAGAGAAAAAAGGGAAAATATATGGTGGGGTAGAGGGGACAAGGTTAGATGAAGGTATTAGATTACACTGGGCCCCTAAGAATGTGACAAGTTATATGGTTAGATTTACTGAGGAAGTGAGAGAGGAACAGATGTGAGAATAAGAATGTAGGAGTGATGGTAAAAATCAGCCAGGGGATGTGCATGTGCAGCGCCAAGTGACAGCTAAGTAAGTCTAAGTAGTTGTTTGAACTTGGAGGGGTTTGTAGTAGTTAGGATGTGTTGAGGGATGGTGTTCCAAGCCCTGGATATATGATTAGAGTACAGTGAATCCCAAATACTGTTATTAGATTTTGTAACTTTTAAAAGGAATTTGTCAGAAGAGCTCAGGCTTCTATTATTGGAGTATGGTTGCATAAGATTTTGAAGTGCTGGGCACTTATCGGGTTGATATATTATAGTATGAGCAGTTGTGAGTTGGGTAAAGGATAAGAGATTGGGTAGTTCTAACTAGTTCCATTGGCGAAGAGCAACACAGTGGTGGGATCTATATGGAAAGTTAGTGGCGAATCTGGCAATCTTGAAGCAAGCTTCAACCTTAGTTAGGTCTATTTCCTTAAGGTTGTTAAAGATAGGAAAGGCGAATAGTAAGGTAGATAGTAGGTGGGTCCTGGCAACAGATTGTCTGGAGGAGTTAGTGAGGTGAGGCATGACTCTGTATAGTCAGCTAGTTTTATGTGGACTTTTTAAATGACTAGTGCTCAGTGTTTATCGAATTTCATGCTATTATCAATAGTGACTGTGAGCAGTTTTGTGTGAGATACAGGATCAATTTTTGTATTATTATATGACTAGATGAGAAAGGAGGATAGGAGGTCAGGGGATTTGTTATTGAAAAAGAGCATTAGTTTGTTTTTATTGGGATTGAGAATTAATTGATAGCTTGAGAGCCAAGAGTCTATGGCTGAGGACTGTTGGGTTATTTCTTGTAGTTGACGGAGGGAAGGTGCAGCATATGAGAGTGGAGTCATCTGCATATTGTACAATAGTGGTGAGGTGGGTAGCAGTGTAGAGTTTACTAGTGAAGAGGAGGAGTGGATCTAGGACTGAATCCTGTGGAAAGTCTACTCTGAGGGGTAAGAGGGAGGAGAGATCACGTTGCTATTTGACAACTTATTGATGGTCAGATAGGACTGTTTGACTTAGGTTTAGGGATGTGAGTTCTTTGAGGAGCTTTTGTTGAGATATGGTGTCAAATACCTTTGACATATCTAGGAAGATAGAGAATACTAGCTGTCTGTTATTTCTGAACTGGTTGATTCTGTTGTTGAAACTTATAAGGACAGTTGTGGTACTATGACTGGGTCGGAAGCCATATTGGGAAATGGTTAGTAGGTTATTGCGTAATAGGTAATTCATGAGTTTTAAGTGCAAACATTTTTCTAGAATTTTAGATAGTGGTGATAATTCTGCTACTGGCCTGTAGTTAGAGAGTTCTGTTGAGGTTCCACCTTTGTGAAGTGGGATGATATAGGATATTTTCCGTAGCTTGGGTACACAGAGTATTGTTCAGTGATAGATTGGTTGATCAAAACAGAGACGGGGTAAGAGATAGTATTGGCTGCTAGTTTCAGATATTCAGTAGGCAGTTTATCGGCAGCGAGGGATGTGGGTTTACGTTTATAGAGCATTTTTGTATGGTGCTAGATTGGACAGGCTTGAGGCAGAAGGCACTGGTAGTTTCCTCAGCTTCTAAAGGTATGGATAGCGGAGAACTGCCATTAATTTTGGCTAGTGATAGTATGGGGTTGATAAAATATGTATTGAACTGGATAGCTATACTGTCTGTAGTATTTGTGGTGGTAGGTGTTGAAGTAGAGGTTGGCCAGGTTGTAGTAGTTGTTTCATAGCAGCCCAGAGATTTTGAAGACTATTTTGATGTTTTAGTTGGATGCTAGTAAAGTATATATTTTTATCATATATGATCTGCTTTTTGGCTTTCTTAGTTGCCAGTAATAATCTAGGTTGGCTTAGTTTTTGTTTGCCTGATGGTGTCCAAGCTTTATCTCTAAGCTTGAGTAACTGTTTGGTGTCTTTTGTAACCATGGTGCAGAGTTTGACTTTACCCTGACATTTCTAGAAAGTACTAGGCTATTTAGTATGTCTAGGAATTTGTTGTTAAAGTATTGTATGGCAGAATCTAGATGGAGAACTTTAGTGGGGACCAATCACAGTGCTGGAGGATGGATGTAAAAGTATGGGGTGAGAAATTTTTTTTGCTGCGAATATGTTTGTATATGGTATTTTTTAGGGGTGTGTAGACATTGTCTAAGTAGGTAGGTGGGTAGAAGGTTGCTGAGGTTATCAGGGAGGCAGCCTGATTGATGGGCCAGCCAGGGTTTGTTGGTTAGAGTCCAGTCTAGCATTGACTGTCTATTACTGTCTTTTTTCTATTCTAGTTGGGGATTGTATTGTTTTGGGAGAATCCATACAGGTTGATGAAGTTTGAGGGGATATCTGAGCTACAAATGAGCCAGTCGGTATTGAAGTGTCCCATTATTATGGTATCCTGATTGAATGTTAAGGATGTCCAGTAAAGAAAGTACTCAGTTATAGAGAGTGTCTTACCAGGAAGGATGTAGACTGCTATAAAGGTTGTATATTTTTTGGGATTAACTTTAAGACGGGTAAATAATATATCAGAGTTATTGAGTTCTGAGGGGTTGGATCTAAGCTTTCTAGTTTGAATGTATTTTTATAAATTATAGATATACCTCCACCATGTTTGTACATTCTGTCCAGTCTATGGATGTTATAACCTGAGGTTAAAATTTCATTGTCACATATCTGAGGTTTTAGCCAGGTTTCAGTTACAATTACTATGTCATGGGAGTAGAGGAAGAGGGAAGCATGAAATTCATATATTTTGTTTTTAGGCTCATAAGATTCATGTTGATAAGTAAAAGGTCAGACATATTGTGGGGTAGGTTAGTAGTGATATGGGAGAGTATATTGGGTGGTGTGTGGGGTACTTGCTGACTGGGTTTAGGGCCTGGATTAAGGTGGATGTCATTGCTAAGTATGAGGTGAGATATTATATGTAGGAACGGGTGTGAGTATTTGCATGTCAGTCTAGTGTATTTAAGGACTAGATAAGGAGTAGTTGGTTGACATACATATTTGTAAGTAAACAATTCTGTCCTGGTGGTATTAAGGAGGTGTGGTGCTATGGCAATGTTTATGTATGTAGTGTGGGGTGGACAAGGGAAATCGCAGGTGGGAGGGGAAATTTTTGTGATTAACTGATTGTGATAGGATGTTAGATGAAGGGCTGGAATTAGGAGAGACGTGTAAAACAGCAACATTGTGGGACTTACAGTGTTGATAATAGTATTTCACTTAGGGGTGTTATAAGTGGAACACCGAGGAGCAAAAAAACTATCTGTAAGCATGTAAAGGCAGAAATTAACTAGTCAACTGCACTCAAGTTATACTGTTTCAACAAACTGTTATGCAGTATCATTTTGTTACAGAAATAGGTATTAAATATGCTGTGGAGGGCAGTCAGGAATTTAACTAACTTTTTCTGCTTACTTTGATCACAATTAAATGAAAAAAAGTGATACCTAAGGATGGGAGAGGGGAATAAAGAGAGGGAGGTGAGGGGAATTTAATGCCTAAAGTTCCTGCGAGTGTGCACGCCACTTCCAAAATTGTCTAAGGTTCATTCAGAGAATAACTGTATTTTTAAAGCAGGATCTTTGTGGCTATAATGGCATATATTTGCTGCCCAGTTGCTCTGTCCCTGTATTTGCTTTGTGGGTCCTGTTGACTCTCACAGAGGGAGATGTCAGCAAGTTAGAAGTCCAGCCTTAGCATGTGGGATCCAGTCAAATTGTTTGAGCTGATAGGGGAAATATGCTGCCCAATTGCTCTGTCCCTGTATTATTTGCTTTGTGGGTCCCGTAGACTTGCATAGACAGAGATGTCAGCAAGTAAGAAGTCCAGCCTTAGGGAGGGGGACCTGGTCAAAGTGTTTGAGTGGACAGGGTAAATTTGCTGCCCAGTTGTTCTGTCCCTGTATTATTTGCTTTGCACGTCCTGTAGATGCACGTAGAGAAAGATATCAGCAAGTTAGAAGTCCAGCCTTAGGGAGGGGGACCCAGTTGAAGCGTTCGAGATGAAATGGTGAGCACACAAACGCCAAGGGACGACTCTCTACTGCATGATTTTTATAAAGTAATTTATGAGGGTTATGTTAAAAACATGATCTATCAACATAGGGGGAGGGTGGCCTAATGGTTAAGATGTTTGCCCTACAAACACAAGGTGCAGGGTTTGAGTCTCAAAAGAGATAATTGGCTAGGCTTAAAATGGCTCACAAGGGCAGTTAGCACTAACCTATGAACATACAATGACATCAAACACTGCTGTATGCATCTCACCAGACACCTGCAGCAGCTGGAGAGTCCACAGAGGTTTCTAACCAAGAGAATCCAGGGCCTCTAAAACGTGACTTACATGAAAAGACTAAAAGCCCTGTCACTGTATTCTGTATCATACAAGCTGCTATCAGGCAATTTGTGCCTAGCCTACAGAGCATTCTCTGACTCTGCCTTAATGGAAATGATGCACATCTGCAAATCAAATGGGACGAGAGTCACTCAATCCAGGGATCTCAACCTAGACTCTGACAATAACAAAACATGCTGGAGAGACAGATACAACTCAGAGATTGCCACTCCTTTGGAGTAAGCTCCTACTTCATGTGAAGCAGAGCGCATGACCCTATGAGCACCCTTGATGACTGGATGGGTAACCATAAATTTACACCAGGGTGGCACCTATGTCTCTCATGAACAGCGATAGATGGTGCTGATTGTAGAATCACTGTGCTAATGACCATATAACTATGGTCAATTAGGGTACACCTTTTTATTTTTTAACACGGCTAGCCTTGTAAAGGCACTAGGACCATTAGCCTGGTAACCTCCTATGAACACTTAAAAGATATGTGTGTGTGTGTCTGTAAGGGGGATTTTACAGTTTATGATAAAAATATGAAATCACTGTAGCTTTGTGATGTCTGGTGGGAGAAGTAATAAGAAAGCAATATGACTTCAGCCACAAAAGGTGGAAATTAACAGCAAATAGTTTGCTGTTGCCGTGGGGGGATATTAAACAGAGTACAAAACACAGATTTGAACATTCTATACTTCATGTTAAAAATGATGTAACAGATTTTAAAAAGTGCATCTTTCCTGTGAAAAACTTCAAAATATGCATGCTTCTTTAGAAATTGTTTAAATCCATCCATCCACAACCCCTTTTTCACATTTTTGCACATGGTGTCCAGGGTGTCACTTCAACAATGACAATCATCTAGAGCCAAGGTTTACACCACCAGGTGGCTAGCCTTGCCGCAGTAGTTCTTCCACACCACACCACATACACACACACGGCTAGTTTAGAGTGTCCAGTCCACCTACTGCAAGTCTTTAGAATGTGGGAGGAAACTGGAGCACCCAGAGGAAACCCATGTGAACAAAGTGAAGACATGCAAACTCCGCACAGAAGGCATCTCAGCCGAAAATTTAACATGGGAATTTCTTGCTGTAAGGCAACAATGCTATCCACTGTGCTACTGAGATGTTTTAAATGAGGAGTGGAATTCTGACTACTGATGTTCTGCAATCCAGAAAAAAAGGACAGTAGCAATTTTCTCTGAAGTGTTCTAGCCAATATACCAATGGGTGGCTTATTTAGAATAGCTTACAGTTTCTTTTAGCTGATCTTCCTATGTGGACTTGCGGAGTGGAGAAAATGAAATATTTTGTGATATGATTCATTTGTTATTCTGTCTTGAGTGCAAATTTAACTCCCAAGCTGTGTTGCCAGCTTGATTAATAACTACAGTACTCCGTTGCTATTGTGTCCTGCCTAGTAAATCATCATTTGAAAAGCTCCACCCTGACAATAATAGTGCTGCATTCTTGTGTTTCTTTCTAATCCATTATGTTGACCTTGGGCTGTAGTTTTAATTAGGTCAGTTGAAAAACCAGTCTACTCAAGAAGCAGATTCTTTTTTCTGCTTACTTCCAGTTGCACCCCTTCCTTTCTGACAAAGTAATCTTCTATACAAACGATATTTTGTGTTTATTACTTCATAACATTTACACTGACAATTTTCATGTATTTTATAAACATTACCAAATAAGTAAAACATTATTATTCAGATATGTCACATTATGCAGAATGTTCCTCCCGAGTTGTACAATATGTGAGATATGTGATCTGCATCTCTGTAAAATTACCCTGACCTCAAGCATTTCTGTAACATTATATTCTATATAGAACTTATTAATTAAAAATTAAAATTGAAAGGTTGGCTTTATATGCTTAGGCCTAGAGGAATGACATAAAATAATAAATACATTTCATGTATGTAAATGTATCCTTTACAGAATTATGAATTCTTCCTGAAAGTAATTTCATTATTCAAAAACATCAGAGAATACATCTGAGTACAGATGGTTTTCCTCAGCATATCAACTGAATATCCACCAATGTGTATTCATAAACAGAATAAGCACAGCCAGAGGAGATACATTTGGGTCAATCTTTAAACACAGAGGAAAGATCAGTTGCACGCAGTCTTGGACAGACACAGCCTTTACATATTACTGAGCAAAACATTAGAGGATTAAAGAGAATCAGCAGCCAGAACAGTAGTAATTATAGATGTGCATATTACAATACTAGACCTCAGACTTGTTAACTATGGAGCAAGTGGAGTGTTGCAGTTAGGAGTAACAGTAGCAAAGTTGCTACTTGTCGTTCTGACTTGTTCTTTGGGAGTGTACTGGATGGAGACTCTAAAGAAACAATGTGTTATAATATTGGATTGTTAAACTGAAAAAAGAAGTTATGTTCTTACTGTAATGTTCCATCTGTGTTGTTTATCTTCATTCATTCATTACTGATGCGTGTCGGTTCCATCCTCTGAACCAAGTCGGCCTTATAACAAGCTCGTGTCAGCCAAAAAAACTCTCGAGCTAAGCTTTTACCCATAGTGCCCCTCTCCCTGTTACCTCAGATCAAGTTTGCCCGTGAAAAAGAAATAGGTTCATAGGTGCATACTAGGCTATCTGCCCTGGGGCATTTATAAGCCTAGCCCGATTGTGTTTGGCTTACGCCACCCCTTGATTTGAGTATACTGTGCCCTTTTTAAAGTTTAGTTTACTGTGCCTCTGTCTAATAGTGACACGGAAGTAATCCCTGGGACAAACCTACGATCCCCCATCCACTCATCAAGATTCTTCTTGAAGAGAGTCAGTGAGGTGCTCTGCCTAACATGAATTGGAATTCTATTCCAGAGCGAAGGGAGCCTCTGGGTTATGAATCTGTCCCTCCAGCATGTTCTATTTATTTCTGTGCTGAGGTTCAAGTCCCTCGAGCACGTGGCTCTAAGGGATTTAGATTTACTGAGGTGGAGCATGTCCATTAATTCTGGGTTGGACATAGCTTTCTTTATATGTCAGGCATAGATCGCCTCGAAGTAGGCGGTATGCAACTGAGTAGAGCTGGAGTTTTTTTAACCGAGCAGCATATGGCATCTGTTTGAGTCCCTTGATCCTCCTGGTGAGGTACTTTTGGGGTCTTTCTAATTGCTGCAGGTGTCGGGTAAGGTACATCCCAAAGGGGGCATTGTATTCTATGATGGGCCTGATGAGGGATGAATAAAGGGGCACGATTACCTCTCTTGATCTAGATGTGAATCCTTTCATGATGATGTGGGCTATGTAGAAGGTCTTTCTAACCACTTTGGCAATGTGGTTGTCAAAGGAGAGATTGCTATCAACTTGGGTCCCCAGATCCCTAATTACTTTCTCTGTACTTAATGGGTTACCACCTATGTGGTAATTTGTGGGCACATTGTTTTTGCCAAATGGTATGACTATACACTTTTTGGCATTTAGCTTTAGACCATGGCTCTGGCTCCAGTTATCCGTCTCTGCGAGACCTTTTTGAAGGATGTTTGTATCAACTGGAGAGTCGATTATGGCACCCAGTTTGCAGTCATCTGCGAACTTGGTGAGCCATAGTCCTCCCATGTTGGCCTGTACCTCAGAAAAGTAAATACCGAACAAGAGAGGTCCCAGGACAGAACCTTGTGGGATGCCACTTGTGACCGGTTTCGAGTCTGACATGGCTCCAGCAACTCTGACTCTGTGGGTTCTGTCTTTGAGCCAGTTTGCGACCCATCGTGTGACATAGGGGTTTATATTTAGGCTGGATAGCTCATCTATGATGCCCGAGTGGGGTATTGTGTCAAATGCCTTTGCGAGGTCCAGATAGGCTGTGTGGACTACCTTCCCTTCATCTATGGCCTTGGTGACTGTTTCGAAGAAGTCGACCAGGTTCAAAAGGCAGGATCTGCCCTTGACGAAGCCAAATTGGGTAGGATCTAGTGTCTGTAGGTCCCCAATGTCTTTATGAGTTCCATGATGATCCTCTCCATAGCCTTGCAGACTAGGCTAGTCAGGCTTATGGGGCGATAGTTTCCAGGGTCCGTAGAGGCGCCACCTTTGTGGAGTGGGACCACTGTTGCTGTACGCCATTCTTTGGGCACATATCCTGTAGTGAGGCTGAGATTGTACAGCAGTTTTACTTGCGGGATTAGTTCTTCTTGGAGTTCATGTAGGACGCAACCCGGGAGGCTTTTTCTGAGCAGGTTCCCTAATATGGGATTTGGACCAAATCCGAACTCCAGGAGCCCCTTGGAGGGAGAAGGAGGGTGGGACGTAATGAATGAATGAAGATGAACAACACAGATGGAACTTTATGGTAACAACATAACTTCTTTATCTGATGTTGTTAATCTTCATTCATTCCTTACTGATGGGACAGAGTCCTTAGCTACTTTATGCCATGGGAGGCCCTTATAGAAGAATGTTCCGGAGTACCATTGAACCAAAGGATGCTCTCCCCCTGGAGACCAAATCCAATTTGTAATGAGTGATAAAGGTATGAGGGTTAGCCCAAGTTGCAACTGCACAGATATCATCCATTGAAGACCTGGAGTGAAAGGCTACAGAAGTCGCCATTGATCTGGTGGATTGTGCTTTGACTTTGCCCGTTAGAGGAATCTGATTATGTTGGTAGGCAAAACATATACAATTTCTCAACCATTTAGATAAGGTCACTTTAGAAAGAGAATTTCCCAATTTAGGGCCTGAATAGGAAAGAAACAACTGGCCTGATTTGCGTACTGATTTAGTTCTGTCTAGATAAAAACATAATTTATCTACATCCAGCAAATGAAGACAGTATTCTCCTTTGTTTGAGTAGTTTGGAAAAAAAGACGGGTAGGTCAATGGTCTAGTTAATTGTCAATTCTGAAACAACGTTTGGCAGGAAGGAAGGGTTAAGTCTGGAGTGATACTGTGTCCTTATGAAAGACCATGTAGGGACACTTTATGCACATGGCCTGAAGCTTGGATATTTGCTGAGGTGATGGCTACTGAAAATAGGGATTTCCAGGTTAGGAACTTCATATTGCAAGTGGCAGCAGGTTCAAAAGGTGACCGAGTCAGGGATTGCAGTACCAGTGTTAAGTTCCAAGGTTTGATTGGTTCCTTGTAGGGTGGTCTGATATGCAAGACCCCTTTCAGGAAGGTTTTACATAGATGATAGGAAATTAAGGATGAGTCCTGGAATCCATTATGGAAGTCTGAGATAGCAGACAAAAGTACTCTAATGGTGCAGGCCCCTGCTCCTGAATGAAGACGACCTGACAAATAATCCAAAATGACAGTAACAGGAGCTGAGCACGGGTCTAGTTCTCTCTGTCAGGACTAAATAAGGAATCTCTTCCACTTGCTAAGATAGATTTTCCTGGTGGATGGTTTATGCGAAGCCAGAAGAATGTTACGTACCGGGGACATAAGGTTATACTGCCTGGCAATTACTGGAAGTGGAGCAACCAAGCTGTCAGCTTGAGACAGGATATATTTGGATGAATCAGTTCCTGCAGGTGTGAGATTAATTCCAGAGTTGGATCCAGAATAGGGATGCTACCTTTTAAGTGGGCCAAAGTGGGACTTGGGGGTGTGGCCAATATGACATGGGCCACACCCTCTACCATGACGTCACCACCAGAATGATGAAGGAGATGCTGTTATGGGTATGACGGATGGCTGCTGGAGTGGATAGCTGGTTGGTGGGAGTAGCAGCTGGATGGATGAATGACTGGGTGGATGGCTTGATGGATGGATGGCTGAATGAATGGATGCATGGCTGGATGCATGGCTGGCTGCCTGAATGGCTGGGGGCTGGATGGATGCCTGGCTGGAATGGCTAGTTGGTTGGTGGGAGTAGCTGCTGGATGGATGGCTTGATGGATGGATGCCTGGCTGGATGGATGACTGTCTGCATGAATGGATGGATGGATGGCTGTATGGATGCCTGGCTGGATGGATGGAGGATAGCTAGCTGGCTGGATGGATGGATGGAGGATGGCTGGCTGGCTGGCTGGCTGGCTGGATGGATGGATGGATGGATGGATGGAGGAGGAGGAAGGATGGATGGATGGATGGATGGCTGGCTGGCTGGATGGAGGAGGATGATGGCTGGAGGATGGCTGGCTGGATCGCTTGTTATATGAAAAAAAAAAAAATCTTGTTCATTTTTTTAGTGGCTGTAGAAGTGCTTAAAACAAAGCGCTCCTACAGCCACGATCTTTGCAGAGCTCTTCCTGCCCCAATCCCCACCCCTTTCATGAATTGCAGCCAACTGCTGCATGAATTAAAGCACCCGGACCTAACAGACAGCAGCTTTGCCTGCAGGTCCTGGTTGGTGACGTAACTGATTTGCCGTGAAAAAGCCAGAAGTAATTGCAACTTTTCCATGGCAATTCAGTGTGATCGCAAAAGCGGGACTTTTCAGGTCCCACTACTTGATACAGCGGGCAAAGGGATAAGGTGGCTTAACCCGTGAGTGTCCCGCTGACAACAGGACGGGTGGCAACCTTAATACAGAATCCATGGTTAGCATACTAGGTGAGGCCAAAGGAAGGGAAACCAGATTTGGCTGGGCCAATAGGGAGCAATGAGGATTACTCTGCTTCTCAAACAAAGGGCCTTCTTTAGAAATTGTGGGATCATGGGAAGGGGAGGGAAGGCATATAGAAGTCCCGTGGACCAATCATGTATTACAGCATCCTTTGGAAACTCCCCCTATGTGGGAATTAGGGCAAAGTAGCTGCTGCATTTGTGATTTGCAGGAGAGGCTGGCCCCAGCAGCTGAATATCTTCACTGCTACGGTCGAGTTGAGGAACCACTCGTGAAGCAGGAGAAAACATCTGCTCAGTGTGTCTGCAATCACGTTGGAATTCCCGGGAATGTGCATTGCTATCAGAAAGCGGTTGGAAGCTATCACCCATTGCCACATTCTCATGGCTTATTGACACAATGGGTGAGACTTGGTTCCTCCTTGTTTGTTGATGTACCAGACCACTGACATGTTGTCGGACTGAATAGCAATTGTCCCTGGTGGAAGGGCAGATTGGAATGCTTGCAATGCTACAAGCACTGCCCTCCGTTCTAGGACACTGATATGCAGGTTGGCCTCCATGGTTGACCAAGTGCCTTGGACTGTCTTTCCCTGAAAACGTCCCTCCACCCTGTCAGGGAAGCATCCGTGGTCACTGTGGCCTTGGGCTGAGATGGGGAAAAGGGCGACTCCATAAATCTTTTTCTGGCTTCATCCACCAAGTTAAATCCTGTTTGCATCACTTTGTTATGTGGATTTGAAAGGACACAGGCTGGTAATTGATGCTGTCATAGATCCTAAAAGTTGAAGGACAGCCTGAGCTGGGACCTTGTTTTGACAGAGTATCACCTGGAGTTGAGACCTCAGTATTTCTAATCTGTGAACTGGCAGGGAGATTAGGCAAGATTGGGTATCAAAAGTTGCTCCTATAAATTAAGGAGTCAACTTGCATTTGACCCTGTTTATAGATTTTCTAGGGGTTTAGCTAGATCTAGAGTGTAGTTTAAGGCTGTGACCAGTAGATGCTTGGTGGGAGTGGTAAGGAGCCAATTGTCTAAGTATGGAAACACTCTGAATCCTTGCAGTCTCAAGTGAGCTGTTACCACTACCATGCATTTGGTGAACACTCTGGGGGGCTGTAGACAGTCCAAACGGCAGTGCCCAGAACTGGTAATTATTGGCTCCTAGCCAGAAGTGAAGAAATCTTCCTAAGCGTTTGTCCATTTTTATTTGGTAATACGCATCTTGAAGATCTATTGAGCACATCCAATCATCTTTTTCTAATGGTAGGATAGACTGAACCATGATCATCCGGAATTTTAGCTGGTTGACAAATTTGCTCAGAATGCTGAGATCCAAAATTGGTCTCCAGTCCTCTGTCTTTTTTGGCACTAAAAAGAACCTTGAGTAAAATCCGGATCCTATCTGGTCTGGTGGGACTGCTTGGATGACTCTTTTTTGAAACAGCTTTTGTATTTCTTGAGCTGTTGCTTCCCTTTGACTGGGTGAAATGTCAGGAATATGCCTTAATGGTTTTGGGCAAATATTGAAGGGTATGTGATAACCTCTGGCTATTATATTCTGCATCCAAGAATCTGTGGTTATTGTTTGCCAAGCAGGGTGGTGCAAAGAGAAACGTCCCAACGTCCCCCTACTGCTTCCAAAGGAAAGCAATCGGGCCGCTCTTCAGGTGCACTGGTAGGGCTGACCAGAGAAAGAATCCCTGGATACAACCAGCAGCAGACTAAGTAGGAATATCCAAAAAAAGACAGAAGGAATCAGATCCACAGTTAAAATGTATTAAAATGACTTAGTGCCTTGGCCACAATAGCCTTCAAAGAGTACCAAAAAGTACCATTTAAAGAATCCCTGGTTACGTGTACCCCCTCTGCCTCTGTAGGGGTGTCCTCCCAATGAGCTACCCTCTCTGCCTCGGGGAGTAAATTTGCCATGTGTGTCACAGAAAGGACCCTGGAATATTTTATGCCACATCTTTCCACTCCTCTGATTCCTAGAGTAGGATTACTGAGGGGTGGAAAAACTTAAGCTCATGGCAGACAGGGTCTTACCATCCTTATCACACCTGGCTAGCGTGTCTTTCACTTTTGGGCCAAAAAGGGAAGATGCTTCCACTGGAGAGTTAAGAAAGGAAGACTTAAAAGGGTCTGCAAAGGTGCATCCAGGTGTGACATCTCATGACAACGCCTGAACCTGCAGCTCTAGCTGCCCCTTCGGTAGAGTGAGAGATTAACCACATGGACGAGTTGGATACAGATTCCAGGGTCGCAAGCTGTGAGGCAACTTTGTTCTATACCTCATCAGAAACTGCTCCTGCTAAGGTTCCAGAGAGTTCCGAGATTAGGTCTCTCTGAAGCCTAGTAAAGTGCATCAAGTAATTCAAAGACCGAATGGCAAAGGTCGATGAGGCAAACACTCACTTCCCTAACCTGTCCACTGCCTGAGACTCCCTGTTTGGGGGGTTGGACAGTCTGGCTCTCCTCGGCGAGCTCTTTCCTAGAGGCCACTGCCACAACCATAGCGTCTACCGGTAGGCCTTTGGACCAGTGAGGATTTCTTCAGGAGGGAACAACATTTTGTCTGGTCTCCAGGGGATTGATTCAATAGTATCAGGACACTTCCATGCACGCTGCATGATGAGTTGGACCAGTTTGTCTGCAGGCGGAGTCACCCAAGAAGTAGAGGGTCAAGCACGAAAAGCCTGCAAGAATGCAGTCTCCTCAGAGGAAGGGTTGGTGGGCTTCCAGTCTCCCCACTGCTTTAAAATTTCCAGTATGTCTCCAAAGGAGACATCTTCAGGGGGCAACCATGGGAATCCCTCCCCGTCATCATAGTCTGTATCTTCAGTGAGGGACTCTTCGGGGGGGAGTCCACGTGCTTCCACTTGCATGATCTATTACATTGTGCATCTTCAGTGGGAGCTTCTGACGAGGATTCCAAAGAGAGAGTACCCTGCATTAGGGTATCTAGATGCTCTTGTACTTGATGTCTCAATGTGGTGGCTTGAGTCAGCTGCAGTTCAGAGGGAGGACATACCTGGTATTCTGACACCAACAGTTTGCATACAGAGGCAAGGGCCCTCTCCATCTCCTGGAAAGCTGGCCCACCTAAAGTGGGGTGGGAGCCCAGAACACAGAAGGACAACCTCAGAACTGGGGTCACACCCTGCTCCGACGAGCTCACTCCCAAGGAAGGAGCCCAAAGAGGACTCGGTACTGCCAATACTCCCAGAACCATAGTAGATGGCGCCATAGAAAAAATCGGCACCATACTAGGGGTTATGGTGCTGGCAGCCCAGTCATGATCCCAGGGATAGCTCGGCTCCGAGTGAGCCGATGACCAAAGGGTTGGCTCCAGAACTACAATGAGTTCCACCAATGGAATGAAAAAGTGGGAACCAAAATACGTGTCTGTGCCAGGTGCATCAATACCTGCAAGGAGGTCAAAGGAGGAGAATATGCAGGAGTCTGTGGAGAAAAACTCCCAACTCCAGATGGGAGGGGAGATGTGGAAGGTGTTGAAATCCCTCTGGCCATCAGCAGCTGATCCACAAGATGCACCACGTCCAATTCCAAAAGGCTCCTGGTAGATCGGGTTGATACCCCTGATGGAGAATCAGGCCATTCCAAAAAAAGGCTATATTGCTGCCCTAACAAAGGATCTGCCATAGGTGAATATCGGGACCGAGCAGTCCTTCCAATTGGCACCATGGTCTCAAGACCAGTAACATGCATAGGGTGGGGGAAAGTGACCGGTGCTGGATTCTCTATTGCTGGTGCTGAATAGGATGGAAACAAAGTTGAAGGCATAGTTGGTGTAGAATACATTGTCGGTGCCATGGATGGTGTCAGGGTCTACTGTGGACGGCACCGAAATGGATGCATGCATCTTCAGAACAGAGGATGAAGGGTGGTTGAGGCTCTGGAGCCGAAGTCCTTCTCCAATTTAGGAATTTTTGGTCTGGGTTCAGACTTCCCATTACCAGAAATAGGTGAAGAATGAAAAGAGTGGGATCTTTTGTGTTCTTTCTTTAGAGAGGGTGAACCCACCAACCCAGAAATAGCCTCTGAGAAAGGTGTTTTTAATAGGCCCTTTAGAATCAGTTATTTTTCCTCTCATTTAGGGTATGAGAACTGAACCCCTTACAGATGTCACAAGGAGGCTGAACAGATAGATGTGGGACACCCAGACAATAGACACAAGAAATATGAGTGTCCGAATTAGGCATTTTGCGACCGCATTGGTCACATTGTTTGAATCCTGTTGTCCCTTTTTTTTCAGACATGATGGGGAACAACCTCAGCAAATTCCTTATCTGGTATCAACAAATACAAAACAATACATTAACCATAAAAATCTAGAAGTAAAACAGATGGAAAACTTTTTTTTTTTTTTTTTTTTTTAAAGGTAGGAAAGAATACCAGCAAGATTACCTCAAGAGGTAAGGGAAAGAAAGTATAGAGAAAGGGAGGGAAGGCCTGCACCAATGATGGTAACAAGATTACCAAGATGGTAACAAGGTTTGAAAAAAATGTTTTGTCAAAGGGGGTAAAAAAAAGTTTAGCGACTAGTAAGAAACTTATAAACTCTAAATGTAAAACAGCAAAGGAGAGAAATCCTGTAAAAAAGAGATTTCAGATTAATAATTTTTTAGAGTACTTAGCTGAGAGCTGGCTTGACACGTCTTGAGGGTTACATGGCAAATGAGATCTGAGGTAACAGGGAGAGGGGCACTATGGGTAAAAGCTTAGCTCGAGAGTTTTTTGGCTGGCACGAGCTTGTTATAAGGCCGAATCGTTTCTGAGTACAGAACCGACACCCATCAGTAAGGGATTAATGAAGATTAGCAACATCAGATTGCTTATTTTAGGCAAGTAAGGGTGGTGAGGTGTTCGGCTGCAGAGGGATGGCACCTGGATGATGAGCCTCTAAGATGCAGAATATGTTGCAAGTAGAGAACATAATGCTAGAAAAACAGATTTAGTCTCCTGTATTTAAGTGGAAAGGGCACACGCAGGACACTGCAAATAAGTGCTGTAAACTACTCTGTCTAGGGAATTTTAAAAGCTGTGCTTCCTTTCCTCTTTTTTTATGTGCAGCATTTCTCTATGTCGAGTGATATAGCTAGATAAACTTGACATGAAAACAGCAAATATGATTCGTTAAGATGAATAATGTAACAATGAAGTGAATCTGACAAGGTACAACTGTCAGTTCGCACAGAAGATTAAGACCATGAGCTGTACTTCCTGTGGTACAGGACTTGATTCCCTCAACCCTCATTTGCTTACTGTGTGACCTTGAGCAAGTCATTTACCCAGACATGCTCACGGGTCGCTCCTGAAAACAGATTGTGTGTGTCCAGTGTGCCTACCTGGTTAACAAATGTGCATTTTTATAATACTATATGGGTATTCCCCTATTACCATTACTATTATTATTATTATTATTACAACTATGACTTTGTAGCTAGTGATGGTGAATGATCTTGGGTGTTCCACCATGGGGGGAAGGCAGAGAGGCATTGTTGAAACTCTTCTCAGATCTTCAAAGAATAGGTTTTGTCACTGAATAGCATTCTACCTTCACTAAGAACAAGGAATAATTTCAAGGATAAAATAATTTACTTCAACAATTGGTGCATAAACCAATGCCATTCTAGTAGGATTCAGTGTGTCTATATGGAACAAAATGGTCAACAGACACTCTTGCTTTGCCAGGGATGGCTTGTACCTGGCAACCCTTGGTTTTCATATACTGCATATTTGTACAACTTTTGCTACCTCCATAATGCTATTTTAGACCAAAATCTACTAATGGGCTTCCTGACATAGCAAATTCCAATACTGATAAAAATCAGGGTAGCTGCTGAATGCCAGAACCTTAAACTACAAAATGCTCAAACTTGAGGCATTTCTCATCCTCAAAGACAACAACATATATGCGATTACAGAAATCTGGCTCCGCTGTAGTGATAGCATTCTCTCTATTCCAGGTCACAATACTTATCATGCTTTCAGATTTACTGGCACCTGAGAAGGAGTATCCATATTTATAGGTTCAATGTGAAGTACCAGGCTAGCTGCCCTCATGGGCCATTTTAAGCCTAGTCAGTTTCCATTTTTATTCTCAAAATTACGTATCTCATTTGTTATAGATTGGACTTATCCATCCCATGGTTGATAATTATATATTCCCATAATAAGAACATATGGGATCATACTATAGATAATTTAAGCAGACCCCGGCATGGGATAAAGCATTTAGGAACTGCCTCTGACCATTAGTACTACAGGGAGGAGTCCTGGAGTAAATTTTCTGTTTCCCATCTACAGATCTAAGCTGTGCTTGCATATGGACATGGATAAACTTTGTTTTATGTGGCTGGGAAGTCTGTTCTACAGCAACTGTATCCTCTGCAAGATATAACTGTCTCTCCAAACCATTCTGTTGATGTTGCAGAAGAGGTTTAGATCCCTAGGCCAAGTATTTCTGATGCCATTTGACTTGTTGATGTGTAGTAAATCCATCAGTAATGGGTCGAGGGATGCCTTGTATGCCCGATACAGGTCAGCTCTTAGCAGTCTGAATGATATCAAGTATAGTGACCGGGCTTTGAGTTGGTCCATTTAGGCCTTATAACCCTAGGGGAATTCCAGTGGTGACTGGTCTCTTTGTGGCAGTAACCTCCCCTATTTTGATTATCGACATTCTGTCTGTGAGCCAGCTGGCAATCTAGTGGGTGATATTTATTTGTAACTTCATTGTCTCTTACCAGATTCCATATGATGCAGATCTAGGACTCGAAGTCAGAATAACATTAATTACTATATTACAACCAATAATAGACATCCATCTATGGGTCTTCAGAGCACAAAGAATGCCTTAACTACTTAGAAAAGTTAAACAGTTAACAAAATGCCATTCTTCTAGGTAGCTTCAGCCATCCATGCATAAACTACCAAATGTACATCACCCAATAACAAGTATCTCCAGAGATTTCTGGACTTCATAAATGCCGGTACACTTGAGCAAGAGCTCCCTTGCTCACCAGAAATGTCAATCTTCTGGATATTCTCCTCACAAATGTTTCTCAACTGTATTACCACCCTTCATCATCCTTTTCATAGTTAGATCTAACCACCTTGTTCATAGGTAGGTACTAGGTTATCGGCCCTAGGGCATATAGAAGCCTAGCCAAAAAGGTACCCTGACTTTCTCCACCCAAGAAAATTATTTTCCTGTGCCCCTGTCGAGCAGAGCCACAGAGGTGATCCCCGGGGTGAATTTCCTATTTCCCATCCAATCATCAAGATTTTTCTTGAAGAGTGCTAATGAGGAGCTTTGTTTGATATAAATAGGTAGTTTGTTCCAGAGTATGTGAAGTCTCTGGGACAGGATTCTATCCCTCCATCATGTTCTGTTTATTGTGGTGACAAGGTTTAGGTCCCTAGAGCGTGTAGCTCAGAGGGACTGGGATTTCTTTAAATGGAGCATGTCCAACAGCTCTGGGTTTGACATAGCTTTGTATGTTAGGCAGTAAATTAGAAGTTATGTACCTACCATAACGTTCCATGTTAGTTGTCTTCTCTCACCTTCTTTCTTGCTGGATGGGTTCGGAGCCGA
This sequence comes from Protopterus annectens, assembly GCF_019279795.1. Taxonomy (NCBI): domain Eukaryota; kingdom Metazoa; phylum Chordata; order Ceratodontiformes; family Protopteridae; genus Protopterus; species Protopterus annectens. Next base: position 1,046,959,449 of record NC_056748.1, read on the forward strand.
TCCTCGGCTCCGACTCGGCACTTGCTAAGCTCGAGAGCTAATTTTACCAGCTCGAGGCAACCCTATATCCCATCCCATGATGCAAGGCGTGACTACCCCAGATCTCGTTTGGTAGCTATGAAAAAACCCTGCCAGTAACCTTCTTCCCAGAAAGGAAGGAGGAGGACTAAATTTGGAAAGAAAAAACAGCAAATAACCACTAAAACTAGTGATACTTCCTACTGGAGGTCCATAGAAAGAATGAACAGTACCCATAGAAGAGTACAATTTCAAGGTCTGTCCAGGCTAGGGGGAAGGAGGGAGGGACACAAGAAAGAAGGCGAGAGAAGACAACTAACATGGAACGTTATGGTAGGTACATAACTTCTAAATGTTAAGTTGTCAAACTCGCCTTCATTCTTGCTGGATGGGACCGCGTCCCTAGCACCTCTATCCTGGGTGGCTCAATGGAACAGACTCTCGAGAACTGTGGAACCAAACCTAGCCCTGTCCCTGGAGGCCAGATCCAATTTGTAATGAGAGACAAAGGTGTGAGGAATGGACCAAGTGGCTGCTGCACAAATGGTGTCAATAGGTAGCCTATCCTGAAATGCTGTGGAAGTGGCTAGGCGCCTTGTAGAATGTGCGTTTGGTTTCGAAGGCAGTTGTTTGCCCCTAAGGAGATAAACATGAGAAATGATAGAAGACAGCCATCTCGATAAGGTCACCTTGGAGACCGGAAGACCTTTTCTGCTTTCTGCATAAGAAAGAAACAGTTGATCAGATTTTCTGAATTGTTTAGTTCTGTCTAAGTAATATCTGAGTTGGCGATGGACATCCAAACAATGAAGTTTCTGTTCTGCTCTGTCAGAATAATTAGGGAAGAAAACTGGCAATTCAATAGATTGGTTAATATTTGTCTGGGAAGCAACTTTGGGCAAAAAAGATGGATTAGTTCTTAAAGATACTCTATCTTTATGGAAAACCAAGTATGGGGGACGGACACAGAGAGCGTGAAGTTCAGACACCCTCCTGGCTTAAGTAACAGCAACCAGAAAAATCGTCTTCCAGGAAAGAAACTTTAATGAGCATGTAGCAGCCGGTTCAAAGGGAGGCAGAATCAAGGATGCCAGCATTAAATTCAGGTCCCATTCCGGAGGAGGATCTTTGACTGGAGGTTTCAGCAGAAAGATCCCTCTAAGAAAGGCTTTGCAAAGCTTGTGAGACATGATGTTTTGATCCGCTAAGCCAACATGAAAATTTGAGATCGCTGCCAGCTGAACCTTAACTGTCGAGGAAGAAGAACCTGACTGAAAAATCTCAGCTAAGAAATCCAAGACTGACTGTACTGGAGCTGTAAAGGGATCTATGTCCCTAGACTTTGCCCAGAAGGAAAAACGCCACCATTTACTAGCATAAATACTTCTGGTAGAGGACTTTAGAGAAGCTACTATGATATCACGCACGGGATTAGAAATCATAGGAAGCCTGGCTAAGGAAGGAAGTGGAGCAACCAAGCAGTGAGGTTGAGAGAATGAATGGCCTGGTGCAGATGACCCGAATGGTGGGTCAGAAGATCTGGAATTGGATCCAGATGCCAAGGCTGAACCAAAAGATGACGATGAAGGGACGGAAACCAAATTTGTCGAGCCAGTAAGGGGCAATGAGAATCAATTTGGCTCTCAAGACGGTAGCTTTCTGAATCACTTGAGATATCAGCGGAAAAGGAGGAAAGGCATAAAGAAGTCCCCGGGGCCAATCCTGGGTTAGAGCGTCTCTGGGGGGATGGCCTGGAAGTGGAAAGAGGGAGAAGAAGTCTGGGCATTTGCTGTTTTGGGATGTAGCAAAAAGGTCGCAGCAAGGGACGCCCCACTTCTGAAAAATCTCGTCCACTACTGATTGTTTGAGAGACCACTCATGTGGCATGAGAATAGCTCTGCTCAGTCTGTCCGCTAATAGGTTGGATTTCCCGGGGATATGCGTTGCTATCAGAAACTGATGAGAGGAGATTGCCCATTGCCAAAGTCTGAGAGCTTCTCAACACAGTGAATAGGACTTGGTCCCGCCCTGTTTGTTGATATACCAGACTACGGACATGTTGTCCGTCTGAACTGCAATAGTCCCTAAAGGAAGAAAGTCGCTGAGGGCTTGCAACGTTAAAAGCACCGCTCTCATCTCTAGGACATTTATGTGCAGATGGTATTCTATGGGTTGCCAAGTCCCGTGGACCATCCTGCCCTGATAATGCCCCCCCCCCACCTGATCAGAGAGGCATCCGAAGTGACTGTGGCAACTGGAACTGGGGGAACAAACAGTCGGCCCTGATGGAGTTGTGGAGAAGACATCCACCAGGTTAGGTGACTCTTGCAAGATTTTGTCACGAAGATCTCGTGGTGCATGGGAAGCTTCTGGAATGACCACTGGGTGAACAACATCCACTGCAGAAGACGCATGTGGAAGCGAACTAATGGAAGGAGTATGATGGCCGCAGCCATAAGACCTAGCACCTTCAGGACAAATCTGGCCCTGATCTTTCTGCTGAGTAGTATGATCCGAACATACTTTTGGATGTCCAGAATTCTTTGGTTTGTGAGTCTTGCTGACATCCCGACAGTGTCTAATTCTGCACCTATAAAGGTAATAGCTTGGCAAGGAGACAATGAAGATTTTTTGGCGTTTATAGAGATCCCTAACTGGTTGCAGATGTGAAGAGTGTAGTCCCTGGCCTTGAGAAGTTGATGCCTGGTGGTGGCAGAGAGGAGCCAGTCATCTAGATACAGAAACACCTGGAATCCTTGAAGTCTCAGGTGAGCCGTGACCACTGCCATGCATTTGGTAAACACTCTGGGGGCTGTAGTGAGGCCAAAGGGCAGGGCTCTGAATTGAAAATGACTGGTCCCCAGCCGAAAGCGGAGAAACCTTCTGGAGCGCCTGTGAATTTTTATGTGATAGTACGCATCCTGAAGGTCTACTGAGCACATCCAGTTGTCCTTGCCCAAAAAGGGTAGAATGGACTGAAGCGTGACCATCCGGAACCTTGCCTTCTTGACAAACTTGTTTAGTTTGTTGAGGTCTAAAATTGGTCTCCAATCTCCCATCTTTTTGGGGACCAAAAAGAATCTTGAGTAGATACCGGATCCTACTTGGTCTGCTGGCACTAGTTGGATGGCTCTTTTTGCTAGGAGTTTTGATACCTCCAGCTTTGCCAATTCCCTTAGACCGGGTGAAACGTCTGGAAGGGATTGATGAGGAATGGGATATCTCTCAAAAGGGATATTGTAACCCTCGGATATGATCGACTGTACCCATTTGTCTTGAGAAAGGGAATGCCAGGCTGTTGGGAACAGTGACAATCTTCCCCCGACTGCCTCCAAGGGTGGACAGTCGGGCAACACCTCAGGGATGCTGGAAGGGTTTATCAGAGAGAGGCTCCCTGCTACCCTGATTCTGCGGACCCCCTCTGCCCCTAGGGCGGCGTCTATTGTTATTACCCCCTCTGCCTCTGGGGGTAAACTGACCATGTGTATCCAGCGTGACTCCCTGAGATTTACGAAATCACATTTTCCCCCCTTCTGACCTTTGGGATAGGGTCTTGAAGGGGTGGAGAAATGGACTCCTACGGCAGAAAGAGTCTTGCCGTCTTGTTCACACCTGGTCAATGTGTCCTTCACCTGAGGCCCGAACAAAGCCGAACCATCGAAGGGAGTATTAGTGAAGGACGCCTTAAAGGGATCCACGAAATTACAAAGACGCATCCAGGACTGACGCCTAAGTGCCACTTCTGTGCCTGCGGCTCTACTCGCCCCATCGGCTGCATAAGAAATGAGCCGCATGGAGGAGTTAGTTATAGAATTTAGGATTCCTAGCTGTGAGGCAATCTTTTCTTGAGCCCCAGCAGCTGACGGATCCTGAACTACCTCACCTAGTTCTTTGAGAATGTCTCTCTGAAGCCAGGTAAAGTGACAGAGATAGTTCAGCGAGCGCATAGCAAAGGTCGCTGACGAAAACATCCGCTTACCGTACCTATCCATGGTCCTAGAGTCTTTGTTAGGAGGATGGACAGGTACAGAAGGATCAGCAAGTTCCTTCTTGGTGGCAGCCGCCACCACCATGGCATCAACAGGGACACCCTTGGTAAGAAACTGTTTGTCTGCGGGGGTCGTGATGAATTTAGAAGGCCTCCTGGGGACTGGTTCCACAGAATCCGGGGCCGCCCACGCCCTTCGAGCCACCACTTGCATGAGCGGGTCGAAAGGCGGAGACACCCAGGAGGTGGAGGGTCGAGATCCAAAAGCCTCCAGGTATATCGACTCATCCTCGGAGGGGTTAACGGAAGGCCAGTTCCCCCTCTGCTTAAGGAGTTCCAGGATGTCTGAAAAGGAGACATCCTCAGAGGGGGACCGTGGGGAACCCTCTGACTCATCTAAGTCGGTATCTGATGTCGTAGACTCGGGGGAGTCTGTGTGCTTCCTCTTGCACGTCCTCTTACACGGGGGTTCTCCGGAAGGATCAGGAGAAACCTCGGAAGAGGAAGTTCTTCCCAATGGGGAAACCTGGAGCGATGGATCTCTGGGTCCGGGAGCAAGAGAATGGCAAGAGACATCAACAGGCACCGAAGAGGGAGGAGCTAATGGAATTGACCGTTGACTCAGCTCCGGGGCTAGAACACTCCTCATCACCTCAAAGGCTCCCCTCCCAGGGAGGCCAGAAGACTCCCGCTCCGAAGAGACAGGAATCCCCGGTCCCACCGAAAGAGAAGGCTCTGAGGCCGATGTCGGTGCCGAGCTCACCAATGCCGAAGCTCCAAGAGGGAGACCGGGGTCGGACAAGGGTCCGATGCCACTCGCCCTCTCGGAGCCGAGAAGGGAGACCCGACGACCGGATCCCTCCAAGGAAGGTCTCATGGAGGAAATCGGAGTCGAAGACAACGGAGCCGACAGGGGAAGTATCGGCTCCAGCGCACCCACGGTCAAAGTTCCGAGAAGCTCCGGCTCCGAACCCTGAAGGAGAGTCGGAGGAGGAATTTCAGGGGGATGAGGAATAGCGGGCGTCTGCTGAGACGGGCTATGGAGCATTTGGGCCAGTGCCTGTGACTTCAGCAGTCTACTTACCACCCTCTCCAAGTCATGGTCTGACAGCCTGGAAGACCTTGAAGATCGGCTCCGATGGCTCCGCTCCGAAAGTAGTGGAGATCCCGGAGCCGAGCGAATCGACTCCAGGGAAGGGGACCGAGATCTCTTCTTGGAAAGAGCCATCGGAGCCGAAGACCTTTCGGTTCCAGATGGAGCCGACAGCTTATCGGCTCCAGTGCTGGTCAAGGAGAAGTCAGCTCTGGCCGGATCCGACATTGACATAGGCACCAGTGTATCGGAGCCAGGCGGCGCTGATACCACTACCTCAGAGGTAGAAAGATTGGCTCCAGCCAGAGCCGATCTCGACTCCGAAGGAGTCGGAGCCACCGCCGAAGGCTTAGGAACCAAAGCCTGGGCTTTAGGTGGCTTAGAGGGCTTTGTCGACCCAGTCTTGGTCGGGGAACCCTCTGGCTTCAACAAGCCACGTAGAATTAGCTTATTTCTACGTTCCTGACTCTCTGGCTAAAGGAGTGACAAATAGCACAGGAGTCCTGCAGGTGTAAAGGCCCCAGGCAGTACACACAAGAAGTGTGACCATCTGTCAGAGACATTTTCTGACAGCATGAGTCACACTTCTTGAAGCCTGAGACCTTCACTTCTTTTGACATGGTATGCCAAAAACACAAAAAACACACAGACACACACCAGTCACACAGTCATCTAATGAAAATAGAGAAAACTGAAAAGCACAGACACACTTCCTGACAGAAAATTAATGGAAGGGAGGCTTAAGGCCTAAAGGAAGGAAAAACTATCCCTATATAAGGGAGAAAGAGGAATATAGGGCAGATAGATATATATTAGCTAACACTAACTCTTAAGAAGGAAATCAGGGAAAAAAAGGAAATTTTTCTGACTGAACTTTAGTATAAATACTAAAAACTTTACCTGAGCTGGTAAAAGAAAAGGAGACCTCTTCGCGAAGCGGCAAACGAGATCTGGGGTAGTCACACCTTGTATCATGGGATATAGGGTTGCCTCGAGCTGGTAAAATTAGCTCTCGAGCTTAGCAAGTGCCGAGTCGGAGCCGAGGATCGGCTCCGAACCCATCCAGCAAGAATGAAGGCGAGTTTGACAACTTAACATACTGGAGTTTTTTAGACGGTCTGCGTAGAGCATCTGTTTGAGACCGGTAATCCTCTTTGTGAGGTATTTCTGCTGCCTTTCCAGTTGTTGTAGATGTCTTGTGAGGTACATACCAAAAGGGGCATTGTACTCTAGAATGGGTCTAATGAGTGACGAGTAGAGGGGAACAATGACCTCTTTTTTTCCTGGATGAGAAACCTTTTGCGATGAGGTGTGCCACGTAGAAGGATTTCCTGACTACTGTGGCAATGTGATTATCAAAGGAGAGACTACTGTCCACCTGTGTCCCAAGGTCTCTTATCACACTTTTGGTGTTAAGTAGACTACCACCTATGTGGTAGGTCATGGCTACAGAGTTGACAATGCAAGTTTTGGCATTGAGCTTGAGGCCATGGCTTTAACACCATGCATCTATCTCAGTGAGGCCCTTTTGTAGGATGTCTACATCGTTAGGAGTTTCAATTATGGCTCCTAGTTTGCAGTCATCTGCAAACTTCATTAGCCAAAGACCTTCTATGTTAGCCTGTACTTCAGAAAAGTAGATACCAAACAGGAGAGGACCCAGGACTGAACCCTGTGGTATTCCACTTGTCACTGGTCTGAAGTCGGATTTGGAGTCTGCTACTTTCACAGTATGGGTTCCGTCAGTGAGCCAGTTGGCAACCCATCTTGTTACATAGAGATTTATACCTAGTTTAGTGCGTTTATCTATATTTCCAGAGTAGGGCGGCCATGGTGGTGTAGCGGTTAGCATTGTCGCATCACAGCAAGAGGTTCTCTGGTTCGATCCTCGGCTGGGGTGCCTTCTGTGCGGAGTCTGCATGTCCTCCCTGTAGTCGCGTGGGTTTCCTCTTATGCTTCGGTTTCCTCCCACATCCCAAAGACATGCTGTAAGTTGATTGGCCACTCTAAACTGGCCCTAGGTGTGAGTGTGTGCATGTGTGTGCCTTCTGTGGAAGGTTGGGCACCGGGCTGGCAACTCGACACCGTAAAACTCCACTGCCAATCATGAGCAGACAGGTGATCCACTGTGGCGATCCCTAACCGGGAAAAGCCGAAAGAAGAAGATCTATAATTCCAGAGTGAGGGATGCTGTCAAAAGCCTTGGTGAGTTCTAGATAGGCTGTGTGAACCACCTTACCCTCATCTACGGCTTTGGTGACTACTTCAAAGAAGTCAATCAGGTTTAGGAGACATGATCTGCCTTTTACAAACCTGAACTGGGTGGGGTCCAGAGTCTGGAGATTACCAATGTCTTTGTTTATAAGTTCCATGATGATACGTTCCATGGCCTTGCAGACCAGGCTCATTAAGCTAATGGGGCTGTAGTTCCCGGGGTACGTGGTGGCTCCCCCTTTGTGGAGTGGGATAACCATCGCTGTGCACCATTCAGTGGGCACAAAGCCTGAAGTGAGGCTATGATTGAACATGGTGCTTAGGTGGGGTGCCAGTTCATTCTGTAATTCATGTAGAACGCAGCCTGGGATGATTTCAGGTCCCATGAATGCTGTTTTCTTGGCTTTGGAAAGTGTGGATTTCACCTGTGCAGCTGTGATTACAGGAAATTTGCATTCTTCCCATATAGAGATGGGTCCTTTAGGGGGTGGGGGGTAAAGTTAGCACTGAACCGATCTGACAAGATGTTGGCAATATCAGTTGATTCTGTATATTTAGTGCCATTGTGCTGTGCAATTCAGAGCAGATCTGAGTGTTGCCATTGAGATTCTTTACATAGTTATAGAATGCTTTGTGGTTGTCTTTAGAAACAGTGGCGATTTTGTTTTCATAACTAGCTTTGGAGGATTTTATGAGGGATCTCAGCTTCTTACTGAGGCTAAACAGCGAGTTCTTCCAGTCATGGGATTTTACTCTTTTTTGCAACAGTTTCTTTCTTTTGTTGTAGAGTTTGTTTATGGCAGGGAACCACCAGATTGGCTTCCTTTTTTTGGAGGATAGCATCTAGCTTCTGTTAGGGATAGCATGATCCATGCACTCGTGTAAGTTCTTATAAAGTGCATCTGTGTAGGATTCAGCAGTCATACCTCTATTGTCTGTATGCGTGGGTGTCGTGAAGTTTGCCACTTCTGTCTTAAGTGTGAAGTTGGCTTTGGAGAAATTTTTTACGGTGGTTTCCCTAATGGGGGGTGGGGGCGCGATGTGGATGTCCAGGCTGATTAGCTTGTGGTCGGATCTGACCAACGAGGAATTGACCTCTGGTGTGGAACACCGGTCGCCCATGTTGGTAATGATCAGGTCTAGGATATTGCTGCCCCTGGTGGGGGTGTGGATAAGTTGATCCAAGCGTTGGAATTTATGAATTCCAGAAAATGTTGAGCAAAAGAGTTGATACACGAGTAGTTTTCCCAGTTAATGGTGGGGTAGTTGAAATCACCCATTATTAGGGTGTTGGGTTGTACCCAAATATTTTCCAGTGTATGAAAAAATGAGGAGTGGGAATCCTGAGGCATGGTGGGGGATCTGTAGTAAGTTACAATTTGGATTGAGGTCTTGCCCAGAGTTAGTTGCACTTGCATAATCTCGGATGCATTGTGCTGAGCAACTAGCCTGGAGGTGTGGATATCCTTAATGAATATGGACACACCTCCACCTTTAGTGTTTCGGTCCAGGTTAGGTGGCCAAAAGGTGTGGTATGTATTATAGCCTGGTAATGCAGGGGTGCTCTCTGGAGCCTTGAACCAGCTCTCTGTCACTGCACAGATGTCGATGTTCTCCATTTTAAGGAGTGCCTCGAGTGAATGCATTTTGAGGTTTAGACTTCTAGCATTGAGTAGCATTACCCTCAGATTTTGGTGGTGAATTTGTCATTCGAACCTTGCCTAAAAAAGGCACTAAATGGGTGGCAAGAGCCTTAGCCAGTGTCCGGAATCCCAAGGGTGATGGGTGCAGGCCATCTCTGGCAAAGCATTGTGGTCTGTCGATCATGTCATCCCAGGCAGACAGATACTACATGTGACCAATGCCTAGCATTTTATGTAGGCAAAGTAGAAAGGAAATTTAACGCCAGAATTTATGAACACAACTATGCCATAAGAAAGAATAATATTAATAATGCTTTAGCGAGGCATATTAAGGACAATTCTTCTTCTTCTTCTTTCGGCTTTTTCCCGGTTAGGGGTCGCCACAGCGGATCACCTTTTCCGCACATTGAATGGCAGTGGAGTTTTACGGTGTCGAGTTGCCAGCTCGGCGCCCAACCTTCCACAGAAGGCACACTCACACGCACACCTAGGGCCAATTTAGAGTGTCCAATCCACCTGCAGCATGTCTTTGGGATGTGGGAGGAAACCGGAGCACCCGGAGGAAACCCACGCGACCACAGGGAGGACATGCAGACTCCGCACAGAAGGCACCCCAGCCGAGGATCGAACCGGAGAACCTCTTGCTGTGAGGCGGCAATGCTAACCACTGCACCACCGTGGCCGCCCGAGGCATATTAAGGACAATACTGGCCACAATTTCACATTTAAGGCAATAGACCATGTAGACATCAGTGACAAAAAGCCTTGGGGACTTCAACTAGAGTTAAAGGAGTTAAGGTGGCAAATCTTACTACAGGCAGATAGATGGCCAGGGATACTTGACAGGACATCCATCTCTCCTGAATTGAAATTAAAAGCCCTAGAAAGGAACAAAATATCTCAAAACATTTGTTAAGCACTTTTGTATGTATTTGGCTTTGGTAAACATTTTAGCATTATGTGAATGTTTAACTGGAGATGTTAAAAATGACTTTGGTTTTAGTTTTATCCTATTTAGAATCATTCATGAAACAAATATGAGACTGATAATTTATCTTTTAATTACAAGTTTTAGGTGTATTTAAGATGCAACAGTTTCAACTGTAACACAGTCATCAAGGGGTTAATTAATGTTCTGTCTCAGTGTTGCTTAGTTAGCTGCCTCTCTTTGCTTACCCAATCAGAGTGTTTTTTATATCTATATAAATGGCTGTCTTACATTTTAATGGTGTCTGATGAAGTCAACACTTGTTTAACGAAAGCGCTCACTTTTTATTTGTTTTTCTTGTGGATTTTTATCATTAAATACACCTTTGGTTTATCATCACCCAAGTGATTTGTGCCTGTGAAACTCTGCCTGCCAGCATTTTTATTTATTTAGTTTGTTTTGCTGCTTCTGTTTTTTTAAGGTTTTAAAACTGGCAAGTCCCTGAAGATCATTATTCAGAAATGCAAGGTAAACTATTTAATACGATTTGCAACCAACTCAAAAGACAACTACAAAGTCTTCTTCAGCTGTACCAGGTAACTTCTTGTTGCCAAATTCTCTTTTAATGTCACCCCACTCACACTCCTGTCTACACCCCCACTTTAATTCTCCCCCCTTGAAATCACTCTGGACCAAATTCTTTCAGCACTTTCCAAAATTAAAAATAACATTTCCATCCTGGGTCCTGACAACATCCATGTATGTTTGCTGAGACATATAATATCCAACCAAAGAAAATCCCTCTATCAGCTCCTCAACCTGATTCTGTCCAATGGTTGCCCTCAAAATATTAAAACAGCTCTTGTGTTGCCTCTGCATAAATGTCCTTCTACTGACCCATGGGATTACAGGCCTATTACTAGCAATGGCATAATTTGCAGGTTTATGGAACATATTATAGCCATGCTAATGAACAGCCATCTTACATCCCTGGATACACCCCGCTTCAGGTTAATAAAAAGCAGACTGTGCTTGTTGAACTTAGTTGAGTTCATCTGAAGGACCATTGACACCACAGATAAAGAACATGCAGTCTATGCAGTCTACCTGGACACTGTCAAGGCCTTTCACACCATCTCCCATGCTAGGAGTATTGACAAATATCCCCAACTCAACACTAATTCAAATGAAATATACTGGATAGCTAGTTGGCAATGTCACTGAATCCATAACTTCAAAGTTTGTAGGCATTTACTTTAGACAGAAAACCATCCACAGTGATATCCTACAGGACTGACTACTACACAACCTTCTTTTTGACATATAAGGTTTCTTCATGAAAGCTATTATCAAAGGACTATGGCTAACCAAATTTGCTGATAATTGCAAAATGGGAGCAGTTATCAGATCTCATTCTAGTACTGTAATTCTTCAGCAAGCCCTGGACAAAACAAATACTTGCGTTATACTTGGGCTTAATGGCAGGAAATGTAGAATAGTTTCTGATGGTAAATCTAGCATCACCATTGTATGTCATATGCATCCCACTTAAATCTGACACAGTCATAAAGACATGGGTACCTATGATGATAAACTTTGCTTTGACCACAATGTTGCTTCTCATCAACAACTCCCTTTTTACTCATTTTCTAAATGAGTTCAGGGTGTCGTGCCAACTGTAGCCATCTCTCTTGATAAAATACCACTGACTGTTACAGGTCTTCTGTCACATAATCCCTCCATCTCTTTGCTACCCACACTCGTTTTCTCTTGCCTACTTCCTGTCTGATCCAAAACTTCTTCACCAGATTGTCTTCTGGTTTCCTGCACATAATCTGTAATGTGCCTTTCTCTCCATACTGCTATGGATACCCTCAGGATCTATTTATCTCCAACTCACCCAGCATCTTGATCATATCTACCATTACCTCATTTGGGTCTGCTGCTTTCCCTGACTTTGTTTTCCTTAATGCTGTTCTTGTAGGGTGGTCTCCTCTTCTTCTTTCATCATAGGCCATGTCTGGGGCAGTACAGATTCTGAGGGTTTGTTCTTCATTCAGAAGCGCTGGAAGTAATCCTTCCATCTGCCTTTTATGTATTCCAGACTGGTGAGTAGGTTGTGCATGCATGCCTTATGAAGGATGTCTGATGGCTATCTTCTTTACCTTTCTGTGTTTGCCTTGCAACCTGATAGAGTTTCTTTGTGCTATCTACAAGTCACTTTCTAGAAACTGGTAGAGTGCCTCTGATAGCTTGCTCTTTGCTATTGCAACTAATCACTTAGCCTCACTGATAGCCAGACAGTACTCCTTCACAGCCTGGTTTATCTTTTCTAGCTTCCACTTTTTCCTGCACTTCTCCTTTCTTTTGATGGCTTCCTAGACTTCTGTGTTCCACCATCAGCTTTCGTTATGTACCTTAATTCCATACCTGGTATGGCCACATATCTGCTCTGTAGTCCTCACACTGCCATTCTTCTTCATCTCAATCTATTTCCTCTTCTTCCTGAGGTGGTACAGCTCTGAGTATTTCCTTGTACTATTATGTTTCCTCTCCAGCCAACTTCCAGGTCTTCAGCCTAGACTCTGTAAACCTCACAGCCTTCTCTGAGCACTGCTTGCAACTGATTGTGGCAATCAATGGTTTAGGCTGTGGGCTTACTGTTTCCCTGTGGATGACTTTGTAATCACTGATCCTACTCCAGTGCCCTTTCCTTATTAACAGGAGGTCTACCTGAGCAGCATGTTGGCCACTCTTATATGTGATCTAGTGTTTTATCTCTCTCTCTGTCTTAATGAACTATGTGTTAGTCACCATCAAGCCAGTTGCCTGACAGAAGTCTAGAATCGTCTCATATTGTCCTACTTTATCTAGCAGGTCTTGCAACTGTTGCCTGAATGTACTCTTTTCCATGCAGGGGGCATAGGCTGAGATTATGAATACTGCCATATCCTATCCCGCATTGCCTTCTGAATCTTGTTCACTACAATTCCCACACTTTTTCTAGTCTATTCTGCTCCATATTAGTAGTAAACTCTAGATCTCAAGCCAAGTGGCTTTGCTGCACTACCCTTCCATCTTGTCTCCTGGATACATAGGATGTCCAGCCACCTTCTTACCATCATATCATCCACTTTCAAGCTGTCATGAGTCTACAATGAATACAGCAATTCTTAGTTCCTGTTTGGCAGGTTGATTGGTATTACGTCCATCTTTCTCTCTACAAAGCTAACCAAGGTAACTCAAACTGGATAACTGAACATTGTCCAACCAATAACATTAACTCAAGGCTGCTAGGCATTATGCCATGCACACACTAGCCAACAGGGCACATAGACCTCATCCCACCATTAGCATGGGTACCTGGCGTAGATCAGGGTAGCTCAGATCCTCAACCCACTTATTACTGGCAAATGCCCATGCCCATTTTTGGTGACATCAGTCAATGCAACCAAATCATGCAGAGCCAGTTTTTGCACTGTCAAGTGGCTAGCCCTGACACAGCAAGCAGTCTGAGATCGATACTGGACTAGGGGATACTGTGCACCACAGCTGATGCCCAAAGCAGTCTGTCTATGCAACTTTTCCCCAGATAGGCATCATCTAGAGTCTATGTTGCTGCTAACAACTTCATTCTTGGGTGAGTTTGAGGGGGAAGCACTCAGCTTGTTTTGGGGAGATTCGAAGTACCCCAGAAACAGACAGAAGAGTTTTAGTATATACACCATTCTGCATTATACTTATTAGTATCAAGTTACAGAACATTTTCATAGATAAGTTTGCTAAGTGTAATTAAAACAAATTGTGTCACTGCTTACTTCAAAAAGAACTAGGCTGGTGATTGGCTAGCTCAGTTCTGTTACTATGCGACAGGAAGAGAAGGGATTAACTTATTTCCTTCTCATGGCTAAATGGTCCCTTGTTGTCGCTGTATAGTCCTTTCATCTTAACCCCTATATTATGACTGCCATGTTATCCCGGCACCCTGTTATACCAATGTTGTGGTTACCAAGATAACTTATCTTTCCTGTACTTCTTTTTTAATTCAACAGTCACAAAAACTATGATCCTAAAAAAATAAATAAATAAATACTCAAATTATTTAAGGGTTCATTATACCACTGGATATACATTTAATATAATTACTGTAATAAAGAAATAATTATCTTAGACTAAATGTAAAAATGACCTGTACCTGCACCCCAGAGTGACACAGCATGTTATTAGTCAGCCATCTCTATTCTCTTCTTCATACAACTAATAGATCACAGCTAGCTTATCCATGGCTTGGTACTCTGGTTGGTAAGCAATGACATAAGCTGCTTACATGCAACTAATATCACAGCTTACCATGTGCAGAGGTCTCTTTGAGCTGTTGAAATGGTTTTCTCTAACAGATGTATACATTTTTGGGTTCACTTTAGATTATCGAGTTACCAAAAACTCGAAACCCATATGGTCGAGACCATATGATCGAGTTTTCGGAAACTCAAAAATCTAAAGTGCATAAAAAAAACACAAAACATAAAAACAATATTTCTGCAGGGGGGCCCCCCTGCACCACCCACACCATCTCCTACTTATATATACGAACTCAGAGATTGCACTACAGCGAGGACATGGGAAACCTCCAGTTCTGTGCTTCTGCATACAGCGCGGAATAGGAGATTTCCCTTTTCTTCGCTGTAGTGCGATCGCGGAGTTAGTATATTTAAATAGGGGGGTGTGGGGGGTGCAGGGGGCTTGCCCCCTGCAGAAACGTTGTTTTTATGTTTTGTGTGTGCTTTTTTTTGTTTTATGCACTTTAGATTTTCGAGGTTCCGAAAACTCGATCATATGGTCTCGACCATATGGTTTTCGAGTTTTGGTAATTTGATATTCTAAAGTGAATCCACATTTTCTCAGGACTGGCACTAGATATAAACTGTGGGCAGTGTTGCTGACATACACTGCTCATGACAATGATCCATCCTTCTTTGATAAAAATAAATACTGCAACTTCTAATCGGTATTAGCAGCATACCATGTCAACAGCAATGGCAAACTGATTTAGTGAAATAAAAACGGTAAGTCTATACAGGGTTAGAAACCAACAAATGAAAGCATGCTGCTGCCAGTGAGAAAGCAATTCATTTGTTCATTACAAGTGGGACAAATGCCCAAAATCATATTGCTAACAACAATACAGTGCTATGAGCTGCCTGATAATGCAATGGAGTCAGAGACTGAAAAAAGGTTTCTTTCAGTGGTGAAAAATATATTTGCAGCCTGTCAGTGGAACAAAAGTACTATGTTCCACTGCAAACACTATGCAAGCAATGTGCATTACACCCAAGACTATGGGCAAAAAGTAAAAACAAACAAATGTATGCATGTATGTGTGCGTGTACACAAATGGTTGTGAATAAAACAAGTTGAAATACAGTCTTGTAAGACACATATCATTGAACAAACATTAAAAGCATACCCAATCTCAGTATGAGAACAACTCTGTGTTTGAAACAAAATGGCCACTACTATCATACTGTCATCTGAACACAGTTAAGCAAATACTAGTTTGGCTTGTGTGGTTGTCTCTCTCTCCACACTAGTTGAAAATATATTACTGTGAGTAGAATGTTTTTCATTTCATCACAGTCAAATAACAGAGGTAAACTTAATCAAAACATGTTTATACAAGTGGTAGTCCATGTATGAAAACTAGCTGAACAGTTCTTATTTTAAGCAGTTTATATGATGTATTCAAATCTGACCGATTCAAACTTTCTTAGAATGGATATATCCTAGGTAGACAGTCTTCATGAGAAGACAGCTAAAACTATAGTCTGTGGTATTCCATGAATGAAACCAAAACTGAACCTTGTTTTCACTTTCAGAATTATTATTATTATTATTATTATTATTATTATTATTATTATTATTATTATTATTATTCATAGCATACCCACTCAAGTTTTCAGCCTTTAGCAGCCCACAAATAGCATTAGATTCAGTTGACAACAATTCTGCATCATGGCTTCTCTCATGCATATATTAATAATAAACATTTTTTGTTATTATAATATCAGAAAAAACTGGTAAATATGTTTCCTTAATTGTGAAGTTTTAAAATATTTGAAAGCATTTCTGTCATAAAAAACACCTTACCTGGCACTCAAAAATTCAAGGTGCAGCTATTCTATTAGTTTCCATCTTAAAAAAATGCAGTTTATAACTGATTATACGATTGTACATTACCATTATGCAAAAATGTCATATTTCCATACCGGACCGGTCAAGGCCCGGGTTAACAATGACCGCCACCAGTACTGTTAGCCAACAGGGTGCTGGCGGAAATTGGGCTACTGTTGGCCGAAGGAGAAGAGGAGGGCGAAGGCATGCCCGAAGGCAGGAAGAGAGGAGGAAGGTTATTAGTGAAGCAGTGAGGGTAGGACCTTTGAATGTTGGCAGTATGACTGGTATAGGAAGAGAGCTAGCTGATATGATGGAGAGAAGGAAGGTTGATATATTGTGCGTGCAAGAGACCAGATGGAAGGGAAGTAAGGCCAGGTGTTTAGGAAACAGGTCCAAATTGTTCTGTCATGGTGTGGATGGCAGGAGAAATGGGGTAGGGGTTATACTAAAGGAACAATATGCCAAGAGTGTTTTAGACGTGAAGGAGTGTCTGACAGAGTGATGTTTATGAAGCTCGAAATTGATGGTGTAATGATGAATGTTGTTAGTGCATATGCTCCACAAGTTTGGTGTGCGATGGATGAGAAAGAGAAATTTTGGAGTGAGTTGGATGAAGTTGTGGTGAGTGTACCCAAGGGTGAGAGACTAGTGATTGGAGCGGACTTTAATGGGCATGTTGATGAAGTGAACAGAGGGGATGAGGAAGTGATGGGTAGGTATGGTGTTAAGGAGAGTAATGCAGAAGGTCAGATGATTGTGGAGTTTGAGAAAAGGATGGACATGGCTGTGGTGAATACATATTTTAAGAAGAGGGAGGAGCACAGGGTGACGTATAAGAGTGGAGGAAGATGCACACAGGTGGATTATATCCTATGTAGGAGGGCCAGTCTGAAGGAGATTGGAGACTGTAAAGTGGTGGCAGGGGAAAGTGTAGTTAAGCAGCATAGAATGGTGGTCTGTAGGATGACATTGGTGAGTGTAAGAGCAGTGCCAAGAATTAAATGGTGAAAGTTAAAAAAGGGTGATTGTGAAGTGAAGTTTAGGGAAGAGTTAAGACAGGCACTGGGAGGCAGTGAAGAGTTACCGAATAGCTGGGTAACTGCAGCAGAACTAGTAAGGGAGACTGCTAGAAAGGTGCTTGGTGTGACATCTGGACAGAGGAAGGAGGACAAGGAGACCTGGTGGTGGAATGAGGAAATACAGGAGAGTATACAGAGGAAGAGGCTGGCGAAGAAGAAGTGGGATTGTCAAAGAGATGAAGAAAGTAGACATGAGTATAAGGAGATGAGGCGAATGGCAAAGAGAGAGGTGGCGAAAGCTAAGGATAAGGCGTATGGAGAGTTTTATGAGAGATTGGACACTAAAGAGGGAGAAAAGGACCTGTACCAATTGGCTAGACAGAGGGACAGAGCTGGGAAAGATGTGCAGCAAGTAAGGGTGATAAAGGATAGTGAGGGAAAGGTACTCACAAAAGAGGAGAGTGTGTTGAGTAGATGGAAAGAGTATTTAGAGAGGCTGATGAATGAAGAGAATGAGAGAGAGAGAAGGTTGGATGATGTGGGGATAGTGAATCAGGAAGTGAAACAGATTAGCAAGGAGGAAGTAAGGACAGCTATGAAGAGGATGAAGAATGGAAAGGCTGTTGGCCCAGATGACATACCAATGGAAGCATGGAGGTGCTTAGGAGAAATGGCAGTGGAATTTTTAACTAGATTGTTTAATGAAATTTTGGAAAGTCAGAGGATGCCTGAGG
The DNA here is from genome assembly GCF_019279795.1 of Protopterus annectens. Classification (NCBI taxonomy): domain Eukaryota; kingdom Metazoa; phylum Chordata; order Ceratodontiformes; family Protopteridae; genus Protopterus; species Protopterus annectens. The sequence goes on from NC_056748.1 coordinate 1,046,977,260, forward strand.
AGTGGAGAAAAAGTGTTTTGGTACCTATCTTTAAGAATAAGGGTGATGTGCAGAGCTGCAGTAACTACAGAGGAATAAAATTGATCAGTCACAGCTTGAAGTTATGGGAAAGAGTAGTAGAAGCTAGGTTAAGAAGGGAGGTGATGATTAGTGATCAGCAGTATGGTTTCATGCCAGGAAAGAGCACTACAGATGCAATGTTTGCTCTGAGAGTGTTATTGGAGAAATACAGAGAAGGTCAGAAGGAGTTGCATTGTGTCTTTGTAGACTTGGAGAAAGCATATGACAGGGTGCCTAGAGAAGAGTTGTGGTATTGTATGAGGAAGTCGGGAGTGGCAGAGAAGTATGTAAGAGTGGTACAGGATATGTACGAGGGTAGTGTGACAGTGGTGAGGACTGCAGTGGGAGTGACAGATCCGTTTAAGGTGGAGGTGGGATTACATCAAGGATCAGCTCTGAGTCCTTTCTTATTTGTAGTGGTGATGGACAGGTTGACAGATGAGATCAGACAGGAGGCCCCGTGGAGTATGATGTTTGCAGATGACATTGTGATCTGTAGTGAGAGTAGGAATCAGGTTGAGGAGACTCTGGAGAGGTGGAGATATGCTCTAGAGAGCAGAGGAATAAAGGTCAGCAGGGCTAAGACAGAATATATGTGTGTAAATGAGAGGGAGGGTAGAGGAATGGTGAGGATGCAGGGAGTAGAGTTGGTCAAGGTGGACGAGTTTAAGTACCTGGGATCAACAGTTCAGCGTAATGGTGAATGTGGAAGAGAGGTGAAGAAGAGAGTACAGGCAGGGTGGAATGGGTGGAGAAGAGTGTCAGGAGTGATTTGTGACAGACGGGTACCAGTAAGAGTGAAAGGGAAGGTCTACAAGAGGGTAGTGAGACCAGCTATGTTATATGGGTTGGAGACAGTGGCATTGACAAAAAGGCAGGAGTCAGAGCTGGATGTGGCAGAGTTAAAGATGTTAAGATTTGCACTCGGTGTGACTAGGATGGATAGGATTAGGAATCAGTATATCAGAGGGTCAGCTCATGTTGGACAGTTTGGAGACAAAGCAAGAGAGATGAGATTGCGTTGGTTTGGACATGTGCTGAGGAGGGATGATGGGTATATTGGGAAAAAGATGCTAAGGATGGAGCTGCCAGGTAAGAGGAAAAGAGGAAGGCCTAAGATAAGGTTTATGGACGTAGTGAGAGAGGACATGCAGGCGGTTGGTGTGACAGAGCAAGATGCAGAGGACAGGAAGAAATGGAAAGAGATGATCCACTGTGGCGACCCCTAATGGAAAAAGCCGAAAGATGATGTTGATGATGACATTACCATTAAAAAACGAGCACACTGATTGGTCACCTCAATCAGTGTGCCCATTGTAAATCTGAGAATATACCAACGGACAAAGGTCCGGTCACCCGGACCTTTCTCCATTAGCATATCTCGTTTTTTTTACTTTTCTTTCTTTTTCTAAAGAAAATGAGGAAACAGAAGACCTCAAATGAACGAGGGAGATGGTGCAGACAAAAACAACAGGATAATCAGGTACATTTTGCAAAACTAAAGAAACATACCGGATTATACTTTTATTTTGCCTGTCCTGGCACTCCCGAATGTTAAAAGTCTCCCAGGTTCTTTTTTCTTTCCAATAAAAAATAAAATAAAATAAAAAAAAGCAACAAAGATCTTCCTTTCTCTGTTGCTACCTTTATACAGCACTGATGTACTGTGTAAGCATGGGAAGACAACTCTCATACGGATGCTCAGGATATCGGAAAAAATGCAGAAGGGCACCACGGAAGCATTATACAAAGACATTATTTAAGAAAAGTAAGTATTTTTTTCTTAAATAATCTCATTGCATAATAGCAGCAACCGACTCTGTGGTGTGGTATATTTAAATTTACCCAGGGTTGGCTTTATTTAATCACTTGGGCTTTTCCCTTGTGATTAAACCACGCCAACTCTGGGTAAATCTTCAATGTACCACACTGATGTCAGCGGTTATTCCTTAAATATCCAATCAAGTTATCCAGAAACACAAGAAAATGGCAATCTTTTAGTGATTTAATTCTGTATTCATATGAACCACCTATAGGCCTGTGGACATTAGAATGTGTCAGGATGCCAATGGCATTATATTCAATTTCTGTAAGGGTGGGGATATGATTTCTGTTGAAGGTAGAAATAAAACACATGTACAGAGCATATCTGTACTGAACTTTAGTTGCATAAAAGTATATATTTTATGTCATTGAAAGCATGCTATTGCCACCAAAATCTATGCATTGATAAGCACAAAATTTTCCAGACATCTGCAGTTTTGAGTTGGGAGCAAGTCTTAAGAAAATTACATTTTAAGTTTAAAGTGTGGCTCAGCATTCAAATATTCTCTGAAATTGAGACAGTACATTTTATATGCAGGCAAGCAAAGCACTTTTGTGGGACAATCTGCCAAGTTGCAGTAAGCTGAGTATCTGTAATGTATGGTTACATGACTGCTGTTCACAGCAAGCAATGAATAGCATGTCTGGAATATATCTGCCCTAAGCTGGCAATACACAAGTAGTAAAGATCATATGCATTTCTCAGCAAAAGTGGCTACTTCGCTCACTGCAAGGAGGCCATCAACGAAACTCCCAGCAGATAGTCTCCACAAATAGTAGAATCAAATATTCAATGTGCTAGTATGCCAACTGAACATACTTATTTCTCAAAAATTAATATTCTGTCATTGTAAGCATTAGAGCAAGAAGCAAATAACTGACAACTGCAGGTTAATTTATGGTGCTCTCTCTTCCTTGCTTTTAGTGCTATTAGCTTCTGCAATATGCAAAGTTAGGCTGAGTATTCAAGTGTCTGTCTGAAGGCATTATAGTGGCTTAGTTTACAAGTATAAGCAAATTCCAACCAAAATGGTCAATACAAATTGCATGGTACCATTGAAGGCTAATTCTGTAATCACTGCCTAGGTGGCACAGGTTCAATTCATGACTTGAGTATATGTAATGCTGGTAGGAAGGTATGGGCATGCCCATCTGGGGGGAAGGCATTCCAGGACCCTTCCTGAGGGGAGATATGGGCCACAGAGGGGAGAAGCACTTGGACATTGTCAGCAACCTGGGAGGAATAAAGGTTGATCATGACAACACCCCTCAGCAGAAGAATCAGTCAATGGCACTAACCTCCAGGACACTAAGATCCATGACAGTCCCAGTTCATTTAGAAAAGTCCATGGAAAGAGGAAGAATAAGTGCAACTACTACTTCTGTTAAGGTTCGTAAAGATAAACTCTATCAAAAACGTAAGTATACAGGGAGTATAAAGTCTAAAATGCTGAGAGTTTCTGTACAGAAAATGAATTTTCATTCCTTTAATGTCATTTTATGTTACATTTGAAAAAGTATTTTTTCATTAAACTTCAAGATACAACTGCTCCACTGTCTCTGGAACTAAGTGCGCATTGTAAGTTAATTTTGTAGGAAAGTATTACAGTATATTTGCCTAAAAATTCTATGACAATACATCAAACTATTTAGGAGATATAATCCTTTCTTCACAAGTAACACATATAGCCCAAATCAGATGCTTGTAAGGGATCACAAACTTCTTGAGAATGGTTAATAATACAGGGGCTAATATAGCAGTACACCTTGACTTGCATATATTTATGATTATAAAAATTAACTATTTTTGCGTTTGTTTATTGATGATCTGCATGTCCAATTCAGAAATCTTCATATTGTCCCTTACTCTATATAGATGATATTTCAAAAGCACATCCCTGATTGAATGCAAATATTAACATACCAGTACAATGACCCTCTTGTGAACATTTGAGTTACTGGACTATGAGCTCATCAACTCCATTAGAGCATCTCTTTATTAAAAGCGTGAGACCTGACCTTAAGACTCCATAAACAATGTGTCTCATGCCACTGCTATTTATATACTCTGAGACTGGTACACCCAGACTGCTTAGGTCATCTACTTTTTTTCTTTTAATCCTTACTGCACAAGTCTTAGGAACCTTGTTCCAATGCATTCTACATTTATAAGTCTAAGAATTCGAACTCTGTATATATTAAAAGGTTACCTTATGAATGGGCAATATCCATTGGGTGTGATTTTTCCCTTTTACACTTTCCAGATTTTATTTGTCTAACTGTATGTCCAGTCTTTAAAACCATGAATAAAAGATCACAGTCTGAGCAGCTAATGTATTCACTACTGCAGAATATTTTAACTTTCTCCATGTCCATGTAACTGTGGTGACAATATACAGTACCTATGTAAGGGGGTATAGGAGTAGAAGCCTCCCACATAGGAAGGTATAGGTGAAAACACTAGTCTTTATTCTGTGGTGTGGTTTATGGGTTGATGTGTCTCAGCTGTTTGTGACTGAACACTTGCCTGTTTGTGAGTTTTTGGCATTTATTATTCATAAAGGATGCACATCAGAATATCTAATGTAAATGGAAATTGACCGAACACAAGCGCAGTACTTTAGAAATACTAACCTAAAAACTTTCTTGTTCAGTCTTGAACATTTAGCCTCCATAGGAAATGCAACTGTGTGTCAGATATAACAACCTAAAAAAAGTATATGGCACTGCAGAACAGACAGTGCAACACCCTTCAGTTATCATTCATAGGTAGCTGAAAGAAGACAGAACACCATTAGGTACAAGGGTGTATGACTGGGATTCAAAAAGGCTTAGCATGAGGGGAAAGGCTTAAAATGGATGGTTTACCCATCAAAGTAAGCCTTTCCAGTTCTTAGATCACGCTACTTCTGAGGTTTCCTACTAGCATAAGCTTCAGCTTGAATGGCAGTCTCACCAGTAGAGCTGCATAATAATGCAGCTATTCAAGAGAGCAGTTAATGCTAACTAGCCATGTGTTCTGCACTGGAAATGCCAGTGACTCTGGATTTACACTGTGAAGTGATTCAAAGAATTGCTTGGCCACGTAAAATGTCACTATTGGATGAACATGTGACTGTTGTAAAAACACAGCAGTTACCTATTCACTTCTATGGTGGTACATCAATGTTCATAAGTCCAGATAAGATATGGGGGTGGGGAGTTATTATTGTGTGCATGCATGTGAATGTGTATGCTTGTCTGTAGGAGCATGAATGAATCTTCCTTAATGTATGTATGTATATGTGCATGTGTGTCTGTCAGTCTGGCCTGCTTGCCTGTCTGACTGGTCATACTAGGAGGGTTAGGCAAGGAATCAAGAATTTGGTTGTATGTGGGTCTGTGTGTTCTTCAGTATACCAATGGGTGAATCAAATGTTTCTGTGACTTTGAGTGATTAGGGTGGTTTGTTTCTTTATGGATGAGTGTGTGTGTGTGTGTGTATATAAATATATAAATATATATATATATATATATATATATATATATATATATATATATATATATATATGAGTCTAGGGTGACTTAGCCACATAATGCATAAATCATTGGGGAAAACACTACCACCATCAGGTCTGACAATGCTAGTGTTATCTACCACATGATTCAGAGATATATTAATGTGACAATAATGAGGTCATTCTCACTCCAGCCATAGCTATGGCTATGTTAGACAATTACAACGAGCGGTGAGCCTCTCTCTGAATTCCAGGTTATTACTATGTAACAAATTGTGTAGCATCAGGCAACTCTTTGAATGCTAAGTATAAATACTGCCTCACTTTTCCTAAGTAAAACTAAACTATATCCTTTTAAGCTCTGCTGCCTATTTACACAATATACTTTTATTTTTAATAAGGTAGTCATCTGTAATATTTGAAATGTGTTTGTTGGTAGCACTATCATGACTGAAAAGGAATCTTTACAGCACAGTCTGTCTAATGAAAATACATGACTAGACAAACAAGCAAATAAACAAATTTGATTCCAACCAGTAAGACTTTTACTTCTTATATAGTAAAGGAAAGGCTTTATCAATGAAAATCTACCTGAGTACACAGTCCTTCATGGCACGGAAAAATATATCAACACAACCTTTTGGCAAGACATGGAGACTTTCAATCCTTCTCTTAAATTCTTATAGGAAGTTAAATGAGTGGTGAACTGTGATGGTGCTGGGCTAAGCCAGGTTCCGTTGTTATTCTCAAATATCACAGTTTGACTGTAGCACCTCTAGTTAACATTTCCTTGTCACTGAAAAATGCCTTTACTGAATATGCTTTGGAAATAATTTTGAAAACATTCCCAACTAATAATAACTTTGTCCATCAGTTTAGCACAGATTGTTAAGGCTTCGGTATGCCAACAAGTGTCACCTTATAGGTGTGGTTTCAATTCAGTCAGTGCATACTCACAATTTGTATGTATGAGCAACTCAAATAGACAGGCAGTGATCCTGTATCAGTCCTAAAAACAGACACGTCTCATTGATCAACCTACCTAAGAAATTAATACAGTAAAATAAAATACTGTGTGTATATGTACAATATAAAATATTACAAAATGCACAGTGACACACAGGGATAAAGCCCTAACTACAGCACAAGTGATCTGAGTTTGATTAGAAGTTTGGGTGCTTGACAGGGAGGATGGAAATGCCCACTCTGGGAGCTCCTGACAGGTTAGTGCCACTGCTCTGATAACAGGGCCTCAACTGAAAAGTGGAGGCCCACCACATTAGAGGGAATCAGTGCTGGGAAGTCATGGGTATGGCCAGCTAAGGCAGTGAAGGTAGCCACTATCAGCACATGTTGTGGGGAAGGGGGTGGGCAGCATGCATACATGAACTACGGGAAGTAACAGGCCATTGCAGTGATGCAAATGCTCATGTCACCACCAGGTGTAGGTTAAGTCATAAAAATGGGAAAAACTATTGTAGCTGAGAGGACTGTAAGAGTATAGAGCACTCTCATGCCTACTTGGATGATGGTCTCCCTTTCGACATTGTATGTCTGATCGTGGGAGGGATTAATACTCAGTAAATATGGGAGCAAAAATGACACACAGAAAGAACATTACATGTTTGCCTTTCTTCCTGATATTTACTTCAAGAATAGATTCTCAAAGATGTCAATTACTTTTGTAAATTGTTAATTTAGAAAATGACACAATGTACAGGTGAAAATTGTGTGTCTTGTTCCAAGTATGTCTACATGTGGGCAAACAGGCTCTACAGAAGAAAGATGTACTTTTGGAACTATCATTGTTAATGTTTTGTTTTCTTGCCCTACAAAAACTAGAAATGATAATACTATATAGAGAGCAAATTGCCATGAATGTTCTTTCAGAGTTTGGTCCAATAACGGTTGTTAGAAACTATCAAACAATTGGCAAGGTGAAAGATGGACCTGATAACAAATGCCGGTTATCTCAATATAGCTCACTACACGTACTGAACCTTTACTCTTCTCTGAAAAATTTTTGTGTGGCCATCCTTATGCAAAACTACAGCTGAATACCTCAGCTGCACCCTCACCAAGCTATAATGTGTACTGATCTTTAGTAATGGTAAGATGATAATCACTGATGAATGGAGAATAGCTCCTCAGAGAATGCAACACAGCTCCCATTTCTGAAAATGACTGTGCCGTATTTGAGAAACCTATACTGCTCCTCATGTATGCTTATTAATGGTGCTTCAAAATGCATGTCATGTTGATAGTAATGGCAACAATAATGGTGAATGATTCTACTGCCAGACAGCCTTCAGCCTACAACAACCCTGAACAGTCTTGTTACCCTGACAACAAAAAAACAGCTCTTTCTATTTTTTCTCCTCTATCCTTCTGTTTTTTTTTTTTATTGTCATCGTATGGGAATGCATACAACTAATAATTTCCTATGTCACATACTAGCAGATTCCTCCCATAAATGTTCCAGGTGACTTATTATCAGTCTCCTCTCATTAATGTCTAGTGTCAAATATCAGAAGGCTTCTCCCATTTTGAATAAGAGAATGATAATATTGACCTTAGCACCAGATCAGCCTCTATCAGCCCATACTCCTGAGCTTGATCATGACCTTCTGCCACTAGCCTTGCAAATGCATACTTGCTCCTTACACTTTATCCATATTAGCACTTATTTTGGTACTTCCTTATTATAGTGACCTTGGGAGATGCAGTTCAGGGATTATGTATTTTTCTGGTGCGTTACATTTACAAATGAATTGACCTGATAAACTGAGTAAATTTAAACCTCTGTTTAAAATTCCAGGAAGTCTCCTTTGTTTTATTTTTCAAAAGTTAAGCCTTTCCTTGGTGACACTCACCTGTGGTATTTGCAAGTCTGAATGATAACGATCCAGCTGTGAGTTTTACTGCTCATATATCTTAATCCTGTTCTCGAAGTCTGAAGAAAGGCAACATAACGGGAGCTGGAGGGACATTTTCATATTTTAATTGTAGTTAAAAGTTAATGAGATGTTTTGTAGCAACATGCCTAAATGTGCTGCTCTGTCTAGAACTGAGCAGCTGTAGCCGTTCCTAACCAGAGTAACTGAGGGACAGGGCAACAATGCTGCTCACGACCAGGTGTGCATGTCAGTGGTCATATCTGAATTAAATAATGACTGAGCAACCTGGACCACCAAATTTTCACTGCCCAAATGTAAGGGTATGTATATCGATGGATGCTCCCTCTGAAAAAAGGCATGCATTAGTCTGTTTACGTTTGTTCTACTTCTGTTTTAAGGCCGCTATCACGAGGGCCGCTATAATAAGGAAGTACCCTTATTTTTTCAAGCTATGTTCTACCTGTTGCTATTCACAATTCGATTCAGGTTTAATTCAATATCAATCACACTGGGAACAACATTTGAGGTGTGTAAGGAATGAAAAATGAACTAGAGTCAAGCACAGGCAATTCTAATTAAAATAAATAGAGAGGGGGTTCAGGCAGACCTAGGGTTCACCTAAAATGTACAGGGTGCACATAGCTGCGGAACAGATGAGATACCTTATTTAAAGTCATGAAGAAACATTACGTAATTTGATGACGAGACGTTTGACTCTATAGAAAATGCTGATAGTTACAGATATTGATGAAACTGCAGATTAATTTTAGGAGAAAGTTCTGTATTACTGCAGAATTAAAAAAAAATGAAGACAAAGAAGCCCTGAGTCAGCACTCTTTGGAAGCAGGATGCACCTAAGCATACACAATGCAAACCATATTCTGCAAACTAATTTCTGAACAACCAACATTTTAATCCATTGAGACACACTACATTCTCTCAATATCTGAACACATACATGAAACAAAAAGGGACAAGTGAGTCAGCAAATGTGTTGCCATTAATTTTGTATTATTATATTGCCAACTGTCCTATTTACCAGATTCTAATATAAGTAGTTTACTATATGTGCAGCATCTTTAATTACTTATTTAGGATACATGCAATAGAACAGGAGGCAGTGATTTTGACGGGGGCATCAACATGGAAGCAACACTAGCATAGACTAGGTTCAGTTTTTTGCTGAAGCTAGTACTGTTTGTGATGTTTGGAACTTGTAAAACAGTTAATCTTTTGTCTGGAGAGGCCCAGCTGTGCCCTCGTTTGCAGAAGGTACAGTTCAGTCTGATCTAGCTAGAGTTACTATTGCAGGCCTCTGTTTAGGTCATTTTGATTGGATAATGTGAACTTTGGCTGGTTCCTGTTTTTTTTTTTTTGTTTTTGTTTTGTTTTGTTTTAAATAGCCAGTGTTTGAACTGGTTTGTGCTTGTTTGCACATCACGCAGCATCATGCACTACTGCGCAGAGGGATTGCCAGTTACAGATGCCTGCTCTCTAGCCTCGCAAATATTACCTAAACCAGAGCTCCTCACACCTAAACCTACTAATACCTCCCCCAGCTGTATTCCCTCTTCAACTGTTATAGCCAGACCAAGATTATTCCTAGGACCATGAACTCTCAGTTTCCCTCCTTTTCTCCTACCAGCCTGGGTGACAGCAACTGCCTCATGTACACAATGACAACCCCTTACTTCTAAATCATTCCTGTACCATTTGCGAGAGATGTGCCTACATTATGAATCTGGAATCACAGATCTCTCACATAATTCATAGCAATGCAGAGTGGGTTGTCAAGCCAACTACCACAACTCCTACTCATGACATACAGACCAACATATGTGAAGGTGCTCACAAAACATCTCCCTAAACACCAGAGACCTCGAAAACACATACATACTAAACCAAACATAACACCCAAAACACACAATACACAAAGACACAAGCATAAATGTCTCACCATCAAAGCCCATGCGACAACACACATCCACTCCAAATATATTATTCATAGGAGACTCTAGAGTGAGATACACAGATGTCCCCCTCACCAGGCTGAACAAGGAGAAAGTCACGGTCAGCTGTCTTTCTGGTGCCAGGATTTGTCAGATCAAGCAGGCACTCAAGTCTCTCAACAACAAATACCATTATGATTCGGTCATAGTAGTACATGCTGGTGTGAATGGCTTGAGACTTACTTCCCTGGACTACATGAAGACAGACATGACTGACCTCTCTGATCATATGTCACAGATAGGTATGTCCCTAGCCATGAGCAGCATAATATCCTCACCTAGGATGGTACTACAACAAACAGAAAATAATTGACTTCAATAATAGGCTTAGTTTCTGGTGCCATTCTAAGAGGATCAAGTTTCTGTCAGCCTGGGATGACATGATCAGTTATTTGCCAGAGATGGTCTTCGTCTGTCACCCATGGGATATTGGCTACTGGCAAAGGCTCTTGCCACCCCCATAGTGCCATTTATTTAGGCAAAATCACAAGGACAAAATTCCCAAGATAAAACTTTCATCAAAAAATAACCTCAAGTTTATGCTGTTAAACGCTAGGAGTCTTAGCATGAAACTGCACTCACTGGAAGCAGTCCTCACCTTGGAAGACGCAGACATTTGTGCAGTCACGGAGACCTGGTTCAAGAGTCTGGAGAGCACCCCAGACATACTGGCTTACACCTCCTTCCACACATTCAGTACACAAACTGAAGGTGTGAAATCTAAAGGAGGTGGTGTGTATCAGTATTTCTTAAAGGTAACTACACCTCCAGATGTGTTAAACAATATGATTTCCTGGTGGTACCTCAGGTGCAATTAACTGTTGGTAGGACATCTACTCAAGTCATTGCCAGCCACAAGAACACCTCCATTAATCAGGACACTCACTCTGCCTATTTGGATCTACTTGAGTCTATCAAGATACATCTGAACACCATGGTTTTGGGTGACTTTGACTACCCATCCATTGACTGGGTAAATTACTCATGCTCAAACTCACTTGGGCAAAGGTTCCTCGACTTCATTAACTCCAATGCCCTGCAACAGCTGGTTGACACCCACACAAGGGGCTCCATCATCCTGGATCTGGTGCTTATCAATATGGGGGAACCACTGTAGCACCCCCACTGTGAGGTCTTCCCTAGTGAGATCTGACCACAAATCAGTCTCATTTGAAGTAACTATCACACCTGCCCCCCCGGTAGCAACTAGACTAAAAAAACTTCTCCAAAGCAGATTATAACCTCTTATGGGGGTGTTATAAATAGCTTCATTGCACCTCCCCCCTCAGATGGAACGGGCAACTATGCCAAGTTCTACACCATGCTTTATTCAAACACTTGTATAACTGCATTGACATGGCCGTACCTGATAGGACAAAAAAAAAAGTCATGTACTCACCATAATGTTCCATGTGTGTTGTCCATCTTCGCCTTCATTCTTACCAGGATGGGCTCGGATCCGATCCTCAGATCCAACTCAGCCTTATATACAAGCTTGGGGTCTTCCATTACCTCATGGTTAAACCCTATCTCAGCATGCAGTAGGAAAGCTCTCCAGATCTTGTTTGCAGTTATAATAAAAGAATACAAAATAAAAGTTTAATACCTTAGACAGGAATGAAGAAGGTCAGAGATTACTGATATCCAACTGCATCAACTCGGTCTTCCGGGAGTAAAAAGGCTGGGGGGAAGGAGGGTTGGATGTAAGAATGAAGGCAAAGATGGACAACACACATGGAACATTATGGTGAGTACATAACTTCTTTATATGTTGTTCTCCTATCTCGCCATCATTCTTACCAGGATGGGACAGCATCCCTAGCACCACCTTTCTTGGGTGGCTCAAGGGAGAATATTCTTCAAAATTGTGGAACTAAAGGAGGCCCTGTTCCTGGAGGCCAAATTGCCTTTGTAATGAGTGATAAAGGTATATGGTCTTGCCCAAGTTGCTGCAGCATAAATGTTATCAATTGGATGTCTAGCCAGAAAGGCGGAAGAGGCTGCAATGGCTCTTGTAGAGTTGGCTTTTACTCTATGGGGAAGATCTCTGTTTTGATATTTATAAATGAAGGCTATGCAATTTGAAAGCCATTTTGAAAGTGTCACTTTAGAGACTGGAACAACTTTTTTTCAATCTGAACAAGATATAAGTAGTTGGTCAGATTTTCTGTAGTCCTTAGTCCTGTGTAAGCAGAAGCATAGTTATCTATGCACATCAAGTTGGTGTAACATGTATTCTGCCTTATTCTCGTAATTTGGATAAAAGACTGGCAGCTCTATGGATTGGTTCAAATTTGATCTGAACATACTTTGGGTAAAAAAAAGAAGTTATGTTCTTACCATAACGTTCCATGTGAGTTGTTCCTCTCGCCTTTGTTCTTACACATGGGTTGGGAGCCGATCCCTCGGCTCCGAGTCGGCCACATTTCAAGCTCTGCGTCTAAGAGAAGCTTGAGGCACAGTCCCTATCCCATGATCCTCTCCTGCTAACCCTCAGATCTAGTTTGCTATGAAAACCAGACAGCAGAAGACATACCCGCCTACACATGCATACGTATCAATACACATATACACGTATATACACAAAAATGTAAGGACAGATATACGCATATATATTATACACGTCCAAATATGAACACATACATAGAGACAGGCAGTCCAAGGGGACCATGAGGAAAGACAACCAGCCATCAGTCGTACCTGTTCTTCCAGAACATGGAGAGGGAAGGAGGGCGGGAATGTAAGAACAAAGGTGAGATGAACAACTCACATGGAACGTTATGGTAAGAACATAACTTCTTTATCTGAAGTTGTTCGATCTCGCCGTTTGTTCTTACACACTGGTAGCGTCCCTAGCACCCTAAACACCGGGTGGCTCACGGGAGAACATTCCTGAGAACAGTGGAACCAAAGGAAGCCCTGTCCCTGGAGGCCCTGTCCACTTTGTAATGAGTAATAAAGGTATGAGATTTGGCCCAGGTAGCCGCTGCTCAAATGGTATCTATCGGTAAGTGAGCAGCATGGGCTAAGGAAGTAGAAACAGCTCTAGTAGAATGAGCTTTAGCTTTGAGTGGAATAGACTGATTGGAAGATGAATAAACAAAGTTTATGCAGTCCGAAAGCCATTTGGATAACGTGATTTTTGTTACTGCAAGTCCTTTCTTATTATCTGCATGAGAAACAAAAAGTTGATCCGATTTCCTGAATTCTTTTGTTCTGTCCAGATAAAATCTCAGTTGTCTGTGCACGTCCAATTTGTGTAACATGTATTCCAATTTATTGGTATAGTGCCTGAAAAAAGTGGGAAGTTCTATGGACTGATTAAGATTAGATTCTGAGCAGACTTTTGGTGGAAAGGACGGATTAGTACATAAAGTGACCCTATCTGAGTGAAAGGTCAGATACGGGGGTCTAATTGACAGTGCCTGCATCTCTGAGACTCTGCGAGCTGAAGTGATTGCAACAAGAAACAGGGATTTCCAGGAAAGATATTTAAGTGGGCATGACGAAGCTGGTTCAAAGGGTGATAAAATGAGTTGGGATAGCATCAGATTTAAATTCCAAGGAAAAAACGGACTTTGAATGGGTGGTCGGAGATGATAAGTTCCCTTCATGAAAGCTCTACAAAGTCTATGAGACATAATTGTAGCGCCCTTTTCACCCACATGAAAATAAGATATGGCAGCCAGCTGTACCCTTATGGTGGATGTTGAAGCCCCCTGATGAAAAAGAGTAGATGGAAAATCTAGAACTTTATGAATAGGAGCAACCAAGAGATCTATACCTTGTTTGGAAGCCCAACACACAAAACGTTTCCATTTGCTCTTGTACAATTTTCTAGTGGAGGTTTTGTGGGAAGAAATCAAAATATGTTGTACTGCTGGAGACAAAAGATTTGACCTGGCTAAGCTGGGAAGTGGAGCAGCCATGCTGTCAATTTGAGGGATGAAAGAGAGGGGTGAAGAACTCCTGACGAGTGGGTCAGAAGGTCTGGCACTGGGCCCAGAGTCCAAGGTTCCTCTATCTGGTGAGCTTGGAGGAAGGGGAACCAGATTTGTTGAGGCCAGAATGGTGCTATCAAGATGATCGTCCTTTCCAGACCTTTGGCTTTCTGCAGAAATTTCGAGATTAGTGGAAAAGGAGGGAGGGCATATAGGAGACCCGGGGGCCAATCGTATACAAGTGTGTTCCTGGGGGCACTCCCCGGAGGGGGAAGTAGGGCGAAATAGCTTCTGCATTTTGTATTTAAGGGGGATGTAAAAAGGTCGAAGCAAGGCTGGCCCCATCTGAGGAATATCCTTTCTGCTACTTGATTTTTGAGGGACCACTCGTGAGGCAACAGGATGGCTCTGCTCAATCTGTCCGCTATTACGTTGGACATCCCCGGGATGTGCGTTGCTATGAGAAAGCGTCCGGTGGACACAGCCCATTGCCAGATTCTCAGGGCCTCTATGCATAAGGGGTAAGACCCGGATCTTCCTTGTTTGTTTATATACCAGACCACTGACATGTTGTCTGTCTGAATTGCAACTGTTCCTGGAGGTAAGTAGTCATGAAAGTGTTGCAACGCCAGGAACACTGCTGTCAACTCCAGAACATTGATGTGCAGATTGTACTCCATTTTCAACCACTCGCCTTGAACTGTTCTTCCCTGAAAAAGTCCCCCCCACCCTATCAGGGAAGCGTCCGTGGTCACTGTGGCTATGGGGGGGGGGGGACGAACGGGCGGCCTATCGTAAGCTCATGGCTGTTCATCCACCATCAAAGATCCCACTTTCAAGACTCCGTGAGCAGGATGTTGTGTGACAACAGTAGCCATTGGTAAGACCACTGTGCGAAGAGTAGCCACTGGAGGATCCTCATGTACATTCTCCCTAGGGAGACAGCGATAAGGGTGGCTGCCATCTTGCCTAAAACTTTCAAGACCTGTGTAGCGGGGACTCTCTTTGTAGAAGAATAGAAATCTGTTCTCTCAAGGCTGAAACTCTTGTTTGGGGAAGCCTGATCAGAGTTAAGGTAGTGTCTAATTCCGCTCCTATGAAAGATATATGCTGTGAGGGTGACAAGGTAGATTTTTCGAAGTTCAGCGTTATGCCTAAACGGGAACAGAGATCGATTGTATAGTCCCTGGCTTGCAATAGGTGGTGCCTGGTGGTGGCGGTAAGGAGCCAGTCGTCTAAGTATGGAAACACCCGGAATCCTAGTCATCTCAGGTGGGACACCACTACTGCCATGCACTTGGTGAACACCCTGGGGACTGAGGTGAGGCCAAAGGGCAGAGCTCGAAACTGAAAATGACTGGCTCCCAGCCGGAAGCACAGGTGATCTCTGGATGGCCTGGCCATTTTTATGTAGTAGTACGCATCCTTGAGATCTATAGAGCACATTCAATCATTTGTTTGAAGAAACGGAAGGATTGATTGTAGCGTGACCATCCGGAATGTCTCCTTCTTCACGAAGGTATTGAGTTTGCTGAGGTCCAGTATCGGCCTCCAGTCCCCTGTTTTCTTTGGAACTAAAAAGAACCTTGAGTAAGGTCCGGATCCTATTTGGTCCGCCGGGACTGGCTGGATGACTATTTTTTCTAACAGCCTTTGTATTTCTATGGCTGCCTGATCCCACAGAGTGGGTGGAACATCTGCAAATCTTTTTTGGGTGGGAGGATTGTCTAAGAGAGGGATGTTGTATCCTCTGGTTATTATGCTTTTTACCCAAGAATCTGAAGTGAGATTTAGCCAGGCCTCTGGGTATAAAGCCAAGCGACCCCTGACTGCCTCCAGAGTAGGACAGCCGGGCCTCCCCTCAGGAGTGCTGGAAGGGCTTCCCAGGGACACTATCCCTGTTGCCCTGGTTCTGCGGACCCCCTCTGCCGCCTGGGCGGCGTCTTCCATTCCTTCTCCCTCCTCTGCCTCTGGAGGGGGTTTCACTAGGTGTGGATTGGAAAGTTCCCTGAGTTTTCCGGAACCACATTTTTCCACTTCTTTGCCCTTTGGGGTATGGTCTAGAAGGGGTGGAAAGATGGACCCCTATGGCAGACAGGGTCTTTCCATCTTGCTCACACCTAGTGAGCGTCTCCTTCACTTTGGGCCCAAACAAGGAGGAGCCATCAAATGGGGCGTTAACAAAGGAAGACTTGAAGGCTTCCACAAAGGAGCATAGGCGCATCCAGGATCATCTCCTCAGAGCGATCGCTGAAGCTACAGCCCTACTCGATCCTTTGGCTGCATACGAAATGAGCCGCATGGATGAGTTAATGATAGAGTTTAGGGTATTGAGCTGTGCTGTCACCTTGTCTGAGACAGCAGCATCTGTGGTACCCTGTAGAGTATCTCCCAATTCCTTGAGGAGAGCTCTTTGAAGACGGGTAAAATGAGTGAGGTAGTTCAGCGATCGCATGGAAAAAGTTGCTGAACTAAAAATGCACTTCCCGTACCTGTCCATTGTCCTAGAGTCTTTGTTAGGAGGATGAACAGAGGAAGATGCTTCAGACATTTCTTTCTTGGTGGCCGCCGCCACCACCACCACCATAGCATCAACTGGGACTCCCTTGGTGAGATACGCTTTATCCTGGGGGGCCATGATGTACTTATTGGGCCTCCGAGGGGCTGGTTCCAAAGTGTCAGGAGACTCCCAAGCCCTTCGAGCTATTAAATCCATTCAACTCGTCGAAGGGCGGAGTTGCCCAGGAGATGGAAGGTTGAGCCCCAAAAGCCTTCAGCAACACAGACTCGTCCTCAGTGGGGGCAAGTGACTGCCAGTCACCCCTCTGTTTGAGAATTTCCAGGATGTCGGCAAATGAGATATCCTCGGAGGAGGACCGTGGGGACCCCTCTGACTCATCTAAGTCGGTGTCCGATGTTAATAATTCCTATGGGGAATCAAGGTGCTTCCTCTTGCACAATCTCTTCCTTGGGACTTCATCAGAGGGGACATCTGGTGAAGCTTCCGAGGAGCAGGGTTCACCCTCTGGGGCTGACTGAGGCTTTGGGTCTCTACGCTTGGTGGGGACCGGTGGTGCAGAGACAGAACGCAGACCTTTCGGGGAGGGAGAAGAGGAATCTGAAGATGTGAACGTCTTACCAGACAAAACCGTCCTCATGGCCTCGAAGGCACCGGAGCCCGGGCCGAGGACTCCACCGGTTCCAAAGAAGACGGTAGCCTCCCCGGGCCCGGAACCACGGGCTCCGATCCAGAGGACGGAGCCGAACTAATCTTCGCCGAGGCAGCAAGGGGAAGAGTTGGAACCGAAACTTTGGTTCGACTCTCCCCCCGGAACTGAGGAGAGACTGTCGGCTCCGAGACCCCTCGATGGGTACCGAGGGTGTCGAGGTCAGTGGAGCCCAAAGCACTAAAGAAGGCTTCAGCTCCGGGGGATCAACAATCATCAGATCCTCGACTCCCGGCTCAGATGACTCGATGGGTCTCGAAGGAGGATCTATGGATGAAACAGGAAGGGCTTCAAGTTTCTAAACCAATTGGGACGAAACTGCAATTAGTTTGGATAAGGCCGTGTTCTCCATCAGCTTCTGCACCACTCGATCCACATCGGTGTCTGACACTGCTCTGGAAGAACAGGCCGAAGGGGTCACCGAGCGAAGGATCGATGAAGGGAGCACCTCTGACACCGACTCCAAGACCTGGACCTCGCCCCGAGGCAGCAGCTTGGTGCTCGACTCCAAGGTCTGTGGAGCCGGCGACCGAATCTTAACAGAGGTACTCAGAGCCGATGACCTGGGCTCCGATACCTTCGAAGACTTCGACCCCTTCGAAGACTTTGAAGACTGGTCTGCCTTCTCTAATGTCTCCTGAAACTCTGGCTTCAGGAGACCCCTCTCAATCAGTTTCCTACGTCTTTCCATCATCACTCTGCCACTAAACGAGTGGCAGATGGAGCAGTCCTCCTAAAGATGGAGAGGGCCTAGACAGTAGACGCAGGAAACGTGGTTGTCTGTTATGGACATTTTCTGTCCACACTGGCAACGTTTAAAATCAGACTTGGCTTTCTCTAACATATTCTTAATAGAAAAATACAGTATGTAATACTACTATATATATAACTATATATATATATATATATATATATATATATATATATATATATATATATATATATATATATATATGCACACAGTAACTAACCTGACTAAACACACAGGTAAATTTTACAACAAGATGTTAACTCCACACAGAAAAATCTGACAGGCCTGACATAAATATATTGGCCTAAGGCCTAGGATCAGCCGCTCCCACAAATTCTTAAACACTATTTTAAACACTATTTTAAAACAACATGCGCACACATACATTACTACTAACTAATACTAAGAAAAATCTCTATTTTTAACTTTTTAGAAATTTTTTATATAGAAAAAAAGATCCTGGCCTGAGCTCTCAGTCAACGATGAGACCTGTTGCAGCGGCAAACTACATCTGAGGGTTAGCAGGAGAGGATCATGGGATAGGGACTGTGCCTCGAGCTTCTCTTAGATGCAGAGCTTGGAATGTGGCTGACTCGGAGCCGAGGGATCGGCTCCGAACCCGTGTGTAAGAACAAACGGCGAGATCGAACAACTTCACATGAAGGGTTTGTTCATAAGGAGACCCTGTCTCTGTAGAACAGCGAGTAAGGAGGTTTTATTGACAAGGCTTGCAGCTCTGACACTCTTCTACCAGAAGTAATTGCTACCAAGAGAATAATCTTCCATGTCAAACATTTCAGTTCACAAGATGATGCTGGCTTGAATGGGGGAAAAATTAAATGAGATAAGACAAAATTCAAGTCCCATGGTGCTGGAGTGTCTTTGACAGGTGGTCTTAATAATAAGGTACCTTTAAGAAAGGCTTTGCATAGTCTGTAAGACACAATATTGAGGCCTGATTCACCTAAATGGAAATTGGATGGTAGCTGTGGCTGTGCCTTCATTGAACAGTTTTGCCAAGAATTCTAGTATGGAATTTACAGGGGCAGAAAACGGGTCAATATGGTTATGAGAAGCCTATAAAGAGAATCTTTTCCATTTGCTTCTATATATCTTTCTCGTTGAAGCCTTATCAGAAAATATTACAATATATTTAACTGAAGCCTGGCTATGGTTGGAATCGGAGCAGCCATTGCTGTCAATTTGAGAGTTTAAAGGGAAGGATGGAGCATTCCTGATGCATGAGGAAGCATGTGGAAGATATCAGTTCTTTACAAAAATACATTGTGTTACTAGATATCCAGTTCAACTGCTCCCATTTAATAACACAGAAATCCTCATTACCAAAGTGCAAATTAACAATAATAAGATTATAAATATTGTCTGTCTCTACATTCCACCAGGCAATAAAATAAACACTCTGGTGGAAGTTATCCTCCAATGGTTATCCACTACCTACTCCCAAAAAAACATTGTTCTTGGTGACTAACACCAACTGGTGCACCTGCTCAGCTGAATCCCCTGTCACCCATATAAATCTGTTTGGGTTCACACAAATAATAACCTCTCCCACTAGGATTAGTAAACCCACCAACAGGGAAAGTATCTTAGATTGGGTACTTATCAATAGCCACCCAAGCTTGTATACAGCTGGGATTCTACCCGATGACCTAAGTGATCATTCACTAACTTACATTATTAAGCATAAGGCAGAAGCCCACCACAAGACTATGTACAAAATAATCAGAAATAATAAAAACGTCAATCCTACTAACTTCCTAAAAGAACTTAGACTGGTCAACTGGTCAGTCCTAAAAAATCTATCACTAGATGAAGCTGCAACTTTCTTTAACAATAAATTCCTGAGCATCCTTGACTCCCATGCTCATGCACGTACTATAAAGACTAAATCTAATACTGCTCCGTGGCTCACAAAGAAACTAAGACAAAAATCAAACTTAGAAATATAGCCTGGACCAAATGGCGAACAACTAAAGCCCCCCTTGACCAAGTGAGATATTGTCAACTTAGAAATGATACAAAAAAACTAATTTTGCTAGATAAAAAAAACTACTACCAGAACCTCCAATTTAAACACAAAAACAATCCCCAAAAGTTTTGGGCAGGTATTAACCAACTTCTTCATCCAAGACAATCTACTACCCCATTGCCATCAAACTACACCCATAAATCCCCACTGCCTTTAATAACTTTTTCATTGAAACTATTCAGTCCTTAGCTAACCAACTTACTCCCACCCACTCTAACTCTACCACTAACACCCACTTCTCATCCCCCCTTTAACTTCTAATCTGTCTCTACCACTTTCATCTGCTCCCTTATCAAAAAACTAAAACCAAACACCCTTTCTGCTGACCTCCTTCCTGCAGAGTACCTACAAAAAGCTGCCGACACCATAGCATTCCGCATCTCTATCCTAATCAATAGAACACTAACTGATGGAACTATCCCCTCAATCTGGAAAATATCCCACGATATCCCACTCCACAAAGGCGGAAGTTCAAAAGAACTGTCCAACTACAGACCCACTGCCTTTCTCTCACCACTAGCCAAATTAATGGAGATGTGCGTTCATAAGCAACTTATGAACTATCTACTCTCAGCATGGCTTTAGGCCACATCACAGCACCACCTCTGCCTTCCTTTCTTTTACAAATACCATATTCCAAAATAGGAACAACAACCGGCTATCTTCAGCCCTATTTCTTCTAGACCTGTTGAAGGCCTTTGATATGGTCAACCACAAATTACTCATCCATTCCCTAAAATCCATCTCCCAGTGATTCCTATCCTATCTGAATGGCAGACAAAGTACAGTTGTGTACACTTACCATAAATGTAGATGTTCGAGTGTATTCACTGTTGTAGTCATTACATTTGGGCTATCTGCTTGCAGGCAGCCCTCAGCAGACCTGATTATCAAAGTCTTGGGTCCTGCGTCAGTTGCTGTCTCTTCTTCCATGATAGCAGGTAGTCAGGGGTATAAAGCATGCAGCCGAGGCCATTACATCACTTTTTCTTGCCCCAGATGTCAGGTGCCCCCATAATGGGAAGCAATTATGTACAAGATTACACTTCCAATTATAAGCAAATACACCAGAAAGCTTAAATACAGTAAACAAGAAGAGAGGTATAGCAAACAGAAGTCAGGGGGCAGGAGGGAGGGGAACCATGACTGCAACAGTGAATACACTTGAAAATCTACATTTATGGAAATGTATACAACTGTACTATGTTCTTCATGTTTCACTGTTGCAGTCATTACATTTGGGTAGATTCCCAAAGCTAAGGAAGGGAGGAGGCAATTAGAGAGCATTAGGACCAGCTACAGGTGGTGGTGCTGCGGTAGCGTTGTGGCCTCACAGATAGACATTGTCCTGTTCGATTCTCAGCTAGAGCGTCTTCTGTGTGGAGACATGCATGAATGGGCGTACCTTCGTTGAAGGTTGTGCGTCAGGGCTGGCAACTCGGCACGTAAAAATCTACTGCCAATCATTAGCGGACCGGAGTTCCGCTGTGGCGACCCCTAAACAGGAAAAGCCAAAAGACACACACACACAAAGGACCAGCTATTAGGCCCTGCAAGACTGCAGTGGCAAAACCAGCTCTGAATTTAAAGAAAATAGGCAAGTGGTAATGCTTGTTGAAGGTATGAACAGAACTCCAGGTAGCAGCTTCTAGGATGTTCCTGGTAGAAAAACCTCTGAGAAAGGCTGCTGAAGTAGATGCAGCCCTGGTTCAATGTGATCTCATCCCCTGTGGAGTAGGTTTTCCATGGTGCTTATAGCAGAAATGAATGCAATGGCCTATCCATTTAGAAATGGTTTGCTTTGAAATGGCCTTCCCCTCTGCCCCTGCAGCAAAGGCAACTAGCAGCTGTTCAGTTCTTCTGAGAGGCTTAGTCCTGTCCAAATAAAATCTTAGTTGGCTGTGCATGTCCAAAGAGTGCAGTATTTGTTCTCCTTTGTTCTGTGGATTAGAAAACAAGGTTGTCAAATGTATGGACTGATTAAGGACCACACTGGATACCATCTTAGGCATAAAGGAAGGATTGGTCCAGAGGGACACCCTGTCTGCATGGAAGATGATAAAGGGCTCCACTGCCATGAGGGCCTGTAATTCAGACACTCTTCTTGCTGAAGTGATGGCTAGATGAAAGGCTGTTTTCCAATAAAGGAATTTCAACTCTGCAGTTGCAGCTGGCTCAAAGGGAGGTAGAGTGAACTTTTCCAATACAAAGTTAAGGTCCCAGGCTGGAGTAGGGGCTCTCCTGGGTGGTCTTAATTTTTTTTCCTCTCTGAGGAATTGCTTCAGCAGTGGGTGAAAGAAGAGGGGTGGTTCTGTATTTAATGTGCTGAAATGGCAGAGGCATGAATTTTAATAGAAGAGAAGGAAAGGCCCATGTGAAGCATCTCTGTTAAGTATTGAAGAATATGCGGTAAACTGGGCACTGTTGTGCCCATCCCCCGAGTTTGGTTCCAAGAACAGAATCTTCTCCACTTTTGAGCATAGGATATTCTAGTACTAGGCCTTCTTGTCTCCAGAATGACATCAATCACGTGCTTACTGAGGGATGGTAATGGAGAGCTCAGATAATCAGCCAGGCTGCAAAGTTCAGGGTTTGAAGCTGGGGGTACAGAATCTGGGACAGCAGGGAAGGGGTCGGAGGCAGGTACCATGGTTCCAGCAGAGACACACTGCACAAGAGGGGGTACACCAGTGTTGTCATGGCCAGTCTGGTGCAATGAGTATTGTCCTTGGTTTGTCCTGTTTGATCTTTAGTAGAACTTTGGAGAGGAGAAGCAGAGGGGGAAAGGCATAAACTGAGAGGTTTTCCCAGGTGAAGGACAGGGCATCCACTTTCGAAGCTTGTCTGTGGGGAGTCCTTGAGCAGAATTTGTCCAATTGGTAGCTGTGAGGGGAGGCAAACAGGTCTATCTCTGGGCTCTCCCATTTGTTTCTCAACATGTTGAATATCTTTGGTTCCAGTTTCCACTTGTGTGGGTCCATGAGATTTCTGCTTAGGTCGTCTGCCAGTGAGTTTAGCTTGCCTAGCAGGAATTGAGCCTGTAGGTGTACTTGGTAGCTTAAGGCTGTGTTCCATAGAGCCATGGCTAGTCCACAGAGGGGGTATGAGTGGGCTCCCCCCTGCTTGTTTATGTACCACATAACAGTGGTGTTGTCTGTTTTTACCAATAATTGGCCTGGAAGGATGTGGTCCTTGAAGGCTGTCAGAGCATTCTGTACAGTTAACATTTCTTTTTGATTGATATGCAGGTGCATTTGACTCAGGTTCCATTTGCCCTGAATGCACTGCCCTGCCAAGTGAGCCCCCCATGCATAGTCTGATGCGTCTGTTGTTAGGGTTTGGGAGGCAGGGGCTAGAGTGAATGGCAGTCCCTTGTTGAGGTAGCAGGCCTCTGCCCACCAAAGGAATTCTGCCTTTATACAAGGGATGATAGGAATCACTGCTTCCAGGTCCTGAGAATGTTGACACCATTGGCTTTTTAGATACCACTGTAGTTTCCTCATACGCAGTCTTGCATATGGAATTAGTAGGATGCAAGGGGCCATGAACCCCAGAGCTTGCAGTATTTTCCTTGCAGTTAACTGGGTCTTTGTGGCCAGTAATTTGAAGAAGGCTGTCAGAAAAACTTGTTTCTCTGGCCTGAGGTAGGCCATCTGGGAAGCTGTGTTCAAGCTTGCTCCCAGGAATACAATTTGTTGGCAGGGTACTAGATGAGATTTATTTTCGTTTATGGTGTACCCCAGTGAGGTTAGACGTTTCTTTACAAATGCCAGATGATTTAATAGTATGTCCTGGTTTTCTGCCTGAATTAGACAATCGTCCAGGTATGGGTATATTTGAATATTTCTTTCCCTGCAAAATGCAATGACTGGAGCTAGGCATTTTGTGAATACCTTGGGTGCAGTAGATAAGCCAAAGGGCAGTGCAGAGAACTGATAGTGCATGTGGCCTTCTCTGAAGCGTAGGTATTTTCTGCAAGAATCCCTTATTGGGATGTGCAGGTAAGCTTCCTTTAAATCTAATGTCGCCAATCAGGCATTTTTGCCCAGCATGGGAAGCAGCTGATGAGCTAGCATTTTGAATTTTGGAATTACCAAAAGGTGTTTAGGATAGATAGGTCCAGGATAGGATGCCAGGAGTTGTCTTTTCTGGGTACCAGGAAAAGTCTGGAGTAAAATCCTTGTCCCAATTCTTCTGCTGGGACAGGTTGAATAGCCCTGATACTTAGAAGAGAGAGGACCTGCTGTTGAGCCTCTGCCCACTGATTTGGGGGTAGATCTGACCAACCTTTTGGGGTTGGTAAGGTGTGGAAGTGGAATCTGTATCCTTGGGAAACAATATTTAAAACCCATTTGTCTTGGGTAATGAGTTCCCAGTTTTTGCATGCAGGGCGAACTTTCCCCCGACAGGTGCGGTCAGATGAGCAGGGCTTGGAAGGTTTAAGGTTAAGTCATTGTGACAGTTTACCATAGGGGGGTGTCTTACTACTTCCAGCTTTGGAAGTGGGAGCCCCCCACTGCTTAGGCCTGTGAGTACCTTGAGACTGTGGCCTAGGTGGTCTGCTGTTCCTAGATTTGGACTGAGAAGTCCTGGAAGAGACATGAAAGGACCAATTCTTAGAAGGCCAATGCCTACTAAATCTGGGAGGCTGTACTTGCAGGAAATCTTTAACAGTTTCCATAGATTTAGCTTTTTTCTCCATCTTTTTAAGAACTTCTTCTGCTTTGTTGACAAACAGGCAGTCTTGGTTTAAGGGAACATCTAGTAATTTGGGTTTAACATGATCTGGCAGAGTTTGCTCCTTAAGCCAAGCATGCCTTCTAAGAGCAGACCCAGTAACAGCAGCCCTACAAGATGCCTCTAAGGAGTCAAAGCCACATTGCAAAGTATGTTTACCAACTTGTTCAGCACAATGTATTAAATCCTGTAATTCTTTATTTTCAGCACAGTCAGGAATCAACATCAATTTCTGTTTATGTAATCCAATAAAATGCTGCTGGTACTTTAACGTATGAAACTGGCAGCTAAAAGGCCCTAATGGCCAAAGTAGCAGAAGTGTATACCTTCTTACCCCATCTGTCCAGGGCCCTGGAATCTCTATCACAGAGGGTAAGATTTTTGGCAGTAGTAGCTTTAATGCCTTTGGGTCCCTGTGAAATGGTCTTTGGGTCCGCAATAGGATTCTTAAAGAGGAACTTGTGAGAATCAGGTACTCTGTAATACATCATCTACAATGTCCAGTACAGGGGGGATAGTTAAAGGCCTGTGTTGAGACAGGAGTAAGAATTCCCTAAGCCTCTTTTTGGAGTCAGAGTAATCCTAGCTTTCCCAGCGGAAATGCTCCCTAAGAGTGTGCAAAGTTTTACCAAAAGAGAAATCTTCTGGAGAAAAAGCAGAGGAAATGGAGTCCTCTGCATCAGAATCTTCATAGGTAGATAAGGGCAAATCCTGGTCATCAGAAGAAACAGAAATTTCAGAATCCTGATCAGAAGAATCAGAAGGAAAATCGGTTCTAGGTCTCTTAGAGGGAGAAGGGTGGCTTCCCCTAATTAGAATAATAAGGTCTTCAGCCATTCTTATCATTTGTTTTTTAGGCATACGGGCCTGACCATGCAGTTTGGATGTCGGTTTTCTAGGTGTGGATCGAGTCTTAGGCCTTGAAGAAGAAGATGGCATTGATTTGATATGCAAGTCAGTAGGCCTGAATACACCCTCAGAAGCCAGTGCCTGCACAGAGGCTCCAGACCCATCCAAGGTAGAGACATCCGCATGTTCCATAGTCGAAGAAGCATCTCGCGGCACACCAGACTCCGAATGGGTCTCAGTAAAAGCCTGCGAATCTGAAGTAGCGGGTATCGGGGGCTGCAAAAGTGTCTCACTGAGTACCGGCGAACTGGTAACTAGCTTAACAGAAGCATCGTCTGCAGCTTTGGACCTATGTGGTCTGTCTCTGTCTTTATCTTTAAATTTTTTGGAATTTCGGTAGTCGGATGGCTTATCGAAACCATTGCTGGATAACTGAACCGAGTACCAAAATAGTTTGATGCAAAAATGAACCAACGATGAATAATACGAGGATTGAATAAGGCACAAAACCAACAGTGAAGGTCGTTGTGGTCTGGGCCTAAGCAAGGAATGCAGTACGAATGAAAATCTTTATGAGGTATTTGATTTCCACAAGAAATACAATTGCTAACTTTTACTGACATCGATTTAGAGCAAGAAAAAGGATCCCCAACAGGGTACTTATCTTTTTTGAAGACTTCGGTTCTGAAACTTGAAAACGAAAATTTCAGAAGTCGGCGGACCAGCACTTGTGAACTGCTTCTTCTTCGGGCACCGCACTGCAAGAAAGACTGATGTAATGGTGTCGGCTGCATGCTGTATGCCCCTGACTACCTGACATCATGGAAGAAGAGACAGCAACCGACGCAGGACCCAAGACTTTGATAATCAGGCTGGCTGAGGGCTGCCTGCAAGCAGATAACCCAAATGTAATGACTGCAACAGTGAAACATGAAGAACATCAAGCTGTATTATGGCAGGGCAAACTGTCCACCCTGCTGTCTCTCACCCTTGGTGTTCCTCAGGGCTCTATTCTAGGTCCTCTACTCTTTTCTATCTTCATCAACAATCTTCATACTGCCATCCCTGATGCAACCTGCATTCAATATGTAGACTATTCTACCCTGATCTGTATGGCCTCCTCCCTTTTAGACCTGCAAACCTTAACACAAAATACATTTAACACAGTTGAAAATTAGCTCTCTAATCACCATCTTTTGCTAAATCCCAACAAAACTAAACGGCTCCTCTTTACCCCCACCAGTAGATCCACCCCATTTTCCTTCTCCATAACATCCAATAATGGCACCTCTATTTCTCCAGATGATCATACTAAGCTTTTAGGAGAAATAGTGGACAAGAATCTCAAATTTGATCGGCATATCAATAAAACTAAAAAAAACATTAATAAGAAGCTTGGCTCTTAATATAGAAGCAAACCTTTTCTAACTCCATTAGCTAGGACTGCAATCGCCTGCTCACACCTACTCTCTACCCTTCTATATGCCTCTCCCATACTCTCAAATTTGAGCAAAATTGAACTTAGCAAACTCTCTCACTGTTACAACCATATTGCCAGATTTGCCATAGGCTCAACATATAAGACACATCACTGTCAAAACCTCAGTCTTCTTGGGTGACTAGAACTGCCTAGCCTACTTCTGTTCAATCAGCTTATAGTAGCACATAAAATTCTGTACCACCCTGAAAATACTCCGACAGTCAAAAATATCATAAAGCCATGCAGTAATTCAAGGAAACTACGATCATCCAATAAACTGTTGGTCCAAACCCACAAAGCCATTAACTCAGCCGGCGACTCCCTGTTTGCCAACGTCATTGGTAAAACTTGGCATTCACTTCCGTCTAACCTTACCCTCGAACCTTCTTTGAGTCTCTTCAAAAAGGGCCTCAAACAGTATTTTAAAGAGCACTGGCTTTGTCCCTGTACTAACCCTGATTAATCACTACTTATTCAATGACTTATTTAGATTAATATTGTACGCATCTCTTGCTCATAACAGCTTGCTGCAACCTGTTGATTTTGTATACTATTACACACTGCCTATAATGTGAGTACCCACTAGAGGGCTTTGTAAATATTTCTGACTCATATCGTTTTTTTTTTTATCCCAAACATTCAAACAAAGTTTCATCATTGTAAGCTTTAAGCACCATGATTAAATAGGTTCATAGTTTAGTACTAAGCTAACTGCTCTTGTGAGCCATTTTAAGCTTAGGCAATTATTCCTTGTGAGACTCAAACCCTGCACCTTGTGTTTGTAAGGCAAACACCTTAGCCATTAAGCCACCTTCCCAACCCTTATATTCTATGTGTTATCTGGAGCTTTTCTCCCTGGGCCTCCACTGAAAATGGACATATAACCAGTCGGACTATCCCGATCAACAAATGTAAAATAAATAAATAAATGAGTCAGAAGGTCCGGAATTGGGTCCAGAATCCAAGGCTCCTCCCGAAGATGAGGCCATAGGAAGGGGAACCAGATTTGACAAGGCCAGTATGGGGCGATGACTATCTAGTCCCTTCCCAAGTAACTGGCTTTCTGAAGAACTTTCGGTATTAATGGAAGGGGAGGAAAAGCATAGAGGAGACCCGAGGGCCAATTGTGTACAAGTGTATCCCTTGGTGTCTCCTCCTGAGGGGGGATAAGGGTAAAGTAGCTGCTGCATTTGGCATTCATGGATGTGGCAAAAAGGTCACAGAAAGGCTGGCCCCATTTGCGGAAAATCTTTTCTGCTACTTTCTGTTTTAGGGACCACTCATGAGGCATCAGAATTGCTCTGCTCAGTCTGTCTGCTATCATGTTGGATTTCCCGGGGATGTGCATTGCTATCAGAAAGCATTGAGAGGAGGTCACTCACTGCCATACTCTCAGGTTCTCCCGATAAAGGGGGTAAGATCTGGTTCCTCCTTGTTTTGTTTATGTACCATGCAACTGACATGTTGTCTGTCTATATTGCAACAGTTCCCAGTGGAAGAGAGTCCTGGAATGCTTGCAACACCAGAAGCACCACTCTCATCTCTAGGACATTGATGTGCAAATGGGCCTTGTGATCCTGCCAAGTACCTTGGACTGTCTTTCCCAAACAATGTCCCCCAACCCTATCTGAGAAGCGTCCGTAGTCACTGTGGCTATTGGTTAGAGAAGTACAAAGGGTCGATCTAGCGTCACATGAGTGGAGTAAAGCCACCAACAAAGGTCTTTTTTGCAAGATTATATTATCAATACTTTGTGGGATATAGGCAGTTCCTGCATCGACCACTGAGTGGACAGTAGCCACTGGAGAATTCTCATGAGTAGACGTGCTAAGGGGATCAAGGTTATTGCTGCTGCCATGCTCCCCAAGACTTTTAGGACTGTTCTTGCTTGTGCTTTTTTCTTTGTAAGAAGATTTAAAACCTGTCGCATAGAACTTGTACTCTTTCTGGAGGAAGGTTGGCCATCATCCTTGCATCCAATTCTGCTCCTATAAAAATGACACACTGAGAAGATAGTAAGTTAGATGTCTCATAGTTTATTGTGATTCCTAGGTGAGGACAGAGCTGCAAGGTGCTGTTTCTCAGTTTTATTAGTAGATGCTCGGAGGTGGAGGTTAGGAGCCAGTCGTCTAAATATGGAAACACCCGGAATCCTAGGTACCTCAATTGAGCCGCAACTACTGCCATACAATTTGACAAACACTCCAGGGGCTGTTGTGAGGCCAAAGGGCAAAGCTTGAAACTGGTAGTGACTGGCTCCCAGCCAAAAACGCAGGTGTCTCCTGCATCTCCTCTCCATTCTTATGTGATAGTATGCATTCTGGAGGTCTATCAAGCACATCCAATTGTCTTGACCCAGAAAAGGGAGTATTGACTTCAGTGTTACCATCTGGAACTTGGACTTTCTTACAGATTTGTTAAGGTTGCTGAGATCCAGAACTTGTCTCCAGTCTCCTGTTTTCTTTGGAACTAAAAAGAATCTTGACTAAGTTTCAGATCCTGTTTGGTCCGTCAGGACTGTTTGGATGACTCTTTTGTCTAACAACTTTTGAATTTCTAACATTGCCTGTTCCCTTTGACTGGGTGGAACATCTGGGATGTTTTTTATGATTGGAAAGCGGGAGGAAAGGAGTGTGGGGTAACCTCTGGATATGATGCTTTGTACCCACTTGTCTTTTGTTATTGTTAGCGGCCCCTGACTGCCTCCAGAGATGGACAGGCAGGCCTCCCTTCAGGAGCACTGAAAGGGCTTACCAAAGAAAGATTCTCTGTAGCCCTAATTCTGCGGACTCCCTCAGCAGCATCTTCCATTACTACTTCCCCCTCTGTCTCTGGGGGAAGATTCAACAAGTGTGTCCTGGAAAGCTCTCTAGGATTTTCAAAACCACATTTTTCCACTTCCTTTCTGACCTTTGGGATATGGTCTGGTAGGTAGGGAAAAACAGACTCCTACAGCAGAGAGAGTCTTTCCTTTTTGTTCACACCTGGTTAGTGTGTCCTTGACTTTGGGCCCGAACTGAAGTGAGCCATCAAACAGGGCATTCACAAAGGAAGATTTAAAGGGCTCTGCAAAGTCACACAAGCACATCCAAGAATGTCTCCTTAGGGGAAATTCCTGAACCTGCTGCTCTAGTCACTCCATCCACTCTATAAGAGCAGTCTCATGGAGGAGTTGACAACTGAATTTAAGGTAGAGAGCTGAGAGGAAACTTTCTCTGACAACCCTTCAGCTACTGAACCTTGGGGAGTAGCTCTTAACTCCTTCAGGAGCTCTCTCTGTAATCTAGTAAATTGGGTCAGGTAATTCAGCGATCTAAGAGCAAAAGTCCCTGAAGAAATAATGTGCTTTCCATATCTGTCCATCGTGCAAGACTCCTTGTTCAGTGGATGGACAGAAGAGGATCTCTCTGAGAGTTCCTTCTTGGTGGCTGCCGTCACCACCATAGCATCTACTGGGACTCCCTTAGTTAAAAAGATTTTGTCTGAGGGGGAGTTGAAGAACTTATATGGTCTCCAAGGAACAGGTTCCACTGAATCTAGAGACTCCCATGCCTTTTGAGAAACTAAGTCCAGAAGTTTGTCGAAAGGTGGAGACACCAAAGTGGAGGAGGGGTGAGATCCAAAGGCCTTCAGGTACACGGAATCCTCTGCTGAAAGGTTGGTGGACTTCCAGCTGCCTCTCTAAGTATTTCTAAGATGTCTCAAAGGGAGGCATCATCAGTAGGTGACCATGGGGATCCTTCGGCTTCATTGAGGCCCATATCCGAAGTGACAGACTCCTCTGGGGAGTCTAAATGCTTTTTCTTACATAGCCTCTTCCAAAGGACCTCTTCAGAGGGGTACTCTGGAGAGGTTTCAGAAGAGTGGGGGGCACCCTATGGGGGGCATCCTGAAGCCTAGGATATCCACGTCCCTGTAAATGCAAGGGTATAGAGGCAGGCATAAGTGCCTTTGGGGAAAGGACGTCCAGAGATGACTGCGGAACTGCTTGTGGAGACGGTACTCTCCTCATCACCTCAAAAGCCTCCTGCCCCCGATCTGAGGAAATCCCTGGATGCAAAGAACCCAAGGGAACTCCCGGAATCAAGGATGATGGATCAGAGACTGAGGTAGGAGCTGAGCTCACCTGAGCTGGTGTCCCGAGAAGCAAGTTTGGATCTAACAACTGTCTGATCTGACTCGCCTCCCCAGACTTGACAGGAGAGCGTCGGCTCCTAGACTCCTTGAGCACTGATGGAGCAGAGGATGTCGGAGCAATGATTGGAACCAAAGATCCCATAATAGGTCTCGGTTCCACCAATATCAGCTCTGGACATTCCAGCTCCGAGGTTGGATCAGAGGAAGAATCGAAGTAGAAGGGGAGGATGTGGTCAGATCCGAAGACCTTGGGGTTACATCTGTTAACAGCTTGGCCAGCATCGGTGTCCTTAATACCCTCTGTACCACTCGATCCATGTTGTCGTCGGATAGGCTCCCTGGAAGACTGAGTGGAGGGGTCCGGAGACTTGTAAGGCTGGAGTATAGGAGATCTAAGAGTAGGGGAGAACGGCTCTGCAACTCTAACTCCACCGGAACCAAGATTCATCGTGTTGGACCAGTAGGTTTCTCGGATCTGACAGCCTTAGGATTTGGTGAGGAAATTTTTTTTTTTGGAAGGCTCTGATAGAGCACTGGAAGAAGAAGATCTCTTCCCAGATTTGCCAGATCTAGAAGGAGGTGACTTGTCAGACTTTGATGAACCCTTGTGTTACTTCCGAGAAGGGGGGGGGGTTAAAAGACCTCTTAGAATTAGTTTGTTTTTCCTCTCCAGAAGAGCCCTGTGATAAAGGAATGACAAACTGAACAAGACTCCTGGAGATGTATAGCTCCTAGGCAATATACAATCTTTAGAAAACATTTATAACACCGTAGTTTTTTTTTTTTTTTTTTTTTTTTTTTTTTTTAACAGCAACAGCAGCAACAACAGTAGTTCAACAATCAAATACAATTATAAAGGAGAGGAAAAAGGGGAGGGCACAGCTTTCTAACTTAAACGGGCTATGCCCAGAAGAGTGAAAGAAGGGGGAAACCCTCCAATTTAAAACAGGCCAAGGGTAAAGTATTTCTCTAACTTAAGCAAACTAACAATTTTAGGTAAAAAATAAAGGTAAGAAGAGCTCTCTAACTAAAACAGACTAGAAAAGGTGCTAGATAGCAGCCGGGATAGGAAAATAAGGCCTAATGGAAAACAACGGCCAACAACAGAAAAAAATCAGCAGAGCAAATCGGAAATAACAAACTAGCACCAAACTAGTTATATAAAGCAATAATAATTAAGAATAATTAGGAAAAAGCAATTTTCAATAATAGTGGGGATGCAGAAAAGATGGCACCCAGAACCAGTAGAAAGCACCAGATCTTGTTTAGTGGCAAAGAAGATCTGGGGAGCTTTTCCTACTGCATGCTTGGATAGGGTTTAGCCATGAGCTAGTGGAAGACCTCGAACTTGTACATAAGGTTAAGTCAGATCCGAGGATCAGATCTGAACCCATCCTGGTAAGAATGAAGGCGAGACAGAACAAGAACGCATAAAGCTTTTCAAGGAAGAGCAAACCTGCCTGGTGGAAAACTGCCATTAACAGGCTTTACAACCCAGTAACCCAAGTTTCACAGTGATTCACGTGACCTGCCCCTTAAGATCTGGAAGTGCATTTTAAACCTACAGAGGAAAGAACGAATCATCACCACTGCCATCTCACGGTAAAACTGTTTGGAACCCAGTAACCCAGGTTTTACAGTGATTCGTGTGACCTGCCCCTTAAGATCTCTAAGTGCATTGTATGTCTGCTGTTATAATTCCAGTATGATAGGTTTATTGTTACTGCTGTTAGAACACCAGTATTATAGAAACCCTGCCTATCTTCATAATTATTGAGCTACGCTTGTGGTAGCACACTACTCTTGCGGGTCCAAGCCTCCCCTTCCGTCCATTTCTATCTTCACCTCTAACTCACTGCCTCCCATCAGTCGCCCACTACCAGTAGACTCTGTACTTTCAAGTTAAGGTATTTTCTTTTGGGAATATTGCATTCCCATTCCAATGTAACTATCCTTTGTATCCATTCACTAGTGTAGTGAGAGCTCCCAGAATTAGGTTTGACACTTACTTGCTAGAATTAAGTTCATTCTCCAGAACTTTCTCAATCAAACTTTCCTGACTTGCTCCCTTGATTTCAGATATCGGCTTCTGGCTGATAGTTTTTCCGCGTCTCCTGGCCCATCACCCCATTCCACTATCCACCACCCACCTGCCCCCCCTTCCTAGACCACTCCCACTCATGAAATCCCTATCAGAGGTTATTTAGTACTTTCACCAGCTGAGTGCCATCTTTTCTGCATCCCCTCCCACGACCAAGCAGCACCTCCAGCTCTTCTCCCCAAGAGTCAGAGTGCCCAAGTAAGTAGTTACCTGTGGATGTCTAAGTCCTGTATCATGTTGTTTTACTGCAAATACCCGACTGTCTAGTAGTATGATTTGTTCATCATACAGTATCTTGTTCTTTAGTGCTTTACCACTTGCCACTATTTTGTTGTTATACTACTAATACTTTCCTAAAGTGTCTAGCTGTATGCTAAGTTGAATACACAGTAGTATGGTCTTTTATTGTTGTACCACCTGCCGCTCGTAAACCGGGTTGCTGAACTGTTACTAACACTGCACTTCAATTCCTAGTCACTGGCAACCTGCTTTTACATAACTTAATAGGTTGCTACTGCCTCCCCCGCAGTTATTCAATACACTTAACTGTAGATATAGTCTTAAGAACAACTGCTGATAGTGAGAGTGGACGTTAACCAATCCATTATACTCAGCAGTGCTACCGCATTTTCCCACCCAAATTTAACTTACTTGAATATGCTCTCAAACTATTATAGGTGATAGACTGCTGTGATCAGAAAGTTACTTATAACAGTACTGATACTAAACAAACATCATTTGGAAATTAAACCATAACTTCCTGGCTGCATACTTGTGAAACTGAACCTACATGGTTCTGTTCTGCACTGTCTTCATGTTCTAAAATTACAGTGGTGTTTAGCTAAAAAGCTATATCTTCTAGTGCACTCAATGAAAACACAATCCTCAAAGCTAATTTTCCCAT
Organism: Protopterus annectens; assembly: GCF_019279795.1. Lineage (NCBI taxonomy): Eukaryota > Metazoa > Chordata > Ceratodontiformes > Protopteridae > Protopterus > Protopterus annectens. Next base: position 1,047,011,724 of record NC_056748.1, read on the forward strand.
TTGTGGTTGGGAACACGACAATAGTATAGGCCAAAGGCATGGCTGATATGTTGCGATTGTGCTGCTACCACATGGTCTTAAACTAGGGCACCATTTTGAATGCTATGTTTCTAGCATTAGTCGAGTCCTTTGCTTGCTAAAATTACACTAGCTATAACAGTGTTCGTGCCCAGTGGTATGATATAGACATTTTTTGCACTAATTCATCTGAACCAATCCTGTGAATGTACTGTGCAGATAATGTTTGCATGACAATTTTTGTTTAGAGTATAGACAAGTGCATAAATATGACAACTTTTCCACGGCTGTTGTACTAGGTTTGTAGGATTGATTTGTACTGGCTACACTATTTGTATGATTATTTGTACTGCTACAATATTTCTACCCTCCTTGTCTGCTAACCTACCTCTCCCACAACCTGACCCTAACCCCATACCACTGTACCTTTTTACACTATCTCTTTGGCTTTTTAACACTATTGCATCTACTTCTTCTACTGCATTCTACCTACCTCTCTTATGTCTTCCCTTAACTATCCCCCTTTTAATCCTCTTCTGTCGAGCCTTTTTTTTTTTCAAAAGAACACTACCCAGACCCGGATATATATCTTTCTCTTTTCCATTACAGTTGCACCTACAGAGGAAAGCACAAATCACCACCACCGCCATCTCACGGTAAAACTGTTTGGAACCCAGTAACCCAAGTTTCACAGTGATTTGCGTGACCTGCCCCTTAAGAACTGGAAGTGCATTGTATGTCTGCTGTTATAATTCCAGTATTATAAGATTACTGTTACTACTGTTAGAACACCTGTATTATAGCAATCCTGCCTATCTACATAATTATTGAGCTACGATTGTGGCGGCACACTACTTTTGTGGGTCCAACCCCCCCCCCCCCAATTTCTATCTTCACCTCTAACCCACTGGTTCCCATCAGTCGTCCACTACCAATAGACTCTGTACTTTCAAGTTAAGGTATTTACTTTTGGGAATATAGATTTCCCATTCCAATGTAACTATCCCTTTGTGTCCCTTCACTAGTGTAGTGAGAGCTCCCTGAATTAGGTTCAACACTTACTTGCTAGAATTAGGTTCATTCTCCAAAACTTTCTTAATCAAACTTTCCTGACTTGCTCCCTTGATTTCAGATATCGGCATCTGGCTGATAATTTTTCTCAAAAGATTTTCTGCATCTCCTGGCTGTACCCACTCCATTTGCCCTCAGTACGCTCAGGCTCACTCCGCTCCCCTACCCTACACCCCCATTCACCTTTAACTTATACCCTATACACCACACCCACTACTCTACATGGTCCATTCACTACCCGCTTCCAATTAGCTTAACTGATATCGTCATCCAGTCCTCATCTCAGCACACTTCCCATTCCACTACCTACAATACCACACTAACCTAACTACTTAAATATTCACCAGCCATAACTTATTTATCCCAACTTTCCATACTCTATAATACTTATACCTAGCAGTTAGCTATAGTCACCTTATTTCCTACAACTGTACTTTCTCACTTCTGGAACCTAACAATAAATCTACATCATGCTCCTCCCTCACATTCTCTCGCTCTTAACTCTTACTTTACTTACAAGCATTACCTCCTATCACCATACTAAGCCAATATCAACTCCTCACCATAACACAACTACTGCACATACCACACATTCCACTTCACTCAAACACTGCATACACCCAGCTCTCTTTCACATACCAACCTATCACCACATTCTACTTAAAACCCCACCAGTCCAGCACTCTGACAAGCCATCCATACTATGCAATAAATACCACACTAAATTCATTAAGCTAACTGTACACATTGCTACTAGGCTGTCACTCAGTGGAGACATACACCCAAACCCTGGACCTCGAAATAATTCTAACAGACTTCCCAAAACAAATACTTCCCATAGTATACCCTGCTTCTCCAAAAACACTAATGATCTGCTAATACTAAACATTAATACTAGGAGCATATCAAAGAAAGTCCATGACCTCCATGCTAATGTTTCTCTGTACTTTCCAGATATAGTACTACTAACCGAAACATGGCTAAAACCTGACATCTCCAGTAATGAAATTTCTGCCCCTGGCTGTAATTTACTGTGCAAAGACCATATGGGCAAGCAGGGAGGAGGTGGTGTTGTATTATTGTTTAAAGACAAACTAAATGCCACAACTTTAGTTATACCAACTCCAGATCTAGGTATCGCTGAGATCTTACTCTCTAACCTAAAAAATAATGCTAGAAAAACTATTAATATAATAGAATGCTACTTCCCACCTGGTAATAATATTTCATCCCTTGAGTACTTACTTGACTGGGCATCAAAGATTCTTCCTCAGGAAACCATTATGCTAGGAGACTTTAGCATTGACCGGACAATATGTAATTCTCCAATACCCACTACCCATATAAACCTCCATGGATTCACTCAGCTAATCCAATCCCCTACTAGAACAGACAAAGTAACCAACCCACAGTCTATCCTAGACTGTATACTGTCACACAAACCATCCCAGATAACTCAATCTGGCAGCCTACCTAACAGCCTGAGTGATCACTTGCCTATGTATATAATTAGACACCGCCCATCTATAGAAAAACCCATCACCTATCAACAAATATGTAACAAAAAGAATTTCATCCCCTCTAACTTCATCTCAGCACTAAAAGCCTGTAATTGGAATCCAATCAAACATCTCAACCTTAATGAAGCTGTAAGTTATTTTAGTTCCACATTCTTGAATATACTAAACTCCCATGCTCCACCTAGAACCATTAGAAATAAGTGTAATTATGCACTCTGGCTGAGCAAAGAAACCAGATCTCTGCTTCATGCAAGGGATAAAGCTTAGTCTAAGGAATAAAGCAAAAACAACTGACTCTAAACAAATGTACCTAGAACTCAAACAAAAACAAAACAATGATCAGTTCAGACAAAACTAACTACCATAGCATCCAAATAAAATATCAACATACTCCTAAAAGGTTCTGGACAGCCATTAATAATGTTTTTCAGCCAGGAACATCTACGACTCCTCCCCCTACTACTACAGATACCTCTAATAATATTGCACCCAATTTAGTGCAGTCTTTACTCAATCTATTCTAACTCTAGCTAACTCTCAAACCTCCCCCAACGCAAATGCAAATTTTGAACACCTTACTAATGAAAACAGCTTTACCTTTCAGATTGTCCCTGTAGACTTGATTACAAAAATTACTCAAACAGCTAAAACCTACCACATTGGCCACAGATGATCTCCCAGCTGAATTCCTAAAAATTGCTGCTGATGTAATGGCTTACCCAGTAGCCATAGTTCTCAACCACTCCATCTCCGAAAAACTAGTCCCTGACCTCTGGAAGACTGCCCACATTATTCCACTTCACAAAGGGCGCAACTCAAAACAACTAACTAATTACCACCCCACAGCCATATTGTTTCCCCTTTCAAAAATAATGGAAAGGTATATTCACTTACAAATTATGCAACACATCAACACACAGAAACTTCTAACACTCAGCATGGATTCAGGCCTTCCCATAGCACAACCACTGCTCTCATGTCATTCACTCAAATAGTTTATGGGCACAGAAATAACGGTAAATATGTTTCAGCCATATTCCTAAACCTTTCCAAGGTCTATGATATGGTTAACCATAGCAAGCTTATAAAAGCTCTATCAGAGCTCAGTCTTAGCCAAACCACTATCACATGGTTTCATAGTTACCAAACAGGAAGACAAAAGGTAAATGGCACCAGGGCCTATCTCCCCTGCTCCCAGTAACAACAGGGGTTCCACAAGGCTCCATCCTTGGACCTCTATTGTTTATCATATTCACCAATAACCTCTATTCCTCTGCTCCCCACTCCGCAGTCATCCAGTATGCAGATGACTCTACCTTAGTCTGCACTTCCTCTTTCCTCCAAGAACTACATCAGCAAACTCAATCCTTCTTTCTTTCTGTCGAATCTTGGCTCACTGACCATCAACTAATACTTAATCCAAACAAAACACAACTTCTCAAATTCCAACCCACACAACAGACCATTTCCTGATCTCTCTTTCAACATCACATCAAATAACTTTTAGTTATGTACTTACCATAACTTCGGATGTATGGGATCCATCTCGCCTACATTCATAACTGATATGTTCGGAGCCGATCCGTCGGCTCCGACTCGGCCACTATATACTAGAACGAAGTCTCTCATTGGCTGGGCTTCCCCTTATCCCAGAATGCACCACGCCTGCTTCCCCAGATCTTTTGTTCGCTTTCATACATTCATACAGGTACAGAAAACACATACCAATAACTGTAACCAACTAGAGCCCTTCCAGAGGAGAGCTCAGCAAGAGCAATATTTCCTCCAAATCCAAAAGGTAGGGGGAAGGAGGGTGGGTATGTATGAATGTAGGCGAGATGGATCCCATACATCCGAAGTTATGGTAAGTACATAACTAAAAGATGTAATGGGATCCTATCTTGCCTACATTCATAACTGATGGGACAGCGTCCCTAGCACCTAAATCCTGGGTGGCTCATTGGAACACACTCCTGAGAACTGCGGAACCAAATGAAGCTCTGCCTCGGGAAGCCACATCAACCTTGTAATGAGAAATGAAGGTGTGCGGAGAAGACCAAGTAGCAGCCACACAAATATCATCTATTGAAACTTTGGAGTGAAAAGCAACAGAGGTGGCCATAGCCCTGGTAGAATGAGCTTTAAGTGGGAAAGGTAACTCTCTGCCTGACCGGGAATAAATGAAAGAGATGCAATCCTTAATCCATTTGGCTATGGTGGTTTTGGCAAATGGTAGACCTAACCTATTCTCCGCAAAGGACACAAACAGTTGGTTAGATTTTCGTGTCTGACTGGTCCTATCTAAGTAAAAACGCAGTTGCCTGTGAACATCCAACTGGTGGAAGGTATATTCTGCTCTATTAGAAAAATTTGGAAAGAAAACGGGGAGCTCCAATGATTGCTGAATGCACAAAGGGGATGCTACCTTAGGCAAAAAGGATGGATTCAATCTGAGGGAAACTTTGTCTTTATGAAAAATCAAATAAGGAGGAGTAGAACAGAGAGCCTGAAGCTCTGAAACCCGCTTAGCAGAAGTTACTGCCACTAGAAAGGCGGTTTTCCACGACAGAAATTTTATATCACAAGTGGCTGCAGGCTCAAAGGGATGGGCAGTTAAGGAGGCCAGAACCAAATTTAAGTCCCAAGGGGGCACAGGATGAGCCATAGGAGGCCTGAGGAGCCAGGCTCCCTTAAGAAAGGACTTGCAAAGTCTGTCAGCCATTAAGGAAGGCTCTATGGAAACATGAAAATTAGATATAGCCGCCAGTTGAACTTTAATTGTGGAGACTGAAGAGCTTGAATGAAACAATGAAGCTAGAAATTCCAAGACCTGCGGAACTGGGGCCGTAAGAGGATCAATGCCTCGCTGCTGGGCCCAAAAGGCAAACCTTTTCCATTTGCTGGAATACAGCTTAACGGTGGATGGCTTGTGGGAAGAGGACAAAATGTACATCACTTCTGGAGAAAGAGAGTTATCTCTAACTAAGGATGGAAGTGGAGTAACCAAGCAGCCAGTCGCAACGACCGAAGGGACGGATGAGTGTGTCCCGACTGATGAGACAACAGGTCCGGCACTGGGTCCAGAATCCAAGGGCCCTGTACCGCAAACTTCTGAAGGAATGGGAACCAAACCTGACGGGGCCAATGTGGGACGACCAAAATCATGTGGCTCCCTACATGAAGAGCCTTCTGAATCACCCTCGGAAGAAGGGGGATCGGGGGGAAGGCATAAAGGAGACCAGGGGGCCAATTGTGGGCTAGAGCGTCCCTGGGAGACTGCCCCTGGGAGGGAGTCAGAGTGAAGAACTATCTGCACTTTGCATTGCTGGGGCTGGCGAACAAGTCGCAACAAGGGAGACACCATTTGGCGAAGATCTGCGCAGCCACTCTGTTGTTGAGGGACCACTCGTGGGGCAACAGGAGAGTCCTGCTGAGCCTGTCTGCAATCACATTGGCTTTCCCCGGAATGTGCGTGGCTACTAAGAAATGTCGAGTAGCTATGACCCAGCGCCATACTCTCATGGCCTCTCTGCAAAGGGGGTAGGACCTGGTTCCGCCCTGCTTGTTTATGTGCCAAACTACCGACATGTTATCAGATAGAATCGCAATAGTACCTTGGGGGAGAGTCTGATGAAGTGCTTGCAAAACCTGAAGCACCACTCTCATTTCCAGGATATCGATGTGAAGGTGAGCTTCGCAATCCTGCCAAGTGCCTTGGACAGACCTGTCCAGATAATGACCCCCCCCACCCTATCTTGGAGGCGTCCGTGGTCACTGTGGCAACAGGGGGCTGAAGGGCGAAAGGACGCCCCCGGTCCAGGTTGGACCGACGCAGCCACCAACGGAGGTCCCGACAACTGTCCGTAATCAGAACCAGGTGGTTCAGGGGAAGTTCTTGGTACGACCATTGAACCGATAATAGCCATTGCAGCACCCGCATGTGCAGCCTGGCTAACGGTACTAAGAGGATAGTTGCAGCCATCGTGCCCAATAACTGAAGAATCTGTCTGGCAGGAACTCGAGATTTGGGTAACAAATTTAGAATCTGTGATTGTAGAACCTGAATTCTTTCTGATGGCAAAAATGCCCGCATCCTTTTTGTGTCTAACTCTGCGCCTATAAAGGTGATACGCTGAGATGGCCGCAGCACAGATTTTTCCCAATTGAAAGCGATTCCCAGCGAGAGACCCAAAGTTACTGTGGCCATCAGCGCTCGAATCAGTAGATGCTCGGAGGTGGCAGTGAGGAGCCAGTCGTCGAGATAGGGAAACACTTGGAATCCTAGACTTCTCAGGTGAGCTGTCACCACTGCCAGACACTTGGTAAACACCCTGGGGGCTGTGGTGAGACCAAAGGGCAGTGCACGAAACTGGAAATAACTGGTTCCTAGGCGGAAGCGTAAATGACTCCTGGACTCTTGACGTATCAAAATGTGATAGTAAGCGTCCTTGAGGTCTATGGAGCACATCCAGACATCCTTCTCCAAAAACGGGAGAATGGACTGAAGGGTGACCATCCGGAACTTGGACTTCTTCACAAAAAGGTTTAATGAGCTTAGGTCCAAAATGGACCTTACGTCCCCTGTCTTTTTTGGCACCAAAAATAATCTTGAGTAAGTTCCTGATCTGATCTGGTCGGTGGGGATGGGCTGGATGACCCCTTTGCTTAGCAGCTTTGAAACTTCTACGGCTGCTAGATCCCGTTGACTGGGTGGCACGTCCAGGATTCTCCTTGTAGGAGGAGGGGGCTTGAAAAAGGGGATGAGGTAGCCTCCGGTTACAATGCAAAGCACCCACTGATCCTTGGTTATAGATTCCCAAGCCTGTGGGTGTTTCGCAAAACGACCCCCGACTGGCTCCGGTGAAGCACAGCCGGGCCACATCCTAGGGATGTTGAGGGTAGGAGGAACCACGAAAGGAATCGCGGTCTCCAGAGTTACGGGGGCCTCTGCCACCTCTAGGGCGGCGTCTTCCTGAATCCCCCCCCTGCCTCTGGAGGGGGGATCACTCGGTGGAGTAGAGAAGAACTTTTGGGATTTTCTGAACCACATTTTCCCTCCTCTCTGGGCCTTGGGGTAAAGTCTAGAGGGAGTGGAAAAACGGGCCCCAACGGCAGTCAAGGTCTTGCCCTCCTGCTCGCACCGAGTAAGTGTGTCCTTCACCTTGGGCCCAAAATAAGAAGACCCATCAAAGGGGGCGTCGGCAAAGGAAGACTTAAAGGCCTCTGCGAGTGGACACAAGCATAACCAGGCTTGTCTCCTAAGAGCCACTCCTGTGCCCGCTGCTCTACTCGCCCCTTCGGCTGCATAGGAAATGAGCCTCATGGACGAGTTGACAATAGAAGATAGGGTAGTCATCTGGGCGCCTACGGTCTGGGCTAACGCCTCAGGAAGATTACCCGCAAGAGACTCTCCTAACTCCTTGAGGAGGTCCCTTTGGAGCCTTGTAAAATGACAGAGATAGTTCAGCGACCGCAGGGTAAAGATCGCTGAAGAAAGGGTACGCTTCCCGTACCTATCCATGCTCCTAGAATCCTTATGAGGATGAATAGACGTTGAAGCCTTTGCCACGTCCTGCTGAGTGGCAGATGCCACCACCATAGCATCAACTGCAACACCCTTAGTGAGGAATTCCTTCTGGGGAGGGGCTGAAAGAAACTTATTAGGTCTGGCAGGCACTGGTTCCACTGTATCAGGATGTTCCCACACCCTCCGAGAGATTAGATCTAATAATTCGTCGAAGGGTGGAGACACCCAGGAGGAGGAGGGCTGGGCCCCGAAGGCCTTGAGGAAGACTGATTCCTCAGCGGTAGGGGCTTTGGATTGCCAATCACCTCTCTGTCTCAAGATCTCAAGGATATCCGAGAAGGAGACGTTATCTGAGGATGATTTTGTGGACCCCTCCGCATCATCGAGGTCAGTATCTGAAGTGACGGACTCATCTTGGGAATCAACGTGCTTCCTCTTGCACAGTTTCTTCCTTGGGGGTTCATCCGAAGCAGATTCAGAAGGACCCCCCCGGAAGAAGGGAACCCTCTAAGGGGGTATCCTCAGGCCCCAGGGCCCCACTGTCGTGGGAAAAAATGTCTCCAGAGGCACCAGTACCCAAAACTTGGGACAGTGAGGTAGAAACCTGCTGAACCGGCAAGGTCATGACCAGCGCACTCCTCATGGCCTCAAAAGCAGGACCTCCAGACTCTGCAGAGGGCACTTGCTGAGAGACCACGGCGGTACTGGGAATACCTGCGGCCGATGCTCAGAGGGGAAGACCGGGCATCGAAGAGGCAAGCTCCACAGTGTTACCCTCGGCCCCTGCCGAGGAAGACCCGGTACCAAACCCTGACACCGAGGACAAGGTAGGAATGAAGGTTGGAGCAGAGAAACTCCGAGGGGGTCCCTGCTCCGACTGGACGATTCCGCTGCGTTCTACCAGCACCGACTCCAACGGCTCCAAGGGGGTCGGAGGAGGAATCAAATGCACGGAATGGGGAATTGGCTCCGAAGCAGAGTGGGCTGGAGCCAAGATCATTTTAGTAAAAACTGGGGACTGGAACAGCCTCTGGATAACCCTATCCAAATCCGAATCCAACAACCTAGAGGATTTGGAGGAAATAGACTGGGGTCATGAAGACTTCTGCCTCAGCTCCGATAAAACAGGGGATCGGCTCCGAAAGGGTTCCAACACTATCGGACCCGAGACTGGAACCGTTTTTAAGGGTGTCGGCGCCGAAGGCGGCTCCGGGGCCGAGGGGGAAGAGTCTGAGCTGCACACCTCCAATGGCTCCGAGACCAAAGGAGCCGAAGTAGGTGATTGGCCTCTCGATGCACTAACCTGCGGCTCCGACACCAATGGAGCCGAGGAAAGAAGCACTGAGGCAGACCTTTCAGCCATCGGCTCTGAAGCCATTGGAGCCGAGGAAGAAGAAGTCGATCCATGTTTCTTAGATGTCGGGTCTGACGGACTGGTCAGAGCGGACGATCTATGCTTCTTGGGTGTCGGGCCCGACGGACTGGTCGGAGCCGACGATCTCTTCTTTTTAGAAGCAGGAGATGAAGCCAACGCTTCCTCAAATGAAGGCTTAATAAGACCTCTAAGTATCAGCTTGTTTTTTTCTTTCCTGTAGGACCCTGGAAGAAAAAGCGTGACAAACACTGCAAGTATCCTGTAGATGTTTAGGCCCTAAACAGTATACGCAGACAGCATGGCTGTCTGTAATAGACATTTTATAATTACATTTAGCACATTTTTTAAATCCTGATTTCTGCTCCTTAGACATGCTGAACACAGTAGAAACAGGTAACAGATAGCTAGAATACACAACTTAATACATAACTTAAACGGGCTTAGCCCGATACAACAGGTAAAACAAGAAACTATTTCAGTCACAAAACAAGAAAATAAGCATACAATAAGGGCAAAGGCCCTCTAACTTAAACGGGCCTTGCCCAGTACACTAGAAGCTCAAAAAAAAAAATCTAAAATTCTAACTTTCACAAAAACTGACCACAAACGCTCACAAAGCTGTTAAAACAGCTGTTTGTTTAAAAGCTGACAGAAACCCTAGCCAAAAAGACCAAAATGGTCAAGAAAATACACTTTGCTCCAGCCAAGTCGAGACCACGTCCAGCTTGAAAAGCGGCAAACGAGATCTGGGGAAGCAGGCGTGGTGCATTCTGGGATAAGGGGAAGCCCAGCCAATGAGAGACTTCGTTCTAGTATATAGTGGCAGAGTCGGAGCCGACGGATCGGCTCCGAACCCATCAGTTATGAATGTAGGCGAGATAGGATCCCATTACATCAAAACTATCAAATCTCCTCTTACCCACACTAAGCTTCTAGGGGTTGTAACTGACCATAACATGAAATTCGATATTCATCTCTCTCACCATAAAGAAGTCCAAAAAACACTAGTTACTTTATATAGAAATAAACAGTTCTTCATAAACACTGCTAGAGCCACCATTGCACACACACACACATCTAATCTCCACACTACTGTATGCCTCCCCTATCCTCACCAACCTTAGGAAATCTGACTTATCCAAACTTGAAGCCTGCTATAATAACATTCCTAAATTCGCTACTAACATTTCCTATAGATCACACCACTGTCTTGCTCTCAAGCAGCTCAATTGGTTTGAACTGCCTCAACTACTACTTTACAACCAACTTACCCTGGCAAATAAAATTCTATATCATCCTGAGAAAACACCTTCACTACGAGACCTGATAATTCCTTATTCCTGTACCTGAAACCTCTGCTCCATTAACAAATTTCTTCTCAAAATAACTAAAGAAAATGCCGCCGGCTCATTCCTTTACTCTAACACCATTGCCAAACAATGGAACAAACATCCCCCTCTCATCACAACTATACCTTCTATATATAAATTTAAAACGTCCTTAAACTCATATTTGCTGAACACCTGGCTCTGTAACTGCAGCAGCACAGGCTAACATTAAAACCCTCCTTTTGGCACCCTATCCCCTTTTTTGTACTCATCCGTCACAACTTCATCCAACACTGCTCTCCTAACATTTCCTCTAATCATACCTACCTGTATCTTACCCTTGCTTTACCTAATAACAGCTGTAAAATGTAACATCAACTTTAACAGCAAAATTTGTTGAAACAATAATTTCTGTATCTTATCCTTGCTGTACCTAATTACAGCTGTAAAATGTAACAACGTTCTGTTGAAACCAAGATTTTTAACTGTTGGAACTAATATATATATATATATGTATATATGTATATATATATATATATATATATATATATATATATATATATATATATATATATTATTATACACTAATCCTATTTCTAGTAAACGTACTATACTGTGAACTTAAACTGTTACTGTCTGTGTAAATGTTATTTGTGGAGCTTTTCTCTCCGGGCCTTTGCTGAAAAAGGACCCATGTCCAGTCGGACTTTCCCGGTAAAAATATGTAAAATAAATAAATAATAAATAAATAAGAGGAAGAAATTGCTGTCTAACAGTAAGAGGGAGCGGGCCCTAAACTGGATACAGTCCCTACTTAGCTTAAACAAGCAAATAAGACTTATTGTGAAGTCCTCCAAAGCAAATTATGAACCCATATTAGCTTCCTCAACTAAGGACAATCATAAGGCGTTCTTTAGTTACATCCTTAACCTAAAAGGAAAGACCCAGATTTGCGCTGAAATGGTAGTTAATGATACCGCATATACTGAGCCTATAGACACAACTAACCTGTTAGCCAATACATGCTGTGAAAACTACACTCCCCTGTCAATACCACATGTACCCCATGACATCCCTACCACCTATCCCCTACCTTGTATCTCTAAAGAGCAGGTCGTAAATGCCCTCTCCAAGGCCAAAAACACAGCATCCATGGGACCTGATAACATTCCTGGCTGCATCCTACATGGGCTCCAACAAGAATTAGCAACACCACTGGGTACTCTTTTCAATCACAGTTTAAGCATCAGCTTTGTCCCAGCTGAATGGAAAATGATCACTGTTATCTCCTTGCACAAAGGTGGTGCTCCCACTGACCCTGGAACTATAGACCTATTAGTCTGACTAGCCTTATCTGCAATGCCATGGAGCAAATCATCATAGACCTTAACAACAAAGATACAGGTAACCTCCAAACATATGACCCTACTCAGTTTGGATTTGTCAAAGGGAGATCATGCCTGTTAAACCAGGTGAACTTCTTCAAGACAGTCACAAAGGCCCTGGATTAGGGGAAATCTGTGCATACAGCCCACCTAGACTTAGCCAAGGGTTTTGACACTATACCCTACTCAGGCATCACTGACAAACTCACCCAGATAGTTATCAACCCTTATATCGTTAGATGGGTCGCAAACTGGCTCACTGATAGAACCCATACTGTCAAAATTGGGGATCCACCTGTTCCACAGGGATCAGTCTTGGGACCTCTACTGTTTGGAATCTATTTCTCCAAAGTACAAGCAAATGCTAAAGTTCTGTGGCTGACAAAGTTTGCTGATGACTGCAAACTGGGAGTGGTCATAGAATCTCCAAACAATGCCAACATCCTACAAGAGTGTCTTAAGCAAATAAATAATTGGTGACAAAGTCGTGGCCTTAAACTCAATGTAAAAACATGTATCATCATCCCTTTCGGTAAGGGTGATATTCCTGCTGACTACCACATCAATAGCAACACCCTAAGTATGCACTCAGTGGTGAGTGACCTGGGCACATAGGTTGACAGCAACCTTACCTTTGATCACCATGTCTCCACAGTGGTGAGAAGGGCATTCTATACTGCTCATTTCATAAGTAAGGGCATTGCCTCCAGAAAAAAAAAAGTAAAAAAAAAAAAGTTATAACTTCCCTGTACTCTTCCCTCATCAGGCCAGTAACTAAGTACAACACCCCTTTCGGTATGTACCTTTCCAATCACCTGCAGCAACTGGAGATTCCACAAAGGTTACTCATAAGGAAAATTCAAGGTCTTCAGCATCTGTCCTACACAGTGATCTCTGCCGGGTGTATAGGGCAATCTCTGACCCTGCTTTATTGGAAATGCTGTATATCCGCAAGTCAACTGGCACATGAGTTATTCACTCTAAAGATCTTAACCTGGTATGTGACATTAATAGAACCTGATGGACAGATTTGTCTCCCAGAGGTTACCACACCTTTGGAACAGACTCCCCCTCCATTTCAAACACAGCATCTCACTGGCCCTCTACAAATGCAATCCGGACGATTGGATGGATAACCCTATATTCACCCCAGAAGTTCCACCTGTGTCTCTCTTGGACAGGGGCAATTGGTGCTGATCATGGAAACAAGGGTAACTTGGCTAGGCTTGTAAGGGCCCTAGGGTTATTAGCCTAGAAACTTCTTATGATCTTATGTAAAAATAAGACATTTTGGCAAGATTCCTCAGTGTTTCAATGTGCCCTATTTTCATCTTGTCTAACTATACCCTGACTCCTATCCAGGACTTTTGCTAAAGGCTCACATTTCAAACTAACACAAAATACAACAGACATGGACTGATTCATATCATTTTAGTCCCAAACTGAACCGAGCAGCATATTTAAGAACACCAAATTTTCCTCATTAATTAAAAGTACCTTTGCTGAAGATGACACAAATAAATTATACAATAAGTTAATCAGATAGTAAATGCAATATTTAGAGGCCTGAAGGCCGTTCAAAATCAATGGCTCCTTAAAACAGGGATTAAAGGGTTCACTTCCTAACCATGAGTAAAATTTATTCTTAAAAGTTGCTTATTTTTGTAATACTTTAATGCTGTGTGGCAAACAATTATAAATTTTAGGAACGAGCTGGGTACTATATTTCCATCTCAAGAGGTCTTAAAGGTGTGTGGGCAGACATTAGTATCTTTACATTTATAAGTTATTGGATCTGAATATAAATTAAGATTTAGAAGATTTTGATGATACAAGGCTTTATATGTCATGATTGTCTTCCCTCTGAAATATCTATAATGAAGAGTATATCAATTTAAATTCTACAGAGGAAGATACCTGGTAAATGTCCTTTGCTCTGTTTCTAGTTTATATAAGTGGCTGCTATTCAGACCTCTCAATGATACCTATTTTTAGAGAAACATTCCTATTTTCAGTCCTGATTTACCCTTGCACATGATGTACCTGTTTTGGGAAGAATGTTCCTACATTCAAGCTTGACTTGCTCCTTCACACAACGTTCTGAATCCCTTTCCTTACATGTAATTTTTGAAGCGCACTAGCGCACAGAAAATGGCACATGAGTAATATGCTAATGGAACTAATAATTTAAAGAAAGAGTACACACATCTTTTATCTCCCTTTTTCAGAAGTAAAATACATGATCTTGTGTGGTAAAATTTTGCAAAACAGTTAAAGTCTACAGATTTTGCATTCTTTGACTCTGTGCTTCTATTTTCCAACATTTTAGTCATTGTTTTAAAATGTGATTCTGAGTAGTATCCCATATTCCTTCTAGAAGCAAAAAGAGTTATATGGCATTTGGTATTCAAATGTTATGCTAATTAGATGTTCAGAGTTTTGGCTGGATGTACCTACTTTCAAGGGCCTTTGTTCTTATCTTCAGTGCTTGCAGGTTGAGAGGCATGCTGCTATTATGAAAAAGTATTATACTCCAAAATGGGTCTTATATAGCTTTTACACCTATCATTTTTTTTCTGGACTATCTAGAAATGAAACCAATTGTACATAAAACACTGTACTAACTCCAGTATTCTGTTTCAGAAAAAGAAACAGACTACTGGAGTATGTTAAATCGGTGGATTACTATGCTTTTTTTTTTACAAAGCATGGTAAATTAGAAAAAACAAGATATTGCTAATGGAAAAATGGACATTCCTCATCATCCGTAGTGACAATGATGTCACAAAATGGGTAAAAACTGGGTGGGGCAAGGGAGGAGATGAGCAGAGTTGTGGGGGATGTGAGGGGTGTGGCTTTCATCCAGTTTTACCCACAACAAAAGGTGGAAATCCCATTCTTGTATAATAAAGCTGACAAAAACCCACCACAATGATGCAACTTCCTTCAAAGCAGCAGCAAAGAATGTCCCAGTAAACATTTTCTGGTATAAAATGCACACCTCATTAAAATCAAAGAACTGTTTTTTTTCAAAACAATAAGCTAATACATAACACATACCAACTTAGTGCTTTCATCACTTACAATTATGGGACTTCTTTAGAGTTCTAAATTATACTTCTGTTGAGAAGCTTTTATATATTCAATATTCCACTCCACACCCCATTCATGCTAATTAATCAATATACGTGGGATAAAGCATTCAAACATACAAATTGTTATACCCACCAACTCATAATGCATTTAAATCAATAAAACTCTACAAAAGGCAAATTTATTTATTTTATTTTACATTTGTTAACCGGGAAATTCCGACTGGACCAGGTCCATTTTCAGCGGAGGCCCTGGGAGAAAAGCTCCAACATCAAGTTATACAAATACAGTACATCCAGCATAATACACAAAACAGGTTACATCATGTATGCTGAGCATAGTAATATAACAAGAATTAATAAAAACACTCCAGGTAAAAGATATAGAACATGGGTATAAAGTCTACAACTCAACAAATAAATATAACAGGCTAAAGACTCATATATATCCATGTAAAAGGAAAATTAATTAATAATACTACATAAATAATCCGTCATTTATTTTATTTTCATACGTTCATAGGTGTGTATTAGGCTAACGGCCCTGGAGCCTATATAAGCCTAGCCCAAGAAGATTCCCTGGCATTATGCCGCCCAAAGTTAGTTCCCAGTGCCCCTGCCAAGCAAGGCCACTGAAGTGGGTAAGAAGCAAGTAACAGAAGTCTTGGCAATAACTGGTTATCACTCACAGTTTGTATGCCATTTCTTATCAGCAGCATGCTGTCTTCTTACAGTTCTGACTAAAGAGAGGATGCCCCTTTCAAGTAACGTAGATAGTAGATGCAGAGGTTTCAGTGCAATTGAGAAGCTCTGCTTACACCACTGTTATGTACACCTCACCTTTTGGCTTCTTTGGCATTCTTCTGTCACACACTACTTCCAACACTCTATACCATTTGGCTACAGCACTTGTTATTCTAGTTTTGGCCCCATTCTGACTTCTCTTCTCCTCATCCATACATCCCATAAATCTGAACCCCTTGTATCTAGTCAGTAATGTGTTCTAATTCATCACCAGGTACATATATAAGTGTATGACTGGCATATACAGAGGTCCCGTCTGTGCAGTGCTGTTCTGTCAACAACATATGTAAACCAACCCTAAAGGCACAAGGTTATGTGCATATGACTAGGGTATATGGGCAGTACATGCCAATGTCATGGGCACTACACAAAGGTATTAACAAATGCAGTACCACAAATTGGTGGCTCATTAAATGCTACTTCTGCATTACAGGTGTGTTTGGAATGGGGGCCAGCAACAATGGCAGGGAGATGATGAATAACCCACCTATGCATTGATTTATTTTTTTTTTATTTAGAAATAAATATTGACACGATTAAAAGAAACACCAGACGACTCAGTCACTGGATGGCAGTACATGATTATGGCTATACTGAATTGACTCAGGCCATTTTGCCCATTGCAGGAAAAATATGCTACTCTGTCATAATACACCAATAATTAGTCATAGTGAGAATGGGATAACATCATGCTGGTGATAGACCATGAACTAGTGGCTGGCTTCAGAATACATAAAAGCATCCTAAATTGAAAATTTACTTTACTAGTCTAACTATGACTTGAGGAAATGATTTTCCCGGAATGTCTATTTGGAAAATGTAATGAGTTTGATTTTGGCTGTAGTTGTAGCTACAAGCTTTAGGAATTGATTAGTGCCTTGTGAATAAAACCCATTTTCAAATGATGCCATACCTATTTCTGAGACCCTTCTAATAACGTTACCTGACTGGTTAAATTAGTTATTTTCTGAGAATTAATGCACCTTGAATCAAATGTTTGTACAACTGTACACAGACTGTCAGCTACTTAGGCTATTGAGGTAATAAGATGTGAATCCTTTTAAGTCTTGTACTTCAATTTCACCGAGCTTCCCATTGTAAATAAGTAATTACATCCTATCTGTTTAGCAATGGCAATCCTCTTGTCCTTGCTGAGATGATTCAGCATTACATTACAGAAGTTCTAACCTATTGATACTAACACTGTGCTGTTTTTTCCCAGCTGGCAGTGTTGTCCACAGAGCTGCGTTGTTAATACAATTAATAAGGGCAACAGCAGCAAAGTAAACTGGCAACGGGCTCCAATATGTGGAGCTAATAAAATGAAGCATTTCAAATGCTTTGCTGGTTTATTGTTAAAAAATGCAAACAATGCACAGCTACAAAGGCAACCAAAGGATTGGTGCCAGGTGGGGAACAGAATTATGATAAAAAGAATGTGATGTTTCATTTTACATTTTTTCCCATAACCCCAATATAAACAGAATGACTTCCAAGCATGATGTACAAAACATGAGAAAACATGAGCTTGTTTTACTCTTAGATTATTTTTCTGTTTTCGGTTGCTCAAGGCACATCATGTTGTGAGTTGACTCCAGGTTCCTGCAGAGAGTCTCTGTTTCTGTACACACTTAATGCCATCAAAATAAATTACATGATTATGGTAATTCAGGAGGTAGCAAACAGTGCATGCCTTACAGTGAGGCACACAATAAGTTTTTCAGTTATAGTTTCTGATTTAAAGATAAGAAATAGAAAAATAAAATGGTTAGATGCAAAGAAGAATTTATGGTCTAGCAAACTCTAATTTTTGTGGCAAACCACTGATACAATTTTCCTTTAGACATTTTATAATATGGGTCTACTTCAAAACACTGAAATATCATAATGCTGAATTTCATAACATTGAGACCAAAACACCTAAATCCCAAAACATTGAAAGTGTGCTTCATAACATTGAAAACTACAGTGCATATGTAAATAACATCCTCTCTACTTACACCACCACCTAACAAACACTTTCTACTACATTTCTGCAGGAAGGCAAGCCCACCTCTGCACCCCCAATGTACATTAAATATTTCAACTCCAACAGTGGAAAAAGGTTAATTTCCTAACCTCAGTATAAAAAAGTTTGCAAAAACAGTAGATTAATATCTGTTACAGAAAAAATATGCAGAAAAATATTTTAACAGTACACAGAAGGTAATGGGGGTGTACACAAATCCTAAGTTTGTCTTCATTCACAACTGTAACTGTGCTATTAACACAATTAAGTTTGCTTAACTTGCTTAAAAGTTTTTCTAGTGATCTCCATTCTACTCCCATCCACAGGATCTTATCCAATGCCTTCTTTTCCTGCACTCCATTTTATTTTGTGGTGATAACTAATCACATCTAGCCAGGTGAAAGCCGTATAGCTCAGTCATTCCCTGACTGAACGGTCCTTATCAGGCTATTCCCCTAGAGATGCAAAAATCAGGTGGTTGAGGGTGGGCTAGTCTGCCCAATTCTGCAAACTTACCCCCCATCCCCTGGAGCTCTAACCCCTGCAGCAGTTGTGCATGTATTTGGAAACATGTGCAATGTCACATGCTTGGTATATATAGTGAAAAAACAACAACTGTAAAGTCCCAAAGAAGAAAAAAATACGACAAATAGCCAACAGAAACAGTGAAATGAGCCAGAAAACACTCAATTCTAAAACATCTCTAGTCTCCAGCGCCTTGGCAACAAATGCCCTCCAGGAGTACATCACCAGAAAAAAGCTGTACCATTTCATACACATGAAGGTGTGCAACAATTTTCAGCTATAGTTAAATTTTCTTTAGAACATACACAAATGATTTACGCAAACTGTGAATTAATTTGTTTATAATCTATCCAAAGATGAATGGAAAGTTCTTAAAGAGATGGGGAACAACAAGAACTGATTTTTCAAACCTTCAGATAAAGGGAATCATTTAGTAGTTATGCGTGCTAAACAATATATGGAAATGTGCATGGAACATCTTGGTAATAATGAATAAGAAGTTATGTACCTACCATAATGTTCCATGTTAGTTGTCTTCTTCTCGCCTTCCTTCTTGCTGGATGGGTTCGGAGCCGATCCTCGGCTCCGACTCGGCCAATACTAAAGCTCGAGAGCTAATTCCACCGGCTCGAGGCTCTCCTATATCCCACAATGCTAGGCGGTAACTACTCAGATCTCGTTTGATAGCTAGACCAAGCAGTTCTGGTCTCCACAGCATGGAGAAAAAAAGAACCCACCTCTATATAAACCTGAATGTAAGCTACCACAAACATAAAAGGGGTAATAGAGGTGGTAGAACATGTGGGAAGGAAAACTCAAAAGGAAGATATCAAAATTTCCTATCGGTCTGTCCAGGCTAGGGGGAAGGAGGGTGGGACGCAAGAAAGAAGGCGAGAAGAAGACAACTAACATGGAACGTTATGGTAGGTACATAACTTCTTAATGTTAAGTTGTCAATCTCGCCTTCATTCTTGCTGGATGGGACCGTGTCCCTAGCACCTTATTCCGGGTGGCCTATCGGAACAGACTCTTGATAACAGTGAAACCAAAGTTGGCACGGTTTCTGGAGGCCATATCCAATTTGTAATGTAAAATGAAGGTATGAGGAGAAGCCCAAGTGGCTGCTGCACAAATGGAATCTATTGGCAGCCTGTCCTGAAAAGCTACAGATGTAGCTAATGCCCTAGCTGAATGAGCTCTAGGTCTTGAAGGCAGTTTTTGATGTCTGATTTCATAGATGAAGGTAATTATAGAGGTAAGCCATCTTGAAAGGGACACTTTAGTAACTGGAAGGCCCAATTTCCCTTCCGCATAAGACAGGAAAAGCTGATCAGATTTCCTGAACTGTTTAGTCCTGCCTAAATAATATCTAAGTTGGCGATGAACATCTAGAAAATGTAACTTTTGTTCCGACCTGTTGGAATAGTCAGGGAAGAAGACGGGGAGATCAATCGTTTGGTTCAGATTTGTCTCAGAGGAAACCTTAGGTAAGAAGGACGGATTAGTCCGGAGGGACACCCTATCTTTGTGGAAAACTAAGTAAGGAGGACGACTGCACAGAGCATGAAGTTCAGATACCCTTTTAGCTGATGTTATGGCTACTAGAAAAAGTGTTTTCCATGAGAGCAACTTAAGAGGGCATGAAGCCGCTGGTTCGAAGTGGGGGAGAATCAAGGATGCTAGGACCAAATTTAAGTCCCATTGAGGTGGGGGATCTTTGATTGGGGGCTTGAGCAGAAAAACACCTCTTAAAAAGGCTTTGCAGAGCTTATGGGACATGATACTGGAGTCTGAGACACCTACATGAAAATTAGATATAGCAGCTAGTTGTACTCTAATGGTAGATGAAGAAGAGCCTAAATGAAAGAGCTCTGCCAGAAAGTCTAGGATAGACTGGATAGGTGCAGTGAAGGGGTCTATATTTTTTGACGCTGCCCAGAAGGAAAAACGTTTCCACTTACTATTATAAATCTTCCTGGTAGAAGATTTGAGAGGCTATCAGGATGTTTCGGACCGAATGAGAGATTAAGGGAAGCCTGGCTAGGGTAGGAATTGGAGAAACCACGCTGTGAGGTTGAGAGAATGAAGGGAGTGGTGCAGCTGGCCCGACTGGTGGGTCAACAGATCTGGCACCGGGTCCAGATGCCAAGGCTGCTCCAACAGGTAATGATGGAGGAACGGAAACCATATCTGTCGAGGCCAGTAAGGGGCAATGAGGATCATTCTAACTCTCAAGGTGATAGCTTTCTGAATTAATTGAGATATCAGTGAAAAAGGGGGAAAAGCATACAGAAGTCCCCAGGGCCAAGCGTGGACTAGAGCGTCTCTGGTGGGATGGCCTGGTAACGGGAAGAGAGTGAAGAAATCGTGACACTTGCTGTTTTGGGGAGTAGCAAAAAGATCGCAGCAAGGCTGGCCCCATCTTTGGAAGACTTCTTCCAGCACTGATTTCTTTAGAGACCACTCGTGGGGCATGGGAATGGCCCTGCTCAACTTGTCCGCAATCACGCTGGACTTCCCGGGAATGTGCGTTGCTATCAGAAAACGCTGAGAAGAAATCGCCCACTGCCAAAGTCTGAGTGCCTCTCGACATAAGGGGTAGGATCTGGTTCCGCCCTGTTTGTTGATGTACCACACTACGGACATGTTGTCCATCTGAATTGCAATAGTCCCTGTGGGAAGAGAGTCCTGAAGGGCTTGCAACGCTAAAAGCACTGCTCTCATCTCTAAGACATTTATGTGCAAGTGGCACTCGAAAGGTTGCCACGTGCCCTGGACTGTCGTGCCCTGGACTGTTCTGCCCTGATAATGCCCCCCCACCCGATCAGGGAGGTGTCCATTGTCACCGTGGCGACTGGGGGGGAGGAATGAAAGGACTGCCCTGGAGAACTTGAGGTGATGTGATCCACCAAGACAGGTGATTCTTGCATGATTGAGTTATTAATATGATGTGAGACATCGGGAGCTGTTGGAAGGACCATTGAGTAAACAGCATCCATTGGAGGATCCTCATGTGGAAACGAGCTAAGGGGAGAAGGGTGATAGTAGCTGCCATGAGTCCTAATACCTTCAAGATTACCCTGGCTTTGACCTTGTTGCATTGTAATAGAAGGTAAACTTGTTTGCAGATATCTAACACTCTTTGCTCTGTAAGTCTGGCAGAAAGATTGAGTGTGTCTAAGGTGGCGCCTATAAAGGTAATAGATTGACAAGGCGACAAGGCAGATTTTTCAAAATTTATTGAAATGCCTAGAGCTTGGCAAATTTGGATTGTGAAGTCTCTGGATAGAAGCAGTTGATGTCTGGTGGGGGCGGTAAGGAGCCAGTCATCTAAATAGGGAAACACCTGGAATCCTTGACATCTCAAGTGAGCCGCGACCACTGCCATGCATTTGGTAAACACTCGGGGGGCTGTAGTGAGACCAAAGGGCAGGGCTCTGAACTGGTAGTGACTGGCTCCCAGCCTGAAGCGGAGAAACCTCCTGGAGCGTCTGTGCATTTTGATATGGTAGTAGGCATCCTGAAGGTCTATCGAGCACATCCAATTGTCCTGACCCAAGAAGGGTAGAATGGACTGTAGCGTGACCATCCGGAATTTTGTTTTTTGATATAGTTGTTTAACTTGCTGAGATCCAGTATAGGTCTCCAGTCCCCTGTTTTTTTTGGTACCAAAAATAATTTGGAATAGATTCCGGATCCTTGCTGGTCTGCTGGGACTGATTGGATAGCTCTTTTTGATAGCAGCTTTGATATTTCCAGTGCTGCTTGTTCCCTTAGACTGGGTGGAACATCTGGAAGGGGTCCTTTGGGTTGGGATCGGATGTGAGTAAAGGGAATTTTGTAACGCTTGGATATGATTGACTGTACCCATTTGTCTTGGGTGAGGGAAAGCCAGGCTTTTGGGTACAGTGATAATCTTCCCCCGACTGCCTCCGAAGGTGGACAGCCGGGCAGCTCCTCAGGGATGCTGAAAGGGTTTATCAGAAAAAGATTCTCTGCTACCCTGGTTTTGCGGACCTCCTCTGCCTCTAGGGCGGCGTCTATTGTTATTCCCTCCTCTGCCTCTAGAGGGGAATCGACCTTGTGCATCAGATGAGACTCCCTGAGGTTTGCGGAACTACATTTTTCCTCCCCTCTGACCTTTTGGATAAGGTCTAGAAGAGGTAGAAAAACGGACTCCACGGCAGAGAGAGTCTTACCTTCTACCTCGCACCTAGTCAATGTATCCTTCACCTGAGGACCAAACAATGTTGAGCCAAAGGGGGAATTGGTGAAGGACGCCTTGAAAGGGTCCGCAAAATTGCAAAGCCGCATCCAGGCATGACGTCGTAAAGCTACACCTGTGCCTGCGGCCCTACTTGCCCCATCAGCAGCATATGAGATAAGCCACATGGAGGAGTTAACAATCGAATTCAGGGTTGCCAACTGGGAGTTCATTTTGTCTTGGAACCCCTCAGCTGTTGGATCCTGTATAGCCTCACCCATATCTTTGAGCAAATCTCTCTGGAGATGGGTGAAGTGACACAAGTAGTTCAGTGACCGCATTGAAAAGGTCGCTGATGAAAACATCCACTTACTGTACCTGTCCATGGTCCTAGACTCCTTATTAGGAGGATGGACAGGTACCGAAGGATCGGCCAACTCCTTCTTAGTGGCTGCGGCCACCACCATGGCATCAACAGAGACACCTTTAGATAGAAACTCTTTCTCCTTAGGGGCAGTGATAAATTTTGACGGCCTCCTTGGGGTAGGTTCCACTGAATCAAGGGCCATCCAAGCCTTCCTTGCGCCACTTCCATAAGGGGGTCAAAGGGAGGGGACCCCCAGGAAGTGGAAGGGCGAGAGCCGAACGCCTCAAGGTAAACTGACTCGTCCTCTGAAGGGTTAAGGGCGGGCCAGTTCCTCCTCTGTTTCAGGATTTCAAGGATGTCAGCAAAGGAGACATCCTCAGAGGGGGAGCGAGGGGAACCTTCAGATTCCTCCAAGTCAGTGTCAGAGTTGATAGACTTAGGGGAGTCAATGTGCTTCCTCTTGCACTGTCTCTTCCGAGGGGGTTCTCCTACTGGATCAGGAGAGGCCTCGGAAGAGGAGGAAATTCCCAATGGGGAAACCTGAGGAGCTGGCTCTCTGCGGTCTGATACAAGGGGATGGGTAGAAATCACCACAGGCACTGAAGAGGGAGGAGCTGACAGAGCCGACTGTGGGGTAGACACTGGGTCTAGCATGCTCCGCATGACCTTGAAGGTGCCCCTATCAGGCAAGGCCAGAGGTCCCCACTCCGAGGAGACAAGGACCCCCCCGGCACCAGCAGGGATGGCTCCGAGGCCGATGTCGGAGCCGAACTCACCAGCGCCGACGCACTGAGAGGGAGAATGAGGTCGGACAAGGGCCCGATGCCACTCGCCCCCTTGGAGCCGACGAGGGAAGCTCGGCGCCGAGATCCCTCCAATGAGGAAATCGGAGCAGACGACGGAGCCGAAAGGGAAGGTATCGGCTCCGAAGCACCGACAGCCACGGCACCGATGAGCCCCGGCTCCGAACTCAAAGGAGTCGGAGGAGGAATAAAATCAGGGATGGAAATAGCCGCTGACTGTTGAGTAGGGCTATGCAGCATTTGGGCCAGTGCCTCGGACTTGAGAAGTCTACTCACCACCCTTTGTAAATCATGGTCGGACAGCCTGGAGGACCGAGAGGAATGAGACCTATGGCTCCATTCTGATAGAAGAGGAGATCCCGGAGCCGAATGGATGGAGCTGATGGAAGGGGACCTAGACCTCTTCTTTGAAGGTGGCTCCGATAAGCCTATCGGAGCCAACTGAGTCTTGTCAACCTCGGCTCCAGCCAGAGCCGAGGTGATGGTATGCAATTTGGAAACATCGGCTCCAGCCGGAGCCGATGTTGAAGCCGTTTTAATGCTTCCAGGGGACGGCTCTTAAACTGGAGCCGACGGTCTGGAAGTCTTAGAAGGCTTCCCCAACGCAGACTGGGTAGGGGAGGCCTTCAGGCTTTAACAAGCCACGTAGAATCAACTTATTTTTGCATTCCTGCAGGACTCTAGGGCTGAATGCATGGCCCACAGCACATGAGTCCTGCAGGTGCAAAGGTCCCAGGCAATATACACAAGAAGTGTGACCGTCTGTCGAAGACATTTTCTCACAGCACGAATCACACTTCTTGAAGCCTGAGACCTTGGAGTCTTTAGACATCCTAAAAGCTGAGTGAGGAAAAACACAAACACAACACACAGACACACCCTTAACCAAAATAAAAATCCAGTCACACTGAAGGACTAGGGGAAGGAGAGGGAGAGGGCCAAAGGCCTAAAAGTTAAGAAGGGAATAAAAGGGGATTCTAACACAAGAGGGGACCCAATTTAAACTAATGGAATACTTTAAATAAAAACTATACTAAATGGAAAAAAATAGGGGTTGAAATTGAAGTTTCTGAACAAGAATACTTACTAACCTGCCAGAGCCGGTAGAAGAAGCACCTCATCAGCTAAGCGGCAAACGAGATCTGAGTAGTTACCGCCTAGCATTGTGGGATATAGGGGAGCCTCGAGCCGGTGGAATTAGCTCTCGAGCTTTAGTATTGGCCGAGTCAGAGCCGAGGATCGGCTCCGAACCCATCTAGCAAGAATGAAGGTGAGATTGACAACTTAACATGTGTATTTAAAGGTGACACTGTGTGAATGTCAAAATGCACAAAAAGAATTTCAGAATTTACTTATTAAAGGCTATAGACTTGGGTATTTTTCTAAACAAGAAGTAGATAAAAAATTATACAATAAAAATAATTCTATGGCTTATTTTTATTGTTTATCCAAGCTTCATAAACGTATGCAACATCCCCCAGGTAGGCCCATTATTTCTGCTACTAATTGTTTTTTATGTAAAGTAGGTGTATTTCTTCATAGTTACTTATTACCTTATGTTATGAATTTACCATCTTTCATAAAAGATTCTTTTGATTTTTTTTAGACAAAATTAAAGATATTGAGTGGACTGAAGAAATGTATTGGGTATCTGTTGATGTTAAAAGCTTGTATACTTCTATTCAACACCAATATGGTCTAGAAGCTGTTAGTTTTTTTCTGGGAGACAGTCCACTAAGTAATTATGTATTGGAACTAGTTGAATTTTATCTTACCAACAATTATTTTTGTGAAGATGTTTATGTTCAGAAAATAGGCACTGCCATGGGTGTATCTTTTGCCCCTGGTTATGCCAATATTTTCATGGGCCTTTATGAGGTCTATATTTATATAGACATCAATTCTTTAGAACGTCTGTTGTTTCCTACCACAGATTTATAGATGACTTAGTGTTTTTATGTAAAGGTGGTTTAGGCAGTCTTCCTACCTTTATCAAGGATTTGGATGTTAATATGTTCCAAATTAAATTTGATGGGCTTCAACAGGGCAATACCATTAGTTTTTTGGATATAGATTTAACAGGAGTAGTTGGTCAAACATTTGAAACCAAAATTCATTGTTAAGTTTGATAACAGTAATCATTTACTTCATAGATCTAGCTGCCATCCATCTCATTTATTGGATTCTTTACCCTTTGGAGAATTACTTTAGACTATGTACTGATAAGGAATTATATAAAAAATGTGTACTTCTATAAACATGTTTTTGAGGAGGGGTTATTATTTGAAAGATATCCATAGGGCTTTAGTAAAATTAAAAAAATAATTCATTAGTAACTAGTAATCATACTATTAACTATAATAGAAAAAATATTGGTAGTAATTTTAGAAAAGATAGACATTTGTATACAGTTATTTCTTACAATGTTTTTTTCCTATGAACAAGTCAGAATTATAAAGTATTTTTGGCCATTCTTATTGAAATTTAAGCAATTCTCTGATTCATTAAGCAAATCGCCTATTTTTTCTTTTACAAGGGGCAGGAATATACAGGACATCATTGTTCACAATAAATTTGTTAAAAACCAATGGAAAAGTTATGTAACACTTTTAACTATGGTGGGCACTAGTGGTTGTACTAAATGCTCAGCATGTATATATATATATATATATATATATATATATATATATATATATATATAATCAATTCTTTTAGGTATAGTAATGGTGTTTCCTTTAGTCCTAGAGGACATTTTACATGCTTAACATCAGATGTTATTTATGTTCTTAGGTGCCCCTACAATCTCCTTTATATAGGTGAAACAAAGAAAATTTTTAAACTGAGACTGCAGGAGCACATTAGTGACATCAAACTGGAGAAGGCTGTTAGCCCTACTGCGATGCATTTTAAGTTATTCCATAATAGCAACCCAGAGTTTTTGCAAGCCAGCATCTTAGAACAAGTTAATTGGGGTGCGGGTGACTCTGAGGTTAAAAATAAAAATAGTTTGTTGTATAAAGAAAGTATTTACATTTTAAAATATGACACTTTAAGCCCCCATGGGCTTAATATTGAATGTTCATGGAAACTCATGCTATAACTGCTTTTTTAGGAATAATGGGCTCATTGTATTAAATGTTTTTTAATAGAAACATTAATTATTTGATTGCATGATAGATAGCAGCTGATTAATTTGTGCTTAAAATGGTACAACTTCCTTCCAATGAGGTACTCCCAGAAGGCACCTGCTGCTGAAGCGCCAGAGACGTCCCCGAAAAAAGTGCCTGCTGGTTCACCTCAGGGTTTCCACTGGCCGTTTGTCATATTTTCTTGGTATATATATATATATATATAGTAAACTGCTGGAAGTTTTTACTTATATGCCTGTGGAATGTCACATGACTTCCTTTGTGTGTGTGTGTGTGTGTGTGTGTGTGTGTGTGTGTGTGTGTGTGTGTGTGTGTGTGTGTGTGTGTGTGTGTGTGCGTGTATATTTCTAAGCTAGTCTAGTCCAGTTTTCAGGTTCTGCTGAATTCAGGACTGTGGTATAAGTTCCTGTGTTGCCCATATTCTTACTTGGATAGGAGGAAGTTTCTCTGTTCACCAGTGAGAGTGGGGAGCTTTGAGCAGCCCATCTGTCCCTGGAGGAGTGGTCACAGCCTAGCAACTTGTAATTTATTGGCCGTTTTGGGCTAATTCCTATCTCTTTCATCTCCCTGCCTTAAAACCTGCATTTGCACGTTTTTTTGCTTGTATACTACTCAGCCAAGCTCCTTATGGTGTCCTGCAGAGTACTACAAGCAGCAGAATGACAAAAGAGTGACTTTCAACTGATATAAGTATTTTTTTCTCTGCATTTTCTCCTGCGACTGCTAGTCTTGCCGAAAAGCGATTTCTAGCAATTCTGAGCTTTAAAAAACTCTTTGCTGCATACTAAAACTTTTTTTTTTTTTTTTTTTGGTGTTAGCACTTTTAGAAGTTGTTTAAACCCCCCTCCCCTCCAACCCACACCTTAGACTAGTAATCTCCCCACTGCCTTCTCTTTTTCTCCGTACCTACCTCCAACATAAAAAAACTCTTAACTAAACTTAAGCCCAACAAATTAGCAGCAGACAACCTCCCAAGTGAATACCTACAAATCACAGCTGATGCCCTGGCCTACCCAGTATCCATCTTGATTAACCGATCTCTGTCAGAAAGCTACGTTCCCACACTGTGGAAAGTATCACATATAATTCCCCTCCACAAGGGCGGCCCCTCCACAGAACTAACCAGTTACTGCCCCATAGCTATTCTCTCTCCACTCTCCAAAATATTAGAGAGATGCATACATTCTCAGGTCTCAGATTACCTCCTTACTAACAACCTCCTTTCCAATAGTCAGCATGGTTTCCGACCAAACCATAGCACCACCACTGCCTTACTCTCCTTTACTAACACTATCCTTCAGCATAAAAACAATGGCTATCTCTCCTCTACTACTTTCCTAGACCTATCTAAAGCCTTTGACATGGTCCCACACAAACAACTCATCTCTGTCCTCAATAACCTATTCTTCTCTCAGTCAGTTACCAACTGGTTTCAGAGTTACCTGTCTGACCGCCAACAATCCGTTGTATGGCAGAATGACATATCTCCCCAACTACCTGTCTCCATAGGGGTTCCCCAAGGATCCATCCTTGGACCCCTACTCTTCTCTGTTTTCACCAATAATCTAGCCTCTGCCACCAAACATGGCACACTCATACAATATGCAGATGACTCAACTATCATCTGCTCAGCCCAGTCCCTACCCAAACTGCAAAAAGTCACACAGGAATCCTTTTCCTCTGTTGAAACTTGGTTATCCGATGCCCAATTAATACTCAACCCAAACAAAACTAAACTACTCATCTTCCAACCCACCAAACATATTCAAAACAACTCTCACTTTAACATCACAGCAAAAGACAACACCACTATATACCCAACTGAACACACCAAACTGCTAGGAGTGGAAATAGACAATAAACTAAAATTTGACAGTCACATATCCATGACCATAAAAAAAGTCCACAAAAAACTAGGAGCGTTATACAGAAATAAGCAACTTCTCACCAAAGCAGCAAAGATTTCAATAGCAAGTTCCCACCTTATTTCCACCCTACTTTATGCCTCTCCAATATATACCAACCTAAGGCAATGCGATCTAAACAAGCTAGAGACCTGCTACAACAAAATCGCCAAATTCGCCACATGGGGCATCCTACCATAGTCACCACTGTCTCTCACTTGCTGAACTGGACTGGCTTGAACTCCCTTACCTCCTTCAATGGTATCAACTATCACTCGCCCACAAACTAGTAAACCATCCACTAAATGTCCCATCCCTTCAGAATCTACTCCAACCCTATCACACCACCAAACCACTAAGATCCAGCAACAAAAATCACTTGCAGATCACTAAAGCCAATAACTCTGCTGGTGAAGCACTATTCTCTTGCGCCATAGCCAAATTATGGAACTCCCTCACACCCACAATTACCTCCGTACCATCATGCACCCACTTCAAAACTTTACTAAAAGCACACCAAAAAACATGCTGGCTATGCCCTTGCAACTCCCACTCTAATATCACCCACCCCATCCAACCACTGCCTTTCTTTCCACCCCACTAACTACCTTGATTATAGCAAGCTCAGATGCTCATAAGCCTAGTACTTATTATACAGCAGGAACTTCTTATTGTAATATTTGTTAATGTCTGTTATGTACTTCGCAGATAAAGATTATAGTTGTCTACTGATGTACTATGTTCTTCATCTGTAAATATGTTTGTAATTATTTGCTATGTTAAATTGTTAATCGCTATGTAATCCAATGTAACTACTGTCTGTTTATTTTAACTGTGGAGCTTTTCTCCCCGGGCCTCCACTGAAAATGGACCTACATCCAGTCAGACACTCCCGGTCAACAAATGTAAATAAATAAAATAATAAATAAATAATTATGCCACAGTACAAGGAAAAATGATCAGTTTTAACAATTGGCTAAGCTATTGGTGTCATTCAAAGGGGATCCAGTGTCTGTCAGCCTGGGACGACATGCTTGACAAGCCACGATGCTTCTCCAGAGATGGCTTGCACCTGTCGCCCTTAGGCTTTCGAATACTGGCCAAGGCTCTTGCCACCCCCATAGTGCCTTTTTTAGGCAAGGCTCAAAAGACAAACCCTCCTCCATAAAAAACACAAGAAACCAGAAACTGAGGGTAATGCTACTCAATGCCAGAAGTCTAAACCTCAAAATGCACGCACTCGAGGCACTCCTTAGCATGGAGCAAATCGATATCTGTGCAGTAACAGAAACCTGGTTCAAAGCTCCAGAGAGCACCCCAGCACTACCAGGCTACAACTCATACCATAACTTTCGGCCCCAGAACCCGGACCAAAATACAAAAGGAGGGGGTGTATCCATTTTCATAAAGGATACCCACACCTCCAGGTTAGTAGCACAGCACGAGGCCTCGGAGACCATCCATGTGCAACTAACAGTGGGCAAAGCTGCTTTTCAGATCGTAGCCTGCTAAAGATCACCTACCTTGTCTCAGGACCCCCACTCAGCATTCCTGAGAACACTGGAAAATATAAAGGTCCTACCTAACACCATGATATTGGGAGATTTCAACTACCCAAACACTGACTGGGAGAAAATCTCAAGTACAAACTCCTTTGCCCAACGCTTCTTAGAGTTTATAAACTCAAATGCCCTGGAACAGCTGGTCACCATGCCCACAAGAGGTGACAACATACTGGACCTGATCATCACCGACATGGGAGATCAGTGCTCCACACCAGAGGTAAACTCCTCACTGGTAAGATCAGATCATAAACTAATCACACTAGACATCCACATCCCGACCCCACCCCCCAGTCAAGGAAACTTTTCAAAAGCAAACTTTACACTTCTCAAGACCAAGGTGGAAAGTTTCAAAGCCCCCTTGCTAAAGGATAATGCTACCCAAACCGCAGAATCCTTTACAAGTGCATTCTATGAGCATCTACAGGGATGCATGGATCGAGCCATCCCAAGTAAAACCAAGACTCACTCCTCCAAAAAGAGGAAACCAGTTTGGTGGTCCCCGGCTATAAATAAGCTATACAACAGAAGGAGGAAACTACTACATGACAGAGCAAAATCCCAAAAAGGAAAGGCATCACTGATCAATATTAGCAAGAAACTACGATCCCTCATAAAATCATCTAAGGCCAGTTTCAAAAGAAAAATTGCCAAGGACTTTAAAGATAACCACAAAGCCTTCTTTAGCTATGTCAAAAATCTAGGTGGCAACTCTCAGATATGCTCTGAGCTAGTGCAAAATGACAAAAAATACACTGAACCAACTGACATTGCCAACATTCTGGCTGACAAATTCAGTGCAAACTTCACCCCCCCCACACCTCCAAAAGAGCCGGTGTCTATCCCAGAAGAATGCAGAGCCCCAGACATCACGGACATGCAGGTAAAAACAGCCCTCTCCAAAGCTAAGAACACAGCATCAATGGGACCGGATGGTGTCCCAGGCTGCGTCTTACACGAGCTCCAAAAGGAACTAAACCCTCACCTAAATTCACTGTTCGACTCAGCCTTACCACAGGCTATGTACCCAAAGAATGGTGTACAGCAACAGTCATCCCACTCCACAAAGGTGGTGCCACAACAGAACCTTGGAACTATTGCCCTATAAGCCTGACTAGCCTGGTCTGCAAAGCTATGGAGCAAATCATCATGGAACTCATAAAAAGAGACAGAGACATTGGGAACCTCCAGACACTGGACCCTACCCAATTTGCCTTTGTTAAAGGCAGATCCTGCCTACTAAACCTAGTTGACTTCTTTGAAACAGTTACCAAGGCCATAGATGAAGGAAAGGTAGTCCACACAGCCTACCTGCACCTCGCTAAAGCCTTCAACACCATTCCCCACTCTGGCATCATAGAAAAACTCAGCAGTTTGAACATTAACCCCTATGTCACGAGATCGGTGGCCAACTGGCTCACGGATAGAACACACATGGTCAGAGTTGTGGGTGCCATGTCTGACTCTAAACCAGTTACTAGTGGCGTCCCACAGGGCTCGGTCCTGGGACCCCTTCTGTTCGGTATATACTTCTCTGAGGTACAGGCAAGCACAGGAGGACTATGGCTGACCATGTTCGCAGATGACTGCAAACTGGGGGCCATAATCAACTCTCCGGCTGACACAGACATCCTCCAGAAGGGTCTTACAGAGACAGATACCTGGTGTCAAAACCATGGCTTCAAGCTAAATGCCAAAAAATGCATAGTCATCCCCTATGGGAAAAACAAAGTGCCCACGAATTACCACATAGGTGGTAATCCACTAAGTATGGAAAATGTAATTTGGGATCTGGGGATCCAGGTAGATAGCAACCTCTCCTTTGATAATCACATTGCCAAAGTGGTTAGAAATTCCTTCCATGTAGCCCACCTAATCAAGAAAGGGTTCACCTCTACATCAAGAGAGGTCATTGTGCCCCTCTACTCATCACTCATTAAGCCCATAATAGAGTACAATGCCCCATTTGGTATGTACCTTACATGACACCTGCAACAGCTGGAAAGACCACAGAAGTACCTCACCAAGAGGATCATGGGCCTCAAAAAGATGCCCTATGCAGCTTGACTAAAGAAACTCCAGCTCTACTCGGTTGCTTACCGCCTGCTCAGAGGTGATCTCTGCCTGACGTATAAGGCCATGTCCAACCCGGAATTAATGGACATGCTCCACCTCAAGAAAACCAAATCTCTTAGAGCTACACGCTCCAGTGAATTAAACCTCAGCAAAGCAATAAACAGGACATGCTGGAGGGATAGATTCCTGTCCCAGAGACTTCCCTCACTCTGGAACAGAATCCCAGTTTATGTTAGGCAGAGCCCCTCGCTGACTCTCTTCAAGAGGAATCTTGACGAGTGGATGGGAAATCATAAATTTACACCTGGGATCACTTCAGTGGCCCTGCTAGACAGAGGCCCAGGAAACTAATTTAAAAGGGAGGCGAAAGCCAACACATTCTGGCTAGGCTTATAAATGCCCTTGGGCAGATAGCCTAGTACCTACCTATGAACCTATATATATATATATATATATATATATATATACATATATACACATATACACACACACACACACATATATATATATATATATATATATATATATATATATACAGAGAGAGAGAGAGAGCGCACTGCTGGAAGCATTTACTTATTATGCATGTGGAATGTCACATGGCTTCCTTGGTGTGTGTGTGTGTGTGTGTGTGTGTGTGTGTGTGTGTGTGTATATATATATATATATATATATATATATATATATATATATATATAGCGCACCACTGGAAGTATTTACTTATTACGCATATAAAATGTCACATGACTTCCTTGATATATATATATATATATATATATATATACACAGTGCACTGCTGGAACACTGGAAGTATTTACTTAGTATGCTAACACCCTGTGATTAAAACACTTATGGCTCCCCTCTAGATGAGCCACCACTACCTCAGGTTGGGTGAACGGATATCAGCCATTGACTTCCATATTCCAGGACTAGTAACCTCCTATGATCCTTACCCCTGCATTGTCTTTGCCACTGGTGAGGCTCCCCATTTTTTATTTTTTGCTCTTTTCTCTCCTGAAGACTTGTAGGTACTTTCACTGCAGCATAAATTACTTGTAATGCCTCTAGAAAAATACTGAAGTGGTACTCCCCTGGCAAACAGCCAAGTTAGGGCAGACCTAATTTTCTAGAAGCCTAGGAAATGTAAAATCCTTAGGCAATCGATCTGTACCTTTTGGCAAGAATCAGTAATACTGTTTGAATCTGAATGACATTTACAGTTTAAGGAGGGATTGTTAGATTATGCTGAACACCTGGTTTGCAGCAGCGACAATGGGTATTATAATAGTGTGGGCATTACAGAATGAAAGTTAAAAGAGACTATGAGATGATATCTAGAACGTGACTTTATAGACACAATGTGGTGTAGGGAACAAAGACTTAACAAGGAGAGAGAAAAAATTACAACTACCTTAGTCAACATTAAAAATGGGAGGTAATATAATTGCTATACTGGGTAAGACAAATACACTCTGATAATTGAAAATCCTGTGTTACAATGCCTTAGGATGTGTGGACAAACACACTTCATACTAGCTATAAGTGATGAGAATGGTGCTAATCTTGACTCAACCAATGATATTAATATGTATATGACTGCAATTTGTGTTAGTATATATCACAATGCTCCAGAACTCTAAGATGACAAATGACAGGTTTTCTCACAAGAAAACCAAATGGCATAGCATCCAAACAGGGCCAAAGGAGAAAACTGCTCATCAGGGATTAGACTGAAATGTAATACTCTTATTGAAATTGTAAAAAAGCTCCAGGACTCCTTAGAATTCAGATTGAGATCAACAAAACTATGGATAAGGATTTTGCCAGGGTCTTACTAAGGTTATTCAATGAGAGTTGATCTAAGGAAGAATTTCCCATGAAAGCATGTATAGCAAATTGCTGTATGTCCAAAATAAGGGAAAGACCCACTCAACCCCAACCCATCACACTGTTACCAGTAGATTGCAAAATGTCCACCAAGATACTCGCAGCCAGATTTTGGAAAATAATTCAAAACCTCATTAATAATACACACCAGGGTTTTGTATAAAAATGACAAGATATTCCAGGTATACTACTACTGTACAGTTGCAAACCTATGGTCATGCTGTTTATTGACTAACAAAATATTTGACTCATTACACTGTAGATATTTTGGAGATTATTGGAAACATTTGCTTTTCTATACACGTTTATAAACAGATAAAAAAACTTCAGTATACTAAACCAATGGCTCGTGTCATCACTAACAACATTTGTTGTAGTCCATTTGAACCTATGCATAGACAACATGAATCCACTCACTTAACTTCTGCAGAAATAAAATAAGTATCTGGTCTAAGTTAAAACTCTCTTTACTAAGATTGCAGCAGTGCATATGTTTTTGTTCCCAAAATATATTTTCCTGACTTGATCTATACCACAGCTAGACAGCCATCCTCTAATTAACAAACTCCAAAAAAATCCTCTATTTTCTTTGGGATAACAGACATCCCAGAATAGCTAGGAAAACATTAGGACTTCTAAAATATGTGGAGGACTAGGACTTCCTGACTTAAAGAGATAAGCCCAAGCAGAAAACCTTTCACACTTTTTTTCTAGAAAGAGGAAACCCAAAGACCCTGCAGTTGCTGCCTGAACTCCAGCTTATCTATATATACAACCAAACTTTTACTTCCAGTGGACACAGGAAGATATGGAATTCAGACGGCTATAAGGATGCACTGTTTAAAAGACTGGCCTGGGGAAAGTCATTGTGTAGCTCTGTGAATATATGGATGATGATATGGGTAAACAACCAAATTGCTATTGAGGGTAAGCCTTTTTGGGCTTATTGAATTTAGAGTATTCTCCTTAAATGGTGGAGCTTTATGCACCAGGAAGTTATGGACCCCTACCACTGGCAGAACTTTAACGTACCCTTCATGGCAAAACCAAAAGCTCTCAAGTTTCAGCAAAAAATTTGAGACTGACTTCAACATTGTCAACACCAACCCCCCCATTTGCTCTCACTGTTTTATAATATGTTGGAGGATTGTGGCCATGTTGTTTTTGATAAAGATCAAAAGAAATGGACCAAATGCTAGCGAGGGATAATAAACGTTAACAATAACAAATGGTGAAGAGGGACTTCACCCACTTATTTTTACCCACTTTAAGAAGTTACACTTTTGGTATGCCACACCTTTGCAATTGGGAAATGAGGGGGAGCTGCTTGAGATATGGCGCAGAAGATACAGGCCTCCTCCACATGCTGTGGGCATATCAAAAGTCAAAAGATTCAAACTACTTGGGTACATGTACATGCAGCAGCCACCTGCGCATGAGGCAAAACTCTCTATCCAGCAGACAATCTAGATTTTTGGGCAATACATCTTACAACTCCAGAAGAAAAATGGCTTTTATGAGTCCAGACTATGATCAATGCAATTATGTTTAAATATTGGAAATAGCTTGATACAGATATAAACTCTGACTCTCACTGTAATTGTCACAGACCAACTTCTGCATTGTGCAGTACCCAAGAATACAGTTTAAGGATTTATGATGAGTTAATATAACAATTTTATCTTCAATTGATATTAGTTAACACATTCATTGATATTAGTTAACAGTTATGTATATGTATGGTGCAGCATTTTGATGTTGTTTATAGTATAACTATATAGAAAGGACATATTTTCTTTGTTGCTTAAAATTTTATCTGTACTTTATTTTAAATAAAATTAATTAAAACAGAGTATCTGTTGCCATTTATTTGAGTTGATTTGAATATTGATTATTGCTTACCCATTTCTCTCTCTTCTTGTTGTATTGATACTTGTATTTCAACTAGCACTGGGACAAGCCTTCTAGATTCAACCCTAGTCTTATATAAATTATAGATAACAAGACTATATGCTTCTCGTATCTTAAAGATATGGATCTCACCATGAATCCCATATTTTTCAGTGACCTGCATTTGATGTTAACATGATTTAAAAATGTAAACTTGCTGGTAATAGTAATCCCAAGATCCTTATATTCATTGATTGTTAATAGAGTAGTACTATTCAAAATTCATCATCAGTCCTCTTTTTCCTCACTTTCTATATGGATTCAAGGTATTCTGTCAACTGTTGCAATCCCTCTAGACTCAATGCCACTCTCCTACCTTCTTCGACAGTCATGCCTGACGGTTTCATGTCTTCTCTCACACAATCTATCCACCTCTTTGCTGAATACCCTCAATTTCCTCTTGCCTTCTTCCCAAATGTCTCAAATCTCATTCACTAGATTGCTATCTGCTTTCCCACACATGTGCCTGAAGTACCGTAATCTATTCTACTTGACCTTCTCTACTTGGACTTCTGCTCTGATGTCCTAATTTCTTCCCTTGTCCCAGAGTGTGCATCCTACCACTAGTTTCAGGCACTTCATCTCCATCCGCTTAGGTTGCCTGAACTACTCTGTTGTCACTGCCCAGGTTTCTGTACCTTACAGTTGTACTAGTCACACCACTGTTTTGTACAGCTTACTTTTCAACTTATTTATCATTCTTCTGACATATACTATTCACTGGCGCACTCTGACAGTTTGCTGCAGGCCCTCTAATAAGAACCCAAGTAGTCCAGCTTGATACCTATTATAGTAACACAATGAGTCCAGCCTGTTAGCTAACTAATGGTCTAGTTAACCAAGAATGGGTTAAACATTTATGCTGCTAAGGGTTTTGTATATAGAATAAGAGTTACTGTATCAAGCTTCATAACAAGGTGCAAAAACACATCACCTGCAGTGGGACACATCAATGGCAACAGCCGGTTCATGGCCAAAATGGAGCCAAAGCAGGGTAATTGACCAGGTCCATACCTTCCCATTACTTGACTGTCTGTCTCTAATTACCATAAATACTGTTCAAATCTTCTTTACTTTTACAATGATTACTGAAATTTGATTGAAAACCTTTATTTTAAATGTTATAGCACAAGCACTGATGACCAACCCAAACAAAGGAAAACAGTCTCATATTGAAAACAGACTTAGCACTGAAACTCACATTCACTGAAAATGCCGGACAGTGGAGAATTATACATGCATTTATATCCACAAATATCCCCCGAAACCCAGCAATTATAGCTACATTTTAACTGCATCATTATCTGATGTCTGTGTAAAAAAATAACAATAATAATAATGACAAAAGTCACATATTTTAGATTTGTTTCACACAAAAAAATAAGTTATGTACTCACCATAACGTTCCATGTTTGTTGTCCATAATCTCACCTTCATTCTTGATGGTTGGGTTCAGAACCAAGCATCGGTTATGACTTGGCCACATACTAAAGCTCGAGAGCATTCACTGGCTCGAGGCTACATTCTATCCTAAGATGCCTAACGACTGTTACCCAGATCTCGTTTGAGAGAACTATTCACTAGACTATGCCACCCAGTACAACAACTACAACAGATCCTCTGCCCATAATTCCCAAGGCATAAAGGGAATCGGGAAATTTACAATTTCAGAAAATTCCTCTCACTTCTCTAGGAAGGGGGAAGGAGAGGTGGGATGCAAGAATGAAGGCGAGATTATGGACAACAAACATGAAACGGTATGGTGAGTACATAACTTCTTTATGTTATGTTGTCCTATCTCGCCTTCATTCTTGATGGATGGGAATGCGTCCCTAGCACCTTCTTTCTCTGATGGCTCAAGGGAATAAACTCTTCAGAACAGTGGAACCAAAGGATGTCCTGTTTTGAGAGGCCACATCTACTTTGTAATGGGTGATAAAGGTATGAGGGTTAACCCATGTAGCTGCAGCACAAATTGAATCCAAAGGGAGCCTAGCTTGAAAGGCAGTGGAAATTGACATAGCTCTAGTTGAATGCCCTCTAAGTTTTCCCGGCTGCTCTTTATTCTGAGAGTTATAGACCTAAGTAATGGTGTCTGTAAGCCATTTTGATAAGGTGACTTTTGAAACTGAATTCCCTTTTCTGTTTTCTGAGAATGAAACAAACAGTTGGTCAGATTTTCTAAATTCTTTTGCCCTATGTAAGTAAAAACATAACTGCCTATGTGCATCCAATTTGTGAAGCTTGTATTCTGCCTTGTTGCCATGATTGGGGAAAAAATATGCGTAGCCCAATGGACTGATTTAAATTGGCCTCAGAACAAACTTTTGGTAGAAAAGAAGGATTTGTCCTGAGGGAAACTCTGTCTTTGTGGAAAATCAGATAGGGAGGACAGATAGACAAAGTTTGCAGTTCTGATACCCACCTCGCGAAAGTATGGTTGTTAAAAAGACTGCCTTCCAAGATAAGAACTTTAGTGGGCAAGAGGAGGCTGGTTCAAAAGGCGGGAGGAATTAAAGACGATAACACTAAACTGAGGTCACAAGGAGGTGGTAGTTCTCATATGGGAGGTCTTAAAAGGAATGCACCCCTCAGAAAGGCTTTGCATAATCTGTGGGACATTATATTGGATCACATGTCTCCTATGTGGTAGTTTGATATCGCAGCAAGTTGTACTTGTACCCTGGCTGCTGCTGCAGACGATTAAAGGTTTCTGTTAAAAATTCCAGGATTGCAGATAGAGGAGCTGTAAAGGGGTCTATATGGTTTTTGTCAGTCATGAAAATCTCTTCCATTTGCTTGCATAAATTTTCCTAGTTGTATTCTTGTGCGACAAAACCAGAATATGTCGCCCTGCCGGGGAAAGTTCTGGAAGCCTGGCTAAGATGGCAAGTGGAGTAACCAAGCTGTCAGCTTGAGGCTGTGAATAGAGGGGTGCAGCGTTCCGGACTGATGAGTGAGAAGATCCAGCACTGGGTCCAGGAACCAAGGCTCCTCCTGAAGATGGGGCCATAGAAAGGGGAACCATATCTGATGAGGCCAGTAAGGAGCAATGAGAATTAGCCTGCGACTCAACAATTTGGCTTTCTGGTGGACCTTTGGTATTAATGGAAATGGGGGAAAGCGTACAGATGTCCCAGGCACCAATTGTGAACAAGTGCATGCAGGGGGAATTAGGGTGAAGTAGCTGCTGCATTTGGAGTTGATGGATGTGGCTAAGAAATCACAGCAAGGATGGCCCCATCTGCAAAAAATTTGGTTTGCAATTTCCTGATTCAGGGACCACTCGTGAGGCATAAGAATTGCTCTGCTTAATCTGTCCACTATCATGTGGGATTTCCCTGGGATACGCTTTGCAGTCAGAAAACTTTGAGAAGAAATTGCCCACTGCCATACTGTCTGAGCCTGTCGACAGAGGGGGTAGGTTCTGGTTCCGCCTTGTTTGTTGATGTACCACACCATGGACATATTGTCTGTTTGTACTGCAATCATACCTGTTGGAATAGAGCTTTGGAATGCTTGGAACACCAGAAGCACAGTCTGCCTATCGTTAACTGCATGGACTGAAGCCACCATCATAGGTCCCTCTTGCAGGTGTTCGTAATGAGAATCTTGTGCAACATGGTCAACTCCTGCATGGACCACTGAGCAAAGGGTAGCCACTGTAATATTCTCATGTGTAGGTGCACCAGCAGGACTAATGTTACTGCAGGTGCCATTGAACCCAGAACCTTGAGGACAAATTATGCCTGCACTTTTTCTTTCATAAGCAATATTGACACCTGATAGCGTAATGTTTGAATTCTTTCATGAGGCAGTTTTGCAACCATGTCTTTTGTGTTTAAGTCTGCCCCTATAAAGGTAATATGCTGTGATAGCAACAAGGCAGATTTTTCGAAATTTATGGTAATGCCCAGCTCTGAGCAGAAATGAATGGTGATGTCTATTGCCCTGGTTAGTAGATGCTCAGTGGTGGCAGTCAGGAGCCAGTCGTCTAAGTATGGAAACACCCAGAATCCTAGATGCCTCAGGTGAGCCGTAACTAATGCCATGGGCTGGGGGCTGTAGTGAGACCAAAAGGTAGAGTTCTGAATTAGTAATGACTGGGTCCAGCTGGAAGCATAAATATCTTCTGGATCACCTGTCCATCTTTATGTGGTAGTATGCATCCTGAAGATCTATGGAGCACATCCAATTGTCTTGTCCCAGAAAAGGGTGTATAGACTGCAGTGTCACCATCTGGAACTTTGTTTTCTTTACAGACTTGTTCAGTCTGCTGAGATCCAAAATTGGTCTCCAGTCCATGACCTTGCATAAATTACATTACCTTGAGTAAATTCAGGATCTGATTTGGTCTGTGGGGACTTCTTGGATGACTCTTTTTCTTAGCAACCTTTGAATTTCTAGGGTTGCTTGATCCCTTTGACTGGGTAGCATGTCTGGGATAGACTTTGGTGGAAGGGAGAAAGGAATGGTGTATCCCCTGGATATGATCGACCGTACCCATTTGTCTTGAGTGATGTCCAGCCAGGCTTTTGAATACAGTGATAACCTCCCCCCGACTACCTCCAGAGGTGTACAGTCGGGCCTCCATTCAGGAGTGCTGGAAGAGCCTACCAGAGAATGTATCTCTGTTGCCCTGATTCTGCAGACCCCCTCTGCCATGAGGGCGGCATATTCCATTGTTATTTCCCCCTCTGCCCTGGGGGAAAAGCATCCGGCAAAGTTCCTTTGGATTTCTGGAACCACATTTTTTTGCCCTTCTGACCTTTGGGATAAGGTCTGGTAGGGACGGAAAAACATACTCCAATGGTAGATGGAGTTTTGTCATCTTGTTCGGTCCTGGTCAGAGTTTCCTTAACCTTTGGCCCAAACAAAAACAAGCCATCAAAAGGGGCATCAATAAAGGAAGACTTGAAGGGTTCAGCAAACTCTCAAAGACACATCCAGGAATGTCTCCTCAGAGCTATTCCTGTGCCTGCTGCCCTGATTGCTCCATCGGCCACATAAGAAATGAGGCATATGGAGGAGTTTGTCATAGAGGTCAAGGTCACAAGCTGAGTGCTTATATTGTCAGATACCCCCCAGCTGTAGCACCTTAGAGGGTATCTCCTAGATCCTTGAGGAGATCCCTCTGAAGACGTGTAAAGTGGTATAAATAATTCAGCAACCAAAGGGTAAAGGCCGCTGAAGAGAACATATGCTTCCCATATCTGTCCATCGTTCGAGACTCATTCGGTGGATGGACAGATGAAGTTTCAACTAACTACTCCTTGGTGGCTGCTGCCCACCACCATACCATCTACTGGGACACCTTTGGTTAGAAATTGTTTGTAATGAATTTGTTGAGCCTCCTCAGAACTGGTTCCACTGACTCTGGAGAGCCCCAGGCCTTCTGACTGACTACACAGAGGAGATGGTCAAAAGGTGGAGACATCTAAGAACTGGAGGGTTGAGAACCAAATGCCTCCAGGTATATCAACTCATCTTCAGAAGGGGAGAGGGTTTTCCAGCCACCCCTCTGTTTCAGGATCTCTAAGACATCTGAAAGAGAGACATCCTCAGAGGGTGACCATGGGCACCCTTCTGAATCCTCTAAATCAGTATCCGATGTGACAGACTCAGGGGAGTTTATATGGTTACTCTTACAAGTTCTCTTCAAAGGGACCTCTTCGGAAGGGTGCTCCGGGGAGGTTTCAGAAAAGAGGGGCTCACCCACTGGGGTGTCCCGGGGCATTGGTTCTCTATGCTGGGGCTGGAGAGATGGTGTAAAGGTTGATACTAGCTCTTTAGGGGAAAGAATGGCTGAAACAGAGGGTGGATCAGTCTCTGAGGAAAGCACACTCATCACCTGAAAGGCAGCACAATCCTGGGCCAAGAGAGCCCCCGGCTCCGAAGAACTGGGGGACCTCACCCGTACCAAGTAGGATGGCTCTGAGGCTGATGTGGGCACCGAACTCACCTGGGTCAAAGCTCCAAGTGGGAGAGTCAGATCCAACAAGGGTCCAGTTTAACTTGCCCCCTCGGAACTGACGAGGGAGTCTCGGCCCCCAGACCCCTCAATTGAAGACAACATCGATGAGATCAGAGCAGAGGTTGGCACTGAAACTTTGGGAATGGATTTCGGGTCTAATGGTTCCACCACTGGGACCTCCAGGCACTCTGGCTCTGAACTCAACTGAGTCAGAGGAGGAACAGAAGGTAAAGCAGCTACTGAAGTCAGCTCCACGACCATCCGGGCTGGGCTCATGAGAATGTTTGCTAGGGCTGGTGTATGAAGTAACCTTCTAACCACCCACTCTACATCATTATCCGAAAGGTTCCTGGATGGCCAAGAGGAATGAGTGGAGGACTTGTGGCTACCTGCCACCGACTGCAATAAAGGAGACCGTGGCACCAAATGAACCGGATCCAACAAAGATGACTGGCTCCTTTTTTAGCTCCGAGACTGTTCTGAAACTCCAGGTGGAACTGCTGGAGATTTTTCCTTTTCAGAACGGACAGGCTTCGGATCCGAAGAATCACTATTTTCTCATATCTTTTCGACGGCTTGGAAGCTGGAGCCAAAGAAGTTTTTTTTTTGTTTTTTTTTGGAAAGGAAAGTTAGAAGGAAAAAAGGTTAGAGGAGAGTCTCTAATTTAAATGATGCACTCCTTTAACCAGAGGAGACGCCGCTAACAAACAGCAAAACCTGGAATTCAGAACAAGGAAAGGGGTGCCCTCTAACCAAAATGGGATAAGTTAGGGAAGGAGGAAAAAAAGGAATCTCTAACTTAAACGGATTCATTAAAAAAAAGGGCAGCTGCTCAACACAAGGCCTGAGAAGATGACGGCCCACACAAGTAAACAACAAACAGAAAAAAAAAGCCTTTAACTAAGGCAAGGAAGCACTGAAAGATGCAGCTATCTAAATTAGTTATCCTACCACTGGAAAAAAAATAAGCATTAAAGACAATACCACTTAGCCTGAGCCAGCGAAAAAGCAATCCTGAAGCTGCAAGCGAGAAACGAAATCTGGGTAACAATCACGCAAGTGAGAAACGAAATCTGGGTAACAATCACTAGGCATCTTGGATAGGATGTAACCACGAATCAGTGAAAGCTCTCGAGCTTTAGTATGCAGCCGAGTCAGAACCGATGCTCGGTTCTGAACCCAACCATCAAGAATGAAGGCGAGATAGGACAACATAACATCAAACAGTAGCCAAGGTATTCAAACTTAATTCATGCACACACATTCATACTGGACATGTAAAGCCAGATTACAGTCCATTTAAAAATGACTAGATGACAGCATAAGGTACTTTAATCCATAAAGAGCAATCCATCAACAGTTATAACCCCTTTGTTGACTTGGTACACCTCTTATTAATATGAAGAACTAAATTACATATACTTTACTCAAAGTCACAGTAAACTTTATTGCCATACAGATCAACAGAGAGGAAAAAGTGCGCATCACTGCACGAAATTTCGATACTCAGGCTCATACCATAAGAATGGCAGTTTACATAAGGATGATAGATTAAATTAAATAATTTAAAATACTAAAAATAGAAATCAAAAAGATACTAAAAATAAAGTAAAAAAATTGAAAGCTATTTACAGCAGAAACAAAAATACAACAACAAGAACAGACTCAGGAGAAATATAAGGATATATAACAAACAGTACTATGAATAAATAAAGAGGCACACGTAAAAAACTTAACCATTACCAATAGATGCATAAACTTACAGTTTACAGTTTTCATAGTGCAGAGAGAGATGTCTAAAGTGATCTAGCTAGAGAGTTATGTATTGCACATAAATAATGTTTTACCCACTTAGCGGGTTAGGCTATGGGTTTGTTGTTGAGTAGTCTGATAGCATGTGAGAAGAAGCGGTTATTGAATCTGGTTGTCCTGT
Organism: Protopterus annectens; assembly: GCF_019279795.1. Classification (NCBI taxonomy): domain Eukaryota; kingdom Metazoa; phylum Chordata; order Ceratodontiformes; family Protopteridae; genus Protopterus; species Protopterus annectens. The sequence goes on from NC_056748.1 coordinate 1,047,056,183, forward strand.
ATCTAATGCTTCTGTAGCACTTCTTTGTTGGCAGGAGTTTGAACAGTCCATAAGCCGAATGATGCATATCCATCAATAATCCATCAATAATTTCTGGACTCTACCATAACATCTGTTTGAATATATGTCCTGTAGGGACTGAAGGTTGGAGCCAATGATTTCTGTGGCTTGTTTAATTATCTTATCCAGTGCCTTCCAATCAGCTTGAGAGCAATTTCTTTACCAGACAATGATATTGTTTGTCAGTACGCTCTCAATCATGGCTCTGTAGAAGGTAAGTAGGCCCTGTGGAGGGAGGTTAGCTGTACGAAGTCTCCTAAGGAAGTGGAGACCTTGTTGAGCTCTCTTTATAAGGTAGGAAGTGTTTGTGGCCCAACTTAGGTCTTTTGAGATATGTAGCCCTAGGAATTTGGTGCTATTACTCTCTCCACTGCTGCACCATTGATAAGGATTGTGTGGCTTTTTCTCCTTCCTAAAATCAATGATGATTTCTGCTTTTTCCCAACATTTAGTGCTAACTTGTTGTCAGTGCACCAATGAATGAATTGGTTCACCTCCTCCCTGTAGGCCCCCTCGTCTTCCTTCTTAAGGCCGATTACTGTGGTGGCATCTGCAAATTTGGTGATTCTATTTAACTGATGCATAGCTGTGCACTTTATTGGTATCTTTTAGATGAAGTACATGAAAATGTATAAAGATCATTGGCATCATACTATAAGATTCAGCCATATGTAGCACAATTTAAATAGAAGACTATTTATGAGAGCAAATCAAATATTTACCACCTGATAACATATACTAAGTGATTATGCACAATCTCTACAGAAGTAAATGTTATTCCCCATTAAAGAGAGCTATTACTGATGTACAGGTTACTACTAGCAAACAGTTGTGTAAGTAAACTTACAGTAACAGCAGATGTTTGAATGATCACTGTTGCAGTAATCATAGCTATATGGGTTATATCCTGACAAGGCTATAGTAGTCAGCCATCTTCCAAACCTTCAAGGCACTTTCTACACACCCAAACTCTCAGGCAGCTCAAGCTGAGCTGACTAAAAGACAAATTTGGGGGCCAAGCCTTTCTGAGCTTTCCTGCCAACAGAAAGAGAGAGAGAAACAGAGAGGGAGGCTGAGCCCTGAAATGACAACGCTAGAAACAAGAAAATAAATGTTCACAATCTGGCATAAAAAACACACCAAAAAATAAGGGGGCCGGATACAGAGAGGGAGAGGCTACTGCAACAGTGATCATTTGAATATCTATATTATAGTAATTTTACTTAGAAGACTATACTACGTTTATCATACTGATCACTGCTGCAGTAGCCTTTGCTATATGGATAGATTACCCTAGCTAACTACATTTGGGAGGTATAAGGAGAAGAGTCCAGGAGCACCTTGAGAATGGTACTAACAAAGCCTGACCTGGACCTAGAGAAGGAATCAAGCTTATAGTGCTTTGTAAAAGTATGTACAGAGGACCAAGTTGCAACTTCTAGAGCACTTCTAGAATCCAGCCCTTTCCAAACAGCCATAGATGAAGCTAAAGCCCAAGGCCCTGGTAGAGTGGGCCTTGACCCTGCCTGGAAAAGTTTTGTGAGTATAAAAATGCCTTAGACAACCATTTGGAAATAGTCTGTTTTGACAAAGGTTGTCCCCCCTTCTGACCTTCACAACAAATCAGCAATTGATCTAAAGATATGAGAGATTTAGTTCTGTCAAAATAGTACCAGAGTTGTCTGTGTACATCCAAGGTATGGAGTAAACTTTCTCTCTAGTTTTGTGGATTCAGAGGGGGGATGGAAAGTTTGTCTTAAAGTACACCACTAAGCATAAGAGAAGGATTAGTTCTCAAAGAAAACCTGTCCCTGTGGAAACTGTCACAGCACTGACTCTCCGTAACATCTTGCAATTCAAATACTCTTCTTGCAGAGGTCAGCAATTAGTAAAAGTGTCTTGCATGTTAAAAACTTTAAGTCAGCCAGGTTACCTGGTTCAGATGGAGCAAGTGTTAGCTTCTCTAACACAAAATAAAAATCCCAACGAGGGACGACTGGTTTACTTCGAGGCCTCTTGTGCAAAACCTCTTTCAAAAACATTTTGACATGAAACTGCATTGAAGGAGGAGCATCCATGGGCAGACATGCTGTAATGGCCAGTAACTGAAACTTGACAGAGGAATAAGAAAGGCCATAGGACAGTAACGCACACAAATATTACAAAAGTAGAGAATGACTACCCCTGAATGGGTGCTGGTTTTATTGCTGACTCCAACTAGAAAACCTTTTCCATTTGTTAATATATGATTTTCTAGTGGCAGGAGTTCTTGACTCCATTAGTACCTGCTGCATGTTCTCAGTAAACAGCTGTCTAAAAGGAATTAAGACCCTAATATAGAGTCAGTTAATTGAACTTGACTGATGTTTGGGTATCAAACCTCTGTTCTTGTGTGTGTAGATCCAGTCTTTGAGGAAGCTTGTGGTAATTACCCCTTGCCATTTCCAAAAGAAGGGGAAATCACAGATGCCTAGGACAGAAGGGAATCATCACAACAATCATAGGAGACCCCTTCTGAATTTTCTGAAGTATCCTAGATATTTGTGGAAAGGGTCAAAAAGGATACAAGTACATTCCTATTCAAAGAAAAGGAAAGGCATCTGTCTTCCAGCCCTTCTTGCATGGAGCCCTGGAATGGAATTTTGCCAGTTGACTGCTCAGAAAGAAGGCAAAGAGGTCTACATGAGGAACTCCTCAAACATGGACCAAATCTTGGAAGATCCCTTAATCTAGTTTTCTTCTGTGAGGGTCTGCCCTGGTCCTGCTCATCTCGTCTCCTACCTAATTTTGCTCTGACAGAATGTAGGATGCATGTTGAGTGAGAATGTGCTGTGAAGCTATATCCTAGGCTAACATGGCTTGTCTGCAAAGGGGGTACAACCTGACACCCCCCCCTTGCTGATGTACCACATGACTGAGATACTGTCTGTAACAATTTGAACAGGCACTGGAGAATAAAGATGATTCAGAGAGTTGATTGCTTTGATCAGGGCAAGCATCCTTTTGATATTTATGTGATTGCATCTACCCTTGCTGTCCCACATATCATGCACTTTTATCCTTCCTGAAACTGCTTCCCAAGCAAAGTCTGAGGTGTCTGTGGTGACTGGCTGCTTTGGAACAAGGAAGAAGGGGAGATCTGAATTTAAGGATATCTGCTGTCTCCACCAAATAATTTCTCTTCTGACAAGCTTCAGCAATGTGATTTGAGAAAACAAAGGATGATGAGACTGGGACCAGAGAGACTTCAGATACCATGATATCTTTCTCATGTGGAGTCTTTCCATGGGTATCATGAGAATCCTAGTAGCCATGAGACCCAAAATCATGAGGCATTCCCTCTCACTGACCGAAGTTTGAGTGGAAAACCTTGTACCCAACAGATCTGTCTTCTCCCATGGAAGAAAAGATTTTTCAACTTGTGTAAGAGATCTCTCGCCTGACAGATAGATTACAGACACTTTGAAAAAAACTCTGCAGAGATAAGCAAGTTGTCTAAATATGGAAAATGCAGATAGCCTGCAGCCTGCAATAAGCAATAACTGGAGCTACACAATTTGCGAAAACATTTGTAGCAGTGGAAAGTTCCAAAGGGTAAGGCAGCGAACTGATAATGTGACCCAGATGCACAAAACCTTAAGAAAAGTCTGAAGTCCGGATGAACAGGGATGTAATGATAAGCATATTTTAAGTCTAGTATGAGCAGGAAACTTGAAAGAAGTAACAGGTTGTAAAGTGACATCACTTTGAATTTGTTTTCAAAGAATGGTGCTTTCCTCCTTGGCTACTGCTGTTAAAATTCTTGTACAGACGCTTCTCCTTGTTTCTTCTTTAAAAAAACTTTTATTAAAATGATTTAAAACAAAAAGCAAAATAAAAGCTACAACCTAACCATTTGAAAGTTAGCGTTGTAATGCAAGAGAGAGAGATTAGTGCTTTCGGTTATCAACCTTCTTCAGATCTGACTTCCTTGAAGAAAAAAAGGGGAGAGGGGTCACACGGTCTCTTGAATAGTCATTCAGACTTGTTGGACTTTTCTTGGTTTTGGGGAGGTTTGAGGCTTCTTTTTGAAACTCATTGCCATTTCTTCTTAAATGTCTGTTTACCAGCTTTTTGCTGAGGCTGTTTATTCTGCTTGTTGTCAAAATTAAATGAATAGTTAGATTCTCTTAGAAAAATTGGGAAAGGAGGGATGAAAAACCTTAAGAGATCCCTGAATCAGCTTACATCTTTTATGACATTTTTTTAATCACCTCTGCAAGAGAGTGCCAAAACTAAATCTCTTTCCAAATGGAAAATTAAAATCTTATTTTTATCACCTGGGAGGTTCTGAGAATGCAAAAATGCAAGCCTCCTCAAAACACTACCAATGGACATAGCTCTGGAAGGAGCATCAACAGAACCATATACATAGACTGCAAGCAACAAGTAGTGACCTGTGCAATACAAGAAACTAAATTATTTAAAGCAGATTTGTTTCCTCACAAAAAGAAACTGCAGATAAAACAGTCCTCATGCTTTCGCAATTAGTCAGAACAAGAATTAACATGTGAGCTTCAGAAGTACATACTTTCCCCATGCCTACCAGTAATTTCCCCATCCTTATTTACACTTTTTCCATACTTACAAGTAATTTTCCCATCCTTATCAAAGAGAGTAGGATTGGAATTCAGTACGTGTTTTGTAGTAGTGGGATTAACTAAAGCTATAGCGGTTTGGTCAGGTTTGGGAATGATGTATAAAAACATAAAAGACTGAGGAACTTTATATATCCTATATGCCTTGTAGGAGGCAGCTGGCTGAGTGGCAGGAAAACTACAAGCAGTAACACATACATCCTCTAAAGCAGACAGAACTGGAGGGATGGGTGTAGGTTCTGGAAATTTCTTCTGTAACAACTCATAGTATTGTCTGAGGAAATGAAAAACCTCCATATTCACCCAGTGAAAACACTGGCACATTCTAGCAATAGTCTCAGAGAAAGAGAAATTGCAACAGGCAAAATTAGAAATTGAGCTCTCCTCTCAGTCTGAATTAGAAATCTGAAGAGAAAACCCCATACCTTTCTCTTCATCTAACTGTTCAGATTCAGAATCTTCAATCTCTTTAGGAAAATAGGGAGGAGTGGTAGCACTGTCGCTTCACAGCAAGAAGTTCTCTGGTTCAATTCTCAGCTGGGTTGCCTTGGATGTATGGATGTTCTCTCTGCGTTCATGTGGGTTTCCTCCCACGTTATAAAGACATGCATCTGGGGCATTTCTCCCCAGGCAGCCACTGAAAATTGGTTTCGTTCCAAGTCGGACTTTCCCAGTTAACAAATTATAAATAAAAATAAAATAAATAAATAAAAAAGAAAACAAAGATAATCCAGAGGGCTCGAGTGAAGTCTGGTATCTCACTAGTGACCCAGAGTGTGACAGGACCAACAAGAAACACAGTACAAAGGATTAGTCCAGAAAAAATCATTTTAGTTAGCAGCTTTTGGAGGCTCTCTCTTTGATACCCTCCCTGTGGAAGGAATAAAGATAACTTCTGAAAACTTCAACAAGGCTTCAGTAGCTTATTCAGTTAAGTATGTACATGGACAAGTGGAGAGGTGAAGCAAATGGCCACAACATAGTCACCCACCTGTGGCTGAGGCAAATTGCTAACCTGCTGTGGTGGTAAAGGCTGGTTACTTAGCTTTTTAATTTTGTGGTTGAAAGAATGATTGACTTGGGATCAGTATTTTGTTCAATCATCAAGCCAAAAATGGTGCTTTTTTCCCCAAGGAAGACAAGCAACAAATGCTAGAAAAAAACTGCAAGTCTTTAAAATTAACTTTTTTTCACAGAAAAAACATAATAAAAAGCACTTTAAAACACTATGATATGTCCAAAAAAGTAAAATAAACATTCTCCACAGAAAATAAATGGTTTTCAGTTACTTTACACAACTTTCAAACTGAAAGGAAAAGTTTACAGAACAGGTTTTGATTTTATGAATCACATACTTATGAAACTCTATTACTGACATTGACAGACTGTAATCCACAGTGAACTACCCCCTATCAAACAAAAAAAAAAGGAAAGGAGTCCTGGCAGTTGGTGTGAAATATTAAACTCTTGCCTCACAAAACACACACACTCAGTCACCCAGACAGACACACACACACCTTGGTGTATGCTGCTGCTACTGCAAAACAGTCTCTCTTATCAAGACTACCTAACTTCAGTAAATGCTGCAAATACACTAACCTTGTTTGTAATTCAGTTATCTGCTATGCTGCTTTGCAATGCTGATAAAACACTTATGTTTTATTACCAGGCTGCCACATTAATCAGTTCCAGTTTTGCATGCCGGAGGCCTGCAAAGAGCAGAGCCACATCAATCAATTCCAATGTCATGTGCCTATCCTGGAAGTTTCTCAAAGAAGCTAGATAGTCACTGGCACAGGCACACAGAGAAGGAAGAAAATTAGAACATTTTTGAAAATTAGCAGACTTTATAAAATAAATAAATAACTCAAGATTGGGAAGAGCTGATCTCCATGTGGTCAATCCACATTGACCTAGGTCAGTATTTTTTTGAAGTATTAGCAGGATCCTGAAAAAGATTTATTTTTTATTCTAGTCAGTTACCAACATAAGAGGCTAGTCTACAACAAATAAGGTAATCTCTTCTTCCTTCTTATAAATGATACAAATTTCACTGGCTTCTCTGTCTTAAGTTAGTAGTACTATGACTGATTTTCCTACTGCCTTATTACATACACTGAAAGCATTCTCTAGTTTTAACTTAATAACTTACTGACTACACTTCTTCTAGTCTTGTGAAAGTTAGCACTGTTCTACTGACTGTAGCATTATTAGAATCCCCCCATGCTACATTCTTTCAGGCTGCCACAGTGGACCCATCAACTGCCTGCTCTATCAGCCTCTTCTACTGCCCCCAGACTATCACAGAATCTAAGGGTATCCTGGAGGGTCCTATCATTAGCTTCTTCCATGTGGTGATATTTTTCCCTTTATATCTCCCCTGCATTAGCCAGATGCATCCAAGAGCTACTCCCCTTTATGGACCATGCCTCCACACAGGAAATGCCTAGATGCATACCCTCCCCCTCTAGGATAAGCATGCCCATCCTTCCCTGCAAGCACCTCAGACACCTGAGCTACTAATCAAACCCTGTTTGCATGAGCTGTGGTGCTAGTATGTTTAAATAATATTGCATTATTACACATTTTTGCTGTTGTATTGTTCTCAACTGTTGATATATAACATAATACAACAGTGTTGCCAGTTACACGTACTGGATGGACAGAAACAAAATTAACTTACTATCTCAGTTACTGATTGCACTTTTTGATCATTGCTGTTGCTGTATTTCTGCTATGCCACTGCTACTGCTGTACTGGCTTTTAGTTTTATTTAATTAAATTTCTTTACAGGAATATCAGGGTACTGCCCCAGACTGTAAAGGTTAACCCATAAAATATAATTTTTGGTTGACTGCTTTACTGATGCTTCATTGAGACTATCTGCTTTACAGTTCCTGCACTTGAGTACTATTCATTTACACTACATGTAACCATGTTACTGCACTTGGATCCATTGGTTTAGGCTATATATTGCTCAGTGCCAGACCTCTCAACTGTACTACTTTCCTCAGTATTTCCAGTTTTTGGGCTCAAAATAATAGGGTGCCACAAATTCCCAAATGGCCCCTTAAAATCCCAACAGAAGTGATGTTTCCACTAAATTACTGCAGTGCCTTGTAAAATATGAGATTTTCTGATACAGTATTAATAATTACAGCCAGTGAGCAGTGCCAGACATTTAGAAAATGCATCTGTATGCAATACCTGCTGTTCCTTTAATGTTTTAGGGGAATTAAGAGTAATATTTAAAATGTGTCTACAGATTTTAAGTTTTTGCCCACAACTTTAAGTCTGTAGGCACCCATAAAAATACAAATCTTCTCTAGGACGGTTTAAAAAATACGTAAAACTGCTTGCTACTAATTTAAAAAGCAGTTTGTTACAGTTAAATCACTAGGCACATTAACGCGACCACAAATGCAGTGTCGGCATTCATTTATGAAGCCGGCACTGCACTGCTGGTCTGCAGCACCATCGCAGAGGCTTTGTGATTGAATTGATTTTTAAGATATTTGCAATAATGCTGTGTGCAAAAGTAGTTTCTATCATTCCATTGCTAGTGTTGTTTAAGATGCTGGAGTGTATCTGCATTAGCTGAAGTCAGAAGCTGAGTGGTTCAAGCTCTCCACAGGTTGCTTTCGTGAGATGGAAGCATTCGATGCTAAGTGCATTTCATCAGATGGAGCAAGACTTTTTTCACTCAAGTTGAAAGGTGTTATTAAAAGAGTGGAAAAATCCTCATGGTGGGTTTTTATGGGCTTCTCCTTGGCAGACCCCCTTAAACCATTCTAAAATTGAAAACAGGCTTGTTGGCACACATGCATGCACAAACACACAGATATATATGATTCTTTGACTCTGTGCTGCTAAAGAAGGCTATTGCAGGGAAGCTTTGCATACTTACTCTGATAAAGTGTTACATGTAATATCAGGTAGTATTAGTTCACTTTGTAAGAATATGCGATTGTGCACTATACTGTGCATAGGTAAATCATTTGAGTTTAATAATGTTCTTTCCATTAAAATATTGCCACAAAAATTATTGCACTGCAATGTTGTACTGCGGTTTTAAAACCAGTCATAAATATGGCCGACAAGAAATGAAATCGCATTTTTAAAACACACATATACACAATAAAATCTCCCTCTCTCTCTCTCTTTATAAAAGTGTGAAGATGAAGACTAATGAAAACATAGGTATGATGCCTATGTACAGGTTTCAAACATTAAACCATGTAGGCTTACTTGTTTGTATGGTGACCGACTAATTTCTGGCAATAGTTCCATATTATTCATTGTCCCCAGGATTTACTAATCTTACGTGTAAGACTAGATTAGTCTTACACAGAAATGCCAGTCTAAGAGTATGACGGCAGCGCGCCATGCATATTAATGAGGGCGCTCTGCCTCAACTCTAAAGCTTATATGGAGCATGGACAAGTGTAGGGGACATGTCGGACTGCCGAGCCATCCAAAGATCCACGCCCCTGCAATGGAGAAACTCGAGAAATGTCGAGTTACATGAGCGAGTCCATTCATGTGTACATTGTAACACTACACTCCTCCATATGTTAAACCTCGTACAAATTTAAAAATTAAAAGAATTTTTTTTTTGTTTTATTTCCAATATAGCTGGCCGTATTTGCGCAGGTTTTCCCATTGCTTAGCTACAGTTAGCAGCTTAGACACCGAAGAGGATAATAAGAAAAATATATGCAAATTAAGCAAAATAGCAATAGCGTAGTGGTTAGAGCCTTCACACAAAGAAGAGGCATTCCTGGTTCGAGTCCCACTACTGCATGTTCCATTTTCTGTTGGAAATCTGTATACAAAAATATTTCCTGACATTTATCATGTATAAGTTTTGTAAAAAGCATTCAAATGTTATATGTAGTAGTAAACGAATTATATATATATATATATATATATATATGAAGGTGAAATGGTTATGCATTCTGAGGCATGAGTAACTTATTTTAAGCAAAATAAAGCACTGCTACGCATATTTTAGCAGTATATAGCATATTTAAAACCAATTGCTCATAGCTGAGCAGCGCATTGACAAGCGCAATGTCTTTGCACGTAGCTGCGCACCTCGCCAACCAGGCAACTACAACGTATTTGTGCGTAGCTGCGCACCGCGCTAACCAGCGCAACATCGGGCAACATCGAGCAATGTTGGACAAAGTAAGGCAAAGTTGAGCAAAGTCGGCTAAACACGGCCACACCTCCTTTACTGTACCTTAACCATTCAGGTCTGGCCTGTAGGAAAATAAAAAGCAGTGACAGGGCACAAACTCAGGATACTGTGCACTATAGTCACAGTACATAACCACTAAGCCATGACAGCATTTCATAACCATGCACTTTCAACAGACACATATCTATCAAATGAATATTAAACATTGCCAACATCAGCTAAGCAGGTGTGCCTAAGGCTGAGTTTTTTCAAAACTGGCCAATCACAAATAAGTGCGGGAAATGAGGCATATTTAAGCTCCACAGGCGGGAATACTTGCCATAATTGGTTGTAGCTCCCTTCTGCAGTCAGCATGGCCGGTGTTGGAGAAGGCACTCAACTGAGCACAACGCTGAGGCATTGAGGAGTCCAAAGTAATGGCTTGGCTCTTTGTCTACAATCATGAGGAAAGACTCTTGTGGGGCCAGTACCAGAGCACCCAATATAAAACGGAGGCCTGTAACAGTCTTGTTCATGATCTCACCAGTGCCACTGGCGTTCCTCGGACTGGTGAGCAGGTCAGACACCATTATTCTGACTTGAAGCGACATACGGAGGATCAACTGGACCAGTGGATCCAGGAGTCCCGTGCGATGCCTAATGCCCCAGTACTGAGTAAGTAGCCATTGTATTAAGTAGTTAAGAATTGCTATGCTTGTCTGTACTATGGATAGGTATGTCTCAATATCACTGCATTTATTTCACAGCTGCAGGTATCTGGGCTATGAATCAGCAAGCACAGATAGGTTGCAAAGGCTGTGTCATCAGGCAGGTTAGTAATTATTCTGCATATACTGTTATATAAAATAAATAAGAGAGCCTTCAAAAAGTGTTTTAACCCAATAAATAAAGGTGTAATAATCCATTAATAAATGTATAAATCCTGGAGTGCGTCTGTGTCAGTTTCTTTGATATGTTGTTGTACTGCTGCATTTTACAAATAGTACTGTTGTATTAAGCAGTGTTAGCCCAGACTTGGGTAGGCCCATATAATGTGGATGAAGGGAGTGCCAGTAGCTTTTATGCATATTTACAGCCCACAACTGTTGGTTCATGCCCAGCATGTACAGGTTAATCTGGCACATGAGTAGCTTGGTACTGTGTTCCCTAGAAATGTCAGTGTGCTGCCAGAAATGTAGGGAGCTGTTAACATATAACTGATACTTTCACCTGAACATATCTAGATAATTATATGAAAGTAGAGCTGTCAGTGTACCATCTTAGCAGTAGTGTGTGTGAGCAACTCTCAAAATATGTAGCAGTAACATCTGCATCTTGGACAGTTTGTATGTAAGATACAGCTCATGTATGTAATGATCTAGCAAAATCCAATTGCACAATATAAGGACATTGGGTAGTGTAGTAATACATGTAAGGGACATATAACTGCAGTTAATAGGAATGTAGTGAAAATTAGAAGGATATATAAGTTGTTAATTGAGCTATCCTTTTCTACCCTACTGTATGTGCATAGAAAATGCAATTCCACACCTCAGTTGGTATGTCTAATCTCAAAACATTTGTTGGGACATATGTCCTATTGGTTTATAAATATTTGCATTTATTTCTATGCATGTGCCCTGTTAAAATACAACAATATTGGTGGCCTGTTGCCATCACTTCAACCTGCATGCTGTTGTAATGTCCGCTATTGTTCTATATATGCATGTGTTATGCTTCTTTTCAACTGTTGAAAATCTGGTGTGTTGGGTTAATGGAAATACTTCTGCATGCTGTTATAACTAATTGGGAATGCTGTTGACTGTTACTAACCAATATCTTGATTAAACCCTCCAAAACACAGTTTGTATGGGAAGGCCGGTCCCATCGGACCCACCTGTCCCACCTCAGCTGGCCATGGCACCTGGCACCAGCAGGTCTGGTGCCCAGCCTGGGACCTCCTCCTCTGTTGACCCTGTGCCTTCGGGTGGAAGCGCTGCAGGGGATGGGGCTCGCCCCCCTCCCGTGCAAGCGTGGGTGGAAGAGGGCCACCTATCACCCTTCGAACGTTCCGGGCTGTGGTGCGTAGAGAGATTGAACATTCTGCTGCAGAACCTCTGCACCAGCTTGAGGCACGAGTGGCGCAACTCCCAGGTCAGCCTGCCCCTCCTACACAGCCCCCAACAGAGCCACGCTCTGGGCTGTGAAGGTGCAGTGGTGACTGCCCATGGGGGGAGACCTCAGTCCCTCTGTTTCCATCTGTGGGCTCATGGGCTTGCGATTTTCAAACATCCCTCCCCGTCACAGGTGTTCATCCACCACGTGTCATATACCGCCCCTGTATGCATCTTGTTTGTCTTGTCTGTTTACCTCCCCAACCTACCTCCCCAAACATACCTATTTCCCCTACCCCACATTCCACTCTCACCTGAAAAAAAAAGGGCAATCTGCTCCCAAAAAAAAAATTAAGCCCCATACATAGCTGCCCATTTTGCACAAATGTCCACTGGATACATAAAATGTAATTTAATTGGCATTACAACATACTTTGTTGTCCTCACCCCTCTCTCAGGGGTTTAAAGTTTCATATCTACCTCCAAATTTATTCCATATGCACAGCTGTTGCTGTTAAAGAAATGGACAGCTATGGACCTTCCCTACACCTGTCCTGCACATCCCGAGCTACTTTCCATACTGTCTTTCCCTCTTTGTGCCCCTTTTTCACCACTTTCCTATCTCCCCATTTTTCTTTTCTTTCAAAGAAATGAGCGCAGGGGGTAGCAGGAGTAAGCACTATTAAGCAGTAGTTAGCGGGTTTGTGCAAGTGTGCACTTGTTTGTGCTTAGCTAAGCATTGCTAAGCATCGCACAAACCCCTGCAAACCTGCTTACAACTGCTTAAAAGTGCCTTAGTCACTCTGTATGTGGGAGCCCTTGTTCTGCTCAGGAGCAAAATAAAACACCTCTGTCAGTCTCGAACCCCGGACCTTGTACACACTACACAACATGAAGTACCACTAAGCCACGGTAGATATACAACACGTTGGTGCTGAAATAAATATATCATGCATCAGAATGAGTGAATGTAAAGGAAAAATAGGAATGCCATACCACACAACTTGTTCTGTGGATCTTTACCAACAGTTGTTGTGGGATTACATTACATGACTGTGATAAGAGAAGACGCCATTCTAGCAGGAAATAATGTTACACCATCACTTTACAACTCCACACAGTATCACAGCAGGACAAACACTGGCATGTCTGTTTAGGGCAGAGACCATACCTCCCAACTGTCCCTAATTTTCAGGGATGTCCCTGATTTTGACACAAATTTTAGCTCTGTCCATCTGAATCCCTCCTAAAACTACTGACTTTGGACAGAAAGGTGGTGAATTACACTTAATGAATAATGACAATAATTAAGAGTTAGACACTTCTTTTACTTCAGAAAAGGTGTATTACTTCATATGCTCTGATTCTTTCAGTGTTTCAACTTAATGGCACTAATATTTTAAAGGTGTCCCTGACTTTTTCTTCACTTTTCCCTGAGTCTGTTCAGATATGTACCCGAGTGTTTGAGAGGTCTGGCAGAGGCAGAAACACAGAGGCATATCAGCCTTTCTGCTGTTACACACTGTGCAAATAGCTTTGGAAGGAGTTTCGGAAGCATACCCTTATGTAGGAATACAACACTGAAATACAAATGGATGTAGCCATGTACTGATAGCAACCAATTGTAACAATGCCATTGCTATATTGCTGAAAAGACCTGTGTGGTGCACCGACAAAAAATAACAGGCTATTTCTATGGCTACCATGTGGATAGGTCCACAGTTGGGAGTTACACAGACAGATTACTTGCCTTGATAAACTAACATGTACACAGCAACCCTGCAAGTCCAGCAAGATAAAATCCACACAATAATACTTATGCTATCTGTACTTCTGCATCCCTACCCAAATGTAGAATATACCTGTGTGTGCAGGGTCTACCAAGGATGTAGGTAAGCATACTCACAGTACTGAAATGTGTCCAGTTTTTCTGAGTAGCTTGTGCTAATGTCAACACTAAAAAAGCACAAACTGTTTAGAACTGAGTAAATGAATATTCACAGTATAGCAGTTCACAAACTATTCTTGTAACAAAGGAATACATCTCAATAACTAGCTTTGTATGGCAGTTAATTGTAAAAGTTGAAAAGAAAGTACATCTTTCCATGTATCTTGGGGTAGCATTTTGAGGGGTGAGTACACTTGTACACTGACAAGTAGGTACTGGAAGCAGCAACATTAGGTCTGAGTACAAAATGTAAATCTCTGGCTACACCCCTGGCTTCTGATATAAGAACTATACCAACATTCTGTCTTGAACAATGATGTCCACAGCAAACAAGGATGATCTCCATCTTGGAAAGCTGAAAGGGCCACACCTACCTGAGTTACCAATTTATAGTACTGGGTTGCTATGACAGTGATTACTGCAATTACTACACAGCAGGCTGCATGCAATTAGCAAATGGTGGCCACTAATTGGTGCAGAGGCCATCACATGCTCATGTGCAAATACCTAAAAAAGCAGGCTGCAATCTCTGCCAACAAACTCAATCACTCTATTGCAGAGACTGACAGAGGGAGAGAGAGAGAGAGACAGAGTAAAGGAAAAAGAAAAAAAGAAATATTACCAAATCATACAAAGGAAAGGTATATGACATATGTATTTACTGGCATGTAGTAGAAGTTATTGAAGAATAGTCTACATAATGTGAACCATTCATACGTGGCAGCAGTACTTATTTATGCATAGATGTTCTGCTTAACTACTGCTATAGACAATACAGTGCGTACCTGTGGGCAGTGGGACATACCTGTGAAATGTGTAGCTCAGCATTAAATGTCAAAGATCTGATCCATGTTATCTGTGTTCTGTACAGTAGTGTGGCCAATGGCTGTTGGGGGGGATTAGCACTGACATTATATAAACATGGGTGTGACAGAACAACACATGCATGATAGTCGTATTAAAGTGTAGCTTAGCAGTGGCAACTATTGTAGCAGTCTAGTGTGCTTATCTAGCATTTGTAGCCATATACCCCCCTAATATTAGTGTGTGTTCATATGTGACACCTGTTTGTGTTGCAGCAAGGACCAACAGTTGAGCTGTGAGGTCCAGGGACTTACAACAGTGTGGACCTTGTGTGTGTATGCCACACACATACGGAGAAATATATATGTGTCATATATATTCACATCTGTATATGTGCATAGAACAGGGGACATATTGCAACTGTTTGTGAAGGGTGGATATATATATATGTTGGTGAAGATTAGTATGCGCATATTTGTATGTAGGTTTTGGTGTGCAACAAACAAGACAGCATACAGTGCTGGTATATGACATGTGGTGGTTAAACACTGTGTGTGATTTGTTCAGTTTGCAATGATGAAGCCAGTGAGGCCTGCTAAAGCTACCTGGGCTGTGAACACCTTCAATGCATTTATCCCAAGACTGTGTGATTTTATTACATTACTGTACACCTCACATCCTTTGTATAATTGATATTCTCACTATGAAAGGTGAAATGTATATGTGCCTACATATATATGTATATGTACACCAATGGATGTGTATATGTATATATATATATATATATATATATATATATATATATATATATATACACACACAGATATATATATATATATATATATATATAGTTATATATACTCATACACACCTACATCTACTTGTTGCAATAGATTCTCTGTACTGTTGACTGACTGTGATGGTCAATGTGTTTGTGAATACGTCAGATATATGTATCTGTGGGATAGCTTAGTGGGAAACTGTTTATGTCATGGTATTATGGGTCCTTGCTTTGATCCTAGCAAAAGCCGTGTATTCTGTTGCTAGGCAGAAAAAGTGCTATTGCATACAGTGTGACTAAGTCCCTTGGTTTTAACTAGGGTGTGTCATTGGATGCTAACGTACTACATCTATGATTATTGATTGGTACTGATGTTAAATGCAAATCCTGTGTGTACTGTAGTACTACTTGAAGCTCTCGGCCTGTACAGCAAAGTATGGTGTATGTTCACATTGCTTGCATCCACTGTTTTGTGTGGTCCCTGTATTCATCACAGATTACATTTCTTAAGATTAAGGTTGTGTAAGTACTGACACACAGTACTGTATAGTACACAATGAAAGCTTATCTGGGTTGTCATACCTTTGTGTCCTGTAATTATGTCTGATGTGTGTGTGGGTATGTCTATAACATGTCCTTTGACATATGTGTGGTAAAACATATAACTGCGTATCTAGCAACATTCATAGTGTACTACAGCAGTATGCGACCTATATTCCCAATTGTGCGCATATTTTGGCCATGGGTTTGCCATTAACAAGTTGTGTGGTATAATAGTAATACATTTACTGGACCTTACACTCATTGTGATGGATGATATATTTCTTTACACATCAGCTTGATGTATATCTGATGTGGCTAGGTGGTGCATCGTGTTGCATACATTGTGCCAGGTACTCTTGTATAGTCTTATATAGTGATTTTATTTTGTTGCTGTGCAAAACATGGTTCATTAGATAGAGAGTGAGCCAGGCACTTCCAAGCAGTTGTGAGGTGAGCAGTGATAAATGGCAGTTAAAGTGTTTCACTCTCGGTTAGTTAACAGGTTGCTATATATGGCAGTTCAGTGATATCTGTACTGTATAATGTTAAATGTGCCATATGACTTACTCAGACATATTTTTGTATTTATGTCTTCCAGGGATCATGGCGCATCGCAGGAACCCCATTTACAGTACTGCTGAAGATGATATAATTACTAACAGTATGATTCAGCACTACAGTGTCATGTTCTCACGAACCAGCCAGGACCAGCAGGAGCATACTGCAATGTGGCAAGATGTCGTCCGCAGCGTAAATGAGGTAGGCCTGAATAACCAGACATTTGAGCAGGTACGCCACCACTGCAGTAATCTTCTCAGACATGTCCGTCAGCATGCTGCTGATGTGTGGAGATAACAGCTTGCAACAGGAGGTGGTGTTAATATCCACCCCCCCCTCACCAGAGTGGAGGAGCTCCTCCTGAGCCTGGTGGCACCTGCCCAACAACAACAGCAGCAGACATACACCATGATGGAGGTTGGAGCCACCCAGCAAGCACACATGGAGCATACAGGTAACATGGCATATCTGTAGACTACTGTTATCTGTATTGGTAGGTAATGCATATGTGAGATGTGGAGTGTGTCGTTAAAAGATGTGGAGCCTGTTGTTGTGCAATACTGATCATTTGGAACATAATCTGTAGCCCTGTGAATGAAAACTGTTGTATTGTAAGATTGCAAATACACAGTCACAATGCCACAGTTGTGGCCACTGACAAACTGTCTCATCTCAGTGTAGGTCCCTCTGGGGTGACATCAAGGCAGCGGACAGATGCTGGTGAGTGTGTTCTACATTTATTATTGTAAATAAAAAAGTGCATGTCATAGTTAAGGTGTAGGCCATGTACACATGTAACACACCTACCCATAATGCATGCTGTGCATGTTTGGTGTAAGACCACGCACATCTCACTTATGTGATTAGCTGCCTCAAACACATGCAATACCCAGACCACCTCAAACAAATGTGGCTAGACTCTAGTGACCAGTGGATAGGCACAGTTGATACTCAACATGCACATAACATACACATCTATGTCATACACAGAGCATTTTAACATGCTACACATAAAGGATTCCCAAACCCTCTGTAAAGACACACTCCAGTATCCAAAATATAATCCACACGTTACACATAATATACCTGAGGGGTAGAGACCTATCATGGGGCATTTAAACACTCTGCAACACACTACACATTCATGCCAGGGAATGCTCCTTGTTGGCCTCCTTACAAACTCATGTAACAACTGGTTGTGAAATGGTGAATGTAGCCAAGGTAGTACAGTTCCGGTACAGCATGAGTAGTGCTGGTTTGGGAAACATTTGTAACCTTGAGTGACCACATGATGCTTCATGATGATGGCCTATGGTACTATACCCCATCCAGTTATTGTAACCAGTGCTACACATAGCTTTCATTGCTATACACCTTAATGTTGCATGTGTGCGCACATATGTACCTCTAAACAATATGCATACCAATCACCATTTGCACAACTGACACATATATGTCTTGTGATGCTATTGAGTGGCTAGCTCATATGACACACATTGGGTATGTGTAGTGTTTAAATATGCAGTTGTGTTTTACCATGCCATGTAATGGATGACACTGGCATATCCACAATATGATCTACGCTCACCATAAGTAGCAAACATTGGGTATCTGGCCGAATGGTATTCCATCAATTATCCATGCACCGCTGATGATGTTGTGTGAATATTCATCATGCATGTGCTAAAAATGTGTCTACAATTATTTGCTAAAGACACAGAGGCTGTAATCAGCATTGGATACCTATATGAGACACAGATACACATCCAGCCATGGTATGTACACCTGTGAGTTATGATGCACAGCACATTACAGAGTTTTGAATACCTGCACAGCAATGTTGTATCCGTGTATGCATTGTGTTCCAGGGGGAGGCCCATCACCTAATAACAAAACACATACATCAAAGCCATGTATACTGTTAGTAACAAGGACTGTCTACACTTGCACTGCATGCTATTGAGCAACACATGACCTGCATGCTGACATGTGTAATATGAATGTGTAGCTTGTGATACTGTACCCCACCATCACCTGCTATTGTGTATGTTCTGAGATTGCTGGTATTGTGTGTGTCTGCTTTAGGGAGGAGTGTGTTTTTGTGTGTGTGCATGTGCGCATGTGGTCTGACATCATGTTCAGGTCTTAAAGTGTGATTCCTGTTTTCCTCTCTCAGGTGCCGAGGTGCGGTTGGTTCAGTTCAGCAGGGAACCTAATGTCACTGAGACAGACAGTGATCTTGAGGATTGGTGTGTTGAGGCACAGGCAGGTTTGTCAGGGTCTGTTGTTGGGCCACCAGTTGACGGTACACAAGTTTCCACCCCATCCATGCACACAGTCATACTGCCTGTACATCCATCATCACCACTGCCCTTAGCTGAGGGACAGTGTACAGTTGGCACTGGCCAGAACAGTGTGGTATCTATGGCACATGTATCATGACACAGCAGCCATAGCCAGATGTCTGGAACGGTACCACATAGGCAGATGCCGAGGGGTTCTCGTCAGAGCACTGCTGGTCATCATGCCCCTGGCAGACGTGCCACACCTCTTTCTACCACACGCATGTTCCAGGATGTCATGGAGGCACAGACACGAATGGAGCGGTACACCAGACAAGGACTAAGGGCACAGAGGGCTCACAACACCTCTGTAAATGGCAGTATCCGTGACCTAGCAGGTGCCATATGTAATTACATTGAGGTCATTGACAGACACTGGGGTGAGACATTGGATGCCCTACACAATGTCATGTCCATGTGTCAGGACAGTGCGGGACGGTTGAGACATCGATGTGGATGTATGCCAGCAACATCAACAGCTGGAGGTTGCCGTGGACGTCCAGCAAGTCACAGCCACTACCGTAGTGCCAGTACCAGCCCTGGCAATGTTGGAGGGGGGCTGTCCATAGACCGTCATAGAAGACCACGTGCACATGGCTCTGGCCAGCCCAGCAGGGACCTGGATCCAGTGGACATATGTCAACCTCTTTGGATAGTACCCAGTCTGGATTAGTACCCGATACTGTTTGTAGCACCCCTGCCAGGCACAGGTTCCATATCCATGGCCAGAGACAGTGATCTGTAAAGTTTGCCAGGTACAGTCTGTAGCTGTCTCACAAATCCCCGTATATGGCAGCCATATGGTGGAACTGTGTGCATGCAGACACACACACATAAACCAGAAACCTAGGGCAAACACATACCCGAACGCATTACATCAACATTGGCCCATAACAGTACTCATGGCCCTCACACACACTCCCACACACATGTCAATTGTATGGCTCAGTGTAGGCCTCTGGCAAACAAACAACACATCCTGTGCATATGATGAAACCTGTGCCAAATTCTGGCATCTGTAACATTGATGCAGGAACAGGCTAACATGGTGCTAATGCACAGGGTGACTTTAATAAAGTATAGCAGTGGTTGAACATGTAGCATGGTGTCAGCAGTAAAGTGTAATAATATCCTTGAAGATGTAGCTGAGCAGGCATGATGCATTAAGGCTGTAATTAGCAATGTTGTACTGTTTCCACCAGTTTTTATTTCAATTGTGTTTTGTTTGCCCATGTGCCACTTGGCTGATGTGTGTAGTTGTGTCAGCATGTGTTATACAGTGGACTGTAAGTGTGGGGTGTGTGCAGCACAGGTTTGCAGGTGTACATTTGTGAACATGGTGGAGGTGCACTGTCTGCATGAACGTGCAATATTGGACACATGGGCAGGGTGACATGCCCTGTACTGGTCAGTGTTAACACTCCATACTTTCTATTGGTGGCCAGTATGCATTCTACTACACACATTTTGGAACTTGAGTACACATGTGTGTGTATGACACGGGTTGACACTGTGCTGTGGGTGATGCTGTTGTTGCTATCTGTCATTGGTTTGCATTACTAAGGTTAACACTGTCCCAGCTGCATAATCCTTTATTAATGCACACTGTTCACCTTCAGGGTTGCATGGACCGTGCTATCACAAACACAAGAAATTCTCACTTATACAGTAAAAGTGCATTAGTGTCATGGACCCCTGCCATAAACTAAATATATAATAGAAGGTGTGAAGTTGTACCAAAAAAGAGTTGCATACCAAAAAGGGATAACCTCTCTGGTCAGTAGCACTGGGAAAATATAATCCCTCAATAAACATACAAGGCAAGCTTCAAAATACAAAATGGCAAGGATTCCAAAGACAACACTAAAGCTTTCTTCAGTTTTGTTCATAATCTACACGGGAAATCTCAGATCTGGTCACAGCTAATGTAAATGGTCACAAAGTACACTTATCTGACTGACATTACCAATTCCTTGTCAGAGAGTTTGAATGCGGATTTCACAACCCTGTCATTACACAAGGGCCACATTTCCAGACCTGAAGAATGTAAAACCTGATGATTCACAGACACTCTAGTTAAAACATCTCTTTCACAAAGTACACACTACAGTGGGAATGGTATTGGACAGTGTCCCTGGCTGTGTCAAACACAAGCTGACATATGAAGTCACCACTCACCTAAACGCTCTGTCCAGATGCAGCCTCTATACAGGTTACATACTTGTGGAATGACACACTGTAATGGTGGTCACAATCCACAAGGGTTGAGCTACAACGTCGTCTTCTTCTCCTTTCGGATGCTCCAATTAGGGGTCGCCACAGAATATCATTTCTTCCTGCCCTCTGCATCTTGCGCTGTCACACCATCCACCTGCATGTCCTCTCTCACCACAGCCATAAACCTCATCTTAGGCATTCCTCTTTTCCTGTTACCTGGCGGCTTCATCCTTAGCATCTATTTCACAATAGACTCTGCATCCCTCTTCAGCACATGTAGAAACCAACTTAATCCTACCTATCTGGCGTGGTCTACTAACCTTCAAACCTGGCATGACCCTCTAATATACTTATTCTTAAACCTGTCCACCCTCGTCATACCCATTGCAAATGTTAAACATAAATTGGTTAAGGGTAGAACTGCAACAGGTCCTGGAAACTCTCACCCTATAAGCCAGACCAATGTTATCTGGAAGGCTATGGAGCACAGCATTATGGAACTCATTAACAGAGACATTATGAACCTGCAAACACTGCACCATACCCACTTAGGTTCTCTAAAGGCCAGATCATGGCTCCTACACCTAGTAGACTTCAAGCCAGTCAAGAAGGCTATAGGTGAGGGAGGGGAGGTCAACACAGCCAAGCTATAGCTCACCAGCAATTCATACCCATCCCACATACTGGTATTTTACATAACCTCAACAGACTGACCATAAATGATTGTTAGATGATGGCTTGACAACTGACGCACAGATGTAGGACACACAATAACATTTGCAGCCTCCATGTACTATTCTATGCCAGTAACAAGTGGTATTCACCTGCACTCAGTCCGGGGACCACTCCTGTTTGGCATATAGCTTTCTTAGGTGCAAGCAAACACGGTAGGGATATGTCTTCCCATGTTTGATGACAATGCATACTGTGGGCTATACTTTATTCTCCAGGTGACACACATCCTCCAAAAGGGTATCATACAGACAGATACCTGGTGTCAAACACATGCTGTAAAGCTATAAGCCAAAGAAAGCATAGTTATCCACTTTTAGAAAACAAAGTATCCCCAGAGTACCACATAGGTAGTAGCCCCCAAAGTGTGGAACAGGTACTAATATATACATAGAGCCATGTGTTGTCATCTCTCCTTTGATAATCACATTACCAAAGGGTTTTGGAAATCCCTCTGTGGAGCACATAAGCAATAAAGGGTTTGCATGCAGATCCACAGAGGTTGTTGCACACCTATAATGATCAGTCATCTTTGCCAGACTCTGTTTGCTTTGGAACAGGTTTCAAATATACCTCAAGCATAAACCCTCACTCACACTCTTCAATAGAAACCGTGATGAGTGGATGTGAAATGGAAGACTTAGCCCAGGAATCACTGCAGTGGCTAAGCTTTTCACAAGCATACAGAAGTGACCTAAAGTCTGGAAAGTGCCAGCACGCTCTGGCAAAGATAACAGATGCGTTCATGGAGAAAGCAGAGTACCCACCTATGAAACACTTAAGGTCACATGCATGTATATGGATTTGCCCCACAGCTATCTTACATGTGTAATGCACATACAGTTGTCATTGTGACATGTCATACACTAGAAAAATCAAAACCCACTCCACATTTGCCAACGGTGTCACAGACCTGGAGCACATACACACACACACAGTTAGCAAGTGCAAGATTCAAACTCTTTCCTAACTACATTATGATACTACAGCAGTATGCATTTACACTACGCGCTATACACATTACTGGGATTTCACCTTTCCACAGGTATATTTGTAGGATGGTGACATCATCAGACTTGACAAAGATGAGTATACCACTTTTAAGGGGTGTGAGTAGTCTCCAAAAAGGTTGCTCCTCCCCAGGGGGGAGACGCACACTCACACACACACACACAGTTGGCAAGTGCAGGATTCAAACCCCTACCTAACTACATTATGATACTACAGCAGTACGCATTTACATGATGTGCTATACACATTACTGGGATTTCTTCTTTCCACAGGTATATTTGTAGGATGTTAACATCATCAGACTTGACGAAGATGAGTATACCACATTTAAGGGGTGTGAGTAGTCTCCAAAAAGGTTGCTCTGTCCCCAGGGAGAGACAGACACACACACACACACACACACACACACACACACACACACACACACACACAGTTGGCAAGTGCGGTGTTCTTAATCCAAACTAAGTACGTCTTTACACTTCAGCAAGCAATATGGAGTTACAGGGTGAAATACAGACATTACTTGCTGGCAGTTTGCACAAAGGTTTTTTTCACATTTGCTAACCTCAGCAGGCTTATCATATTAGGTGTATTGTGAGTGTATTGTATGCATTGGCCATGACCATATCATATATGGGTTGATGCACCACATGCTGGCACACACAGGGTCAAACCTTGAGTAGCATCTTACCTTCACCTACATGATACTGCAATATAACAGAAAGATGATAAACTTCAACAATTGGCTGAGCTTCTGGTGTCATTCAAAGGGGATCCAGTCTCTGTCTGCCTGTGATGACATGATAGACAAGCCTTGTTGCTTCGCTCCAGATGGTTTGCACCTGTTGCCCCTATGCTTCTGAATACTGGCCAAGGCTCTTGCTGTCCCCATATTACCTTTTTTAGGCAAGGCTCAAAGGTTCATAGGCAGGTACTAGGCTATTGGCCCTGGGGCCTATACAAGCCCAGCCAAAAAGGTACCCTGGCTTTTGCCACCCAAGAAATTTATTTTCCTGCACCACTGTTGAGCAGAGACACAGATGTGATCCCCAGGGTGAATTTCCTATTTCCCATCCAATCATCAAGATTTTTTTGAAGAGTGCTAATGAGGAGCTTTGTTTGATATAGATAGGTAGTTTATTCCGGAGTATGTGAAGTCTCTGGGACAGGAATCTATACCTCTGGCATGCTATGTTTATTGTGGTGACAAGGTTTAGGTCCCTAGAGCATGTAGGTTCACAGATTCATAGGTAGGTACTAGGCTATCTGCCCAAGGGCATTTATAAGCCTAGCCAGAATGTGTTGGCTTTCATCTCCCTTTTAAATTAGTTTCCTGGGCCTCTGTCTAGCAGGGCCACTAAAGTGATCCCAGGGGTAAATTTACAATTTCCCATCCACTCGTCAAGATTCCTCTTGAAGAGAGTCTGCGAGGGGCTCTGCCTAACATCAACTGGGATTCTATTCCAGAGTGAGGGAAGTCTCTGGGACAGGAATCTATCCCTCCAGCATGTCCTGTTTATTGCTTTGCTGAGGTTTAATTCCCTGGAGCGTGTGGCTCTAAGAGATTTGTTTTTCTTGAGGTGGAGCACGGCCATTAATTCCGGGTTGGACATGACCTTATATGTCAGGCATAGATCACCTCTGAGCAGGCAGTAAGCAACTGAGTAGAGCTGGAGTTTCTTTAGTCAAGCTGCATAGGGCATGTCTTTGAGGCCCATGATCCTCTTGGTGAGGTACTTCTGTGGTCTTACCAGATGTTGCATGTACCAATTAAGGTACATACCAAATGGGGCATTGTACTCTATTATGGGCCTAATGAGTGATGAGTAGAGGGGCACAATGACCTCTCTTGATCTAGAGGTGAAACCTTTCGTGATTAGGTAGGCTACATAGAAGGAATATCTAACCACTTTGGCAACGTGATTATCAAAGGAGAGGTTACTATCTACCTGGGTCCCAAGGTCCCTAATTAAATTTTCTGTACCTAGAGGATTACCACTTATGTGGTAATTCTTGAGCATTTTGCTTTTTCCAAAGGGGATGACTATGCATTTTTTGGCATTCAGCTTGAGGCCATGGTTTTGACACCAGGTATCTGTCTCTGTAAAACCCTTCTGGAGGATGTCTGTGTCAGCTGGAGAGTCAATTATGGCCCCCAGTTTGCAGTCATCTGCGAACGTGGTCAGCCATAGTCCTCCCATGCTTGCCTATACCTCAGAGAAGTATATACCGAACAGGAGGGGTCCTGTGGGATGCCACTTGTGACTGGTTTAGAGTCGGACATGGCACCCACAACCCTGACCATGTGTGTTCTATCCATGAGCCAGTTGGCCACCCATCTCATGACATAGGGGTTAATGTTCAAGCTGGTAAGCTTGTCTATGATGCCAGAGTGGGGGATGGTGTCGATGGCCTTAGTGAGGTCCAGGTAGGCTGTGTGGACTACCTTCCCTTCATCTATGGCCTTGGTAACTGTTTCAAAGAAGTCAACTAGGTTTAGGAGGCAGGATCTGCCTTTAACAAAGCCAAATTGGGTAGGGTCCAGTGTCTGGAGCTTCCCAATGTCTCTGAGTTCCATGATAATTCGCTCCATAGCTTTGAAGACCAGGCTGGTCAGGCTTATAGGGTGATAGTTCCCAGGTTCTGTTGTGGCACCACCTTTGTGAAGCGGGATGACTGTTGCTGTGCGCCATTCTTTGGGTACATAGCCTGTGGTAAGGCTGAGTCTGAACAGTGAATTTAGGTGAGGGTTTAGTTCCTTCTGGAGCTCATGTAAGATGCAGCCTGGGACACCATCCGGTCCCATTGATGCTGTGTTCTTAGCTTTGGAGAGGGCTGTTTTTACCTGCATCTCCATGATGTCTGGGGCTCTGCATTTTTCTGGGATGGACACAGGCCCTTTTGGGGGTGTGGGGGGGTGAAGTTTGCACTAAACTTGTCCTCCAGGATGTTGGCAATGTCAGTTGGTTCAGTGTATTTTTTGCCATTTTGCAGTAGCTGAAAGCATATCTGAGAGTTGCCACCTAAATGTTTGATATAGCTAAAGAAGGCTTTGTGGTTATCTTTAGATTCCTTGGTAATTTTTCTTTAGAAACTGGCCTTGGATGATTTTATGAGCGATCGTAGTTTCTTGCTAATAATGATCAGTGATGCCTTTCCTTTTTGGAATTTTGCTCCGTCATGTAGTAGTTTCCTCCTTCTGTTGTATAGCTTATTTATGGCCAAGGACCACTACACTGGTTTCCTCTTTTTGGAGGAGTGAGTCTTGGTTTTACTCGGGATGGCTCGATTCATGTATCCCTGTAGATGCTCATATAATGCACTTGTAAAGGATTCTGCAGTTTGGATAGCATTATCCTGTAGCAAGGGGGCTTTGAAACTTTCCACTCCGGTCTTGAGAAGTGTGAAGTTTGCTTTTGAAAAGTTTTTTAAAGTGGTTTCCTTGACTGGCGGTGGGGTCGGGATGTGGATGTCCAGTGTGATTACTTTATAATCTGATCTTACCAGTGAAGGGTTTACCTCTGGTGTGGAACACTGATCCCCCATCTTGGTGATGATCAGGTCCAGTATGTTGTCACCTCTAGTGGGCGTGGTGACCAGCTGTTCCAGGGCGTTTGAGTTTATAAACTCTAGGAAGCATTGGGCAAAGGCGTTTGTACTTGAGTAATTCTCCCAGTCAATGTTTGGGTAGTTGAAATCTCCTAATATCATGGTGTTTGGTAGGACCTTTATATTTTCCAGTGTTCTCAGGAATGCTGAGTGAGGGTCCCGAGACAAGGTAGGTGATCTGTAGCAGGCTACGATCTAATAAGCAGCTTTGCCCACTGTTACTTACACTTGGATGGTCTCAGAGTCCTCGTGTTGTGCCACTAACCTGGAGGTGTGGGTATCCTTTATGAAAATGGATACACCCCCTCCTTTTGTACTTCGGTCCGGGTTTTGGGGCCAAAGCTCAGAGAGATTGGGATTTCTTTAAGTGGAGCATGTCCAACAGCTCTGCATTGGACATAGCTTTGTATGTTAGGCAGAGATCACCTCTGAGTAGGTGATATGCGGCAGAGTAAAGCTGGAGTGTTTTGAAATCGCCTGGGTAGGGCATGTATTTGAGGCCGCTAATCCTCTTTGTGAGGTATTTCTGCGGGCTTTCCAGTTATTGTAGATGTCTTGTGAGGTACATACCAAAAGGGGCGTTGTACTCTATAATGGATCTAATGAGTGAAGAGTAGAGGGGAACAATGACCTCTTTTTTCTGCATGAGAAACCTTTTGTGATGAGGTGTGCCACGTAGAAGGATTTCCTGACTACTGTGGCGATGTGATTATCAAAGGAGAGTCTACTGACCACCTGTGTCCCAAGGTCTCTTATCACACTTTCGGTGTTAAGTAGACTACCGCCAATGTGGTAGCTCATGGGTACAGAGTTTTTACCAAAGGGGATGACAATGCACTTTTTGGCATTGAGCTTGAGGCCATGGCTTTGACACCAGGCATCTGTCTCAGTGAGGCCCTTTTGTAGGATGTCCACATCATTAGTAGTTTCGATTATGGCTCCTAGTTTGCAGTCATCTGGGAATTTCATTAGCCAAAGACCTTCTGTGTTAGCCTGTACTTCAGGGAAGTAGATACCAAACAGGACAAGACACAGGACTGAACCCTGTGGTACTCCACTTGTCACTGGTCTGAAGTCGGACTTGGAGTCTGCTACTTTCACAGTGTGGGTTCTGTCAGTGAGCCAGTTGGCAACCCATCTTGTGACGTAGGGATTTATACCTAGTTTAGTGAGTTTATATATAATTCCAGAGTGGGGGATGGTGTTGAAATCCTTGGCAAGATCTAGATAGGCTGTGTGAACCACCTTACCCTTGTCTACGGCTTTGGTGACTGCTTCGAAAAAGTCTATCAGGTTTAGGAGACATGATCTACCTTTTACAAACCTGAAATGGTTGTGGTCCAGAGTTTGGAGATTACCAATGTCTTTGTTTGTAAGTTCCATGATGATACATTCCATGGCCTTGTAGACCAGGCTCATCAGGCTAATGGGGCGCTAGTTCCCAGGGTCCGTGGTGGCTCCCCCCTTATGTAGTGGGATAACCATCGCTGTGCGCCATTAAGCAGGCACAAAGCCTGAGGTGAGGCTATGATTGAACATGGTACTTAGGTGTGGTGCCAGTTCGTTCTGTAGTTTGTGTAAAACGCAGCCTGGGATGTTATCTGGTCCCATGGATGCTGTGTCCATGGATTTGGAGAGTGGTTTTTACCTGTGCAGCCGTGATGACAGCAACTTTGCATTCTTCCGGTATAGAGATGGGCTCTTTCATGGGTGAGTGGCGGGGTAAAGTTAGCATTGATCCTATCTGCCAGGATGTAAGCAATATCAGTTGGGTCTGTATATTTAGTGCCATTGTGCTGTAACTCAGAGCAGATCTGAGTGTTGCCATTGTGATTCTTGACATAGCTATAGCATGCTTTGTGGCTTTCTTTAGAATCAGTGACAATTTTGTTTTCGTAACTAGCTTTGGAGGATTTTATCAGGGATCGCAGCGTCTTACCGAGGCTGACCAGGGAGCTCCTCCACTCATGGGTTTTACCCTCTTTTGCAACAGTTTCTTCCTTCTGTTGTGCAGTTTGTTTATGGCAAGGGACCACCAGATTGGCTTCCTTTTCTTGGAGGATAGCATCTTGGTTCTGTTTGGGATAGTACAATCCATGCACCCATGTAAGTGCTTATAAAGTGCAATTGTGTAGGATTCAGTAGTTGTAACTGTATTGTCCATCTGCATGGGTGTCCTGACGTTCACCACTTCTGTCTTAAGAAGCATGAAGTTATCTTTGGAGAAATTTTTTGACATGGTTTCCTTAATGGGGGGTGGGGGCAGAATGTGGATATGTAGGGTAATTAGCTTATGGTCAGATTGGACCAATGAGGCATTGACTTCAGGTGTGGAACACCGGTCACTCAAGATGAACTAAACCCCGTAACCAACACAAATAACCACAAAGTGAGCTAAATGCTACTCATTGCCAAAAGTCTCAGCCTCCAGATGCACACACGCGAGGAACTTCTCAGTATGGAGAATATTGATATCTGTGCAGTAACAGAAACCTAGTTCAAGGATCTACAGAGCACACCAGCACTACCAGGATACTACTCATTCCATACCTTCCAGCATCAGAACCTGGATCATAGCACATAGGGTGGGGATGTATCCATATTCATCAAGGATACCTACACCTCTCTCTACATGCTCTCTACAGGATATGTACCCATAGAATGTTGCACAGCAACGTTCTTCCCACACCACAGGGGTGGGGCCACAAAAGACCCTTGGCATTCACGCTCTATGAACCTGACAAGTCTGGTCTGCAAGGCAATGGAGCCAATCATAATGGAAGTCAACAATAAAGACATCGGGAACCTTCACACAATTGAGCACACCCAGTTTGGCTTCGTCAAATGTAGATCACTCCTCCTGAACTGGGTGGATTTCTTTGAGACAGTTACCCAGGCTACAGATGATTGAAATGAGCTCCACACAGCCTACCTATACCTCGCTAAGGCATATGACACCATTCCCCAGTCAGGTATCATAGATGAACTCACCAACCTGGGCATGAATCCATACATCACAAGATGGATTGCAAAATGGCTCACAGATAGATTGCACAAATTAAGAGTTGCTGGCTACATGTCAGACTCTACACCGGTAGCAACTGCTGTCCCCCAGGGTTCAGTCCTGGGGTCCCTCCTGTTTGGTATAGACTTCTCAAAAGTACATGCCAACACAGGAGGGTTGTGGTTGACTAAGTTTGCTGGGAACTGTAAAGTGTTTGCCATAATAGATTCCCCGGATGACACAAATATTCTCCAGAAGGGACTCTATGAGACAGATGTGTGGTGTCAGAATCATGGCCTCAAGCTCAATGTGGAAGAATGCATAGTAATCCCCTTTGGTGAAAACAAAGTACCCACAAACTACCACATTGGTATTACCCCCTTAAAACTGAAAAGGTAATAAGGGATCTGGGGACACAAGTAGATAGTCATCTTTCCTTTGACAACCATGTTGCCAAAGTGATTGGGAAATCCTACGTGGCCCACCTAATCAACAAAGGGTTTGCATCAGGATCAAAAGAGGTAGTGGTGGCCCTCTACTCTTAAGTCATCAGACCCATCATTGAGTACAATGCACCATTTTGGATGTACTCAACTAAGCATATCCAGCAGCTGTAGAGACCACAGAGGTACCTCACCAAGAGGATTACTGGCCTCAAACAGTTGTGTTATGCAACACAAATGGTAAAACTAAATCTGTTCTCCGTTGTGTACTGCCTACTCAGAGGCACACTCTGCCCAACATACAGTGCCATGTCCAACACATAACTGTTGAACATGCTCCATCTACGGATAACAAAATTGAGTCGTACTACACACTCCAGGGATATGAACCTCATCACAACAATGAATACAACATGCTGGTGGGATAGAGTGCCATCCCAGACACTTGCCTTACTGTGGAACAGAGTCCTAATGTAATCAGAGCCCCTCGCTGACACTCTTCAATAAGAACCTTGATGAGTGGATGGGAAACAGACAATTCACGCCAGGCATCACATCAGCAGCCCCACTAGAAAGGGGCTTAGGGTACTAACTATTAGAACTAGGGCTTGGGAGACTACCCAATGGGGTGGTGAAAGCTGCACAACTTGCCTAGGCTAATATATGCCTTCGTGAAGATAGTCTACTACATACCTATGAACCTATGTGACAGGTACATGTCTACAGATAGTAGATGTGTACTTCATTGTACAGTCATGTTGTACAGCAGGCACATGGACCACATACACTGTAATGCTTACAGATACTGGTGGCTATGTACAGTGGGTGAGATGTGCACCTCATGTCTTTTGTGTCATTGGGATGTATGCTGGGTGGGACAGTCCTGGATGGCTCCCTGTCATGGTCACCCTCTTACACACATCTCTGCCCATCCATCTTTGGCTTATTATACTGTGTTCCCCCTACACATACATATATATATATATATATATAGATATAGATATAGATATAGATATAGATATATATATATATATATATATATATATATATATAGGTACATAGGTAGGTAATAGGCTATCTGCCTGAAGGCATATATTAGTATGACCAGAGTGTGCAGCTATCACCACACATGGGGTTAGTTCCCTAAGCCTCTGTGTGGTACAGCTGATGAAGTGATCCATGGTGTGACAGTTTAGTTTCACATACACTCATCAAGGCTCCTCTGGAAGAGTGTCAGTTAGGGACTCAGCTTAATGTAGGTTGGGAGCCTGTTCCAAAGCAAGGGAAGTCTGAGTTAGTAATGTATCCCTCCAATATGTTCTATTTATTGATGTGATGATATTCCTAGAGCATGTAGCACAGTGAGCTTGGATTTACTTCAGATAACGCATGTGCATCAGTTCTGCATTGGACACGGACCTGTCTGTTGGGCAGAGATCGCCTGAGTAGACAGTATACAACAGAGCGCAGACTGAGTTAAATTCAGTCTTGTTGCATGGGGCAACTGTTTGAGGCTAGTAATCCTCTTGTTGAGGTACTTCAGTGGTATTTCCAGCTGCTGAAGGTGCCTAGTCAGATTTATTGCAAGTGTGCCGTGATACTCTCTGATGGGTCTGATGACTGAGTTGATGTACATGCAAAGACCTTGGCAATTTGTGGGAACACATAGCATGATTTTCTAACCACTTTATGAATGTGTTTCTGGAAGTAGAGATGACTATCCACATGTGTCCATAGATCCCTTATTATTACCTCCATATTTAGGGTGTTGGCACCTATGTGGTATTTGTATGACTGTAGCTCGAGGCCATAATTTTGACACCACATCTGTCTGAGACCCTTTTTAAGGATGTCTCTGTTGTCCCAAACATTGATTATGACAACCTTTTTGTAGTCATCCACAAACTTTGCTAACCATAGCCCTCATGTGTTTGACTGTATTTCTGAAAAGTATACACCAGACAGGAGTCCCAGGACTGAGCCATGGGGGACAGCAGTTGTTACCAGCTTGAACAGGAGACCACAATTCTTACGCTGTGGGATCTATCTGTGCCCCAGTTGGCAATCCATCAGATGACATACGTGTTTTTGCACAGGTTGTTGATTTTGTAGGTACAGGTGTGTGGGATTTTGAAAAATGGCTTTTCAAGGTCTATGTAGGCCGTGTGGAGCTCATTTCATTGATGTATGTCCTGGGTGACTGCCTTGAAAACTGTCTAGCAGGTTTAGGAACCATGATCTGCCCCTGCCCAAACCAAAATGGGTAGGGTTGGGTGTTTGTAGGCTCCCAATAGCTCTGTTTATGAGTTCCATAATGATGGACTCCATGGCCTTGCAGATCAGGCTTATAAAACAATAGCTCCCATGGTCTGTTGTGCACCAACACTTGTGGAGTGTGCCAAACATTGCTGTAACCCATTCAACAGTTTCATATCCTGTACAGAGGGTGAGTCTCAACAGACTGTTCAGGTGCAGGGTCTGTTTGTTTTGTAGTTCACATATGACACAGCCAGGGAAACCATGTCATCCTATAGATGCCATGTTTTTAGGTTTGGATAGAGCTTTTTAACCATTGTATATGTGATTTCTGGGTTTTCACAATCTCCAGGTATGGTAATGGGCCCTTTTGTCAGTGAGAGGAGGATAAATATGTATGAACCTGTCTGACAAGATGTTGGCAATGACAGTCATGTACATGTATTCATTTACACTTTGCACTGACTCAGAAAATATATGAGTTACATTGATATTTAGGACACAGCGAAAGAAAGCTTCATGGTTATCTATGAACTCTCTGGCAATATTTTTGCCAGAACATGGCTTGGATAATGTTAGGAGTGCTCACTGTTTCTTGATTCTGATCGAAGATTTATTGATCTTCTTTGGATTTTCACTTTCTTTGAACAACTTAAGTACTTGTAGTACATAGTTTGATTATGACAGGGATCCAATATATTATATGGGTCTGTTTTCATATCACTGTGTGCACAAGGCAGGATTGGAGAATAGTGACAAGTGTTTGGAGTAAGAACTGCAACTGCCGGATATGTGTGGCCCACTGCTGTACTTAGACATGGCCTAAGAGTGTGAGCATGCCCAGTATGACCTTTCAGTATGTTGCTGACTGAAATTTCCTAAATTTAAGTGTGTGAGCCTGCCCACTATGGGCATATATACTATATGTGTGTAAAAAATCAAGTTGTTTTTTACTTCAGGGCTCACCTTTGTGTTGTACATCAACAGGAAGCACGCTGTGCCTGCAGGGCTTCCATGAGTTAATTTGCAGAGACTTATCAACATTTCTACATACAGGGGGGACAGCTATTATTTGTACATTTCTACCTGGGGGGCACACCTGATTGTTATTGTGGGTGTACATAGGATGAGGGGTACACCTGACACTTATACACATTTGCTAGGCCTGCACTGCTATGTCAGGTACTCCATTTCAGTCTGTACTTTTGCCTATCATACTGGCTTGAGGCATACCACTGTATTACAGACCTTAGCTTCCAATTATACGCATATTAGTTAGTGACTTCATAGCCTACCCAACCCACATCACACTGCCTGGCCTGCTGTTATCTGTCTGCATAGGCCTGGGGGGAGGTTACTCATATGCCTTTTCAAAGGGCATGATACAGCATTTGTTTGTGTTTGCGTTTGTCTACAATTGTCCTGCTGGCTGTGACTATTAGGTATGTGACCCCCACAACTGGTATGTGTGAGTGACTTAAGTTGTGTCTGTGCCAGTGAAATGCTGTCATGGCTTAGTCGTTCAGTACTGTGACTATAGTGCACAGTATCCTGAGTTCGAGCTCTGTTACTTTTTATTTTCCTGCTGGGCAGACCTGACTGGTTAAGGAACAGTAAAGCAGGTGTGAGCATGTTTATCCGACTTTGATCAACTTTGCCCGACTTTGCTCAACTTTGCTCGACTTTGCTGGTAAACTTTACTTAGCAGTGCTTTACATTGCTTAAAATAGGGATTCATGCCTCAGGTGGTGCTGCAGGGCTGCCTATGTCAGATGCATATATTACACTCCCTATACATGTTTGAAAACAGGTAGTGTCAAGTTCGGCATCCCTTTTACTGTATGTGCGAGTCAGAGAGAGGTGTCATTTCCAGGGTTCCTACTGAGTCAGTGTATGTGCTATGCGTTGCCTCTTTGCCAAGGCCAGGGCATACTGGGCACGCCTCCTTCTGCCTACTGGGGCAGGCTCATGTTGTTCCTCCTCCGAGTCACACTGTGCCTGTGCAGGCCTTAGCAATGGTGGGGGGCTGTTTGGCCCTGCCCCATGTTGTTCCTGCTGCAGCTGTTTCCGCAGGATCATATTGTGTAGCATGGCTCATACCATGACAATTTGGGTACATGTAGTTGGTGAGTACTGGAAGGCTCCATCAAATGTGTCCAGGCACCGGAATTGTGACTTGAGCATCCCAAACACACGCTCAATTATGTTTCTTGTTTGTGCGTGTGCCTCATTAAGGAGTTCTTGTTCAGGTGTGTGTGCATTTCTGATGGATTTCATCAGTCACGGCTCCAGTGTGTATCCAGCATCCCCACTAGGTGACCATCAGGGATGCCCCCATTAGCAAATCTCTGGTACAGCTGCGTCAGATGCCAGATGTGGGAATCGTGATAGCTTCCAGGGCAGCCAGCACACACATTCATTATTATGCCCTGGGCATCGTACATGACCTGGCAGTTGATGGAGGGGAAGCCTTTGCGGTTGATGTAGACCCTACCCTGCTCACCGGGTGGTGCTTTGATGAGTATGTGCATGCAGTCTATTGCACCCACTACCTCAGGGTATTCTGCTATTTGGTGGAAATGATGCATTTTGCTGGCCAATGCCTCACGGGAATTGGGGAAATATACATGCTCACCGACATGTGCTGACATGGCATCCAGGAACTGGTGCAGTACCCTGGATGCTGATGCCTGTGAAATCCCCATCATATCACCAGTTGGTCTCTGGAAGGTACCTGTAGCTAGTATTCTTAGGCCAACACATACCTTGGTATCCACTGGCATGGGTTCCCCTCTGTTGGTTCTATGTGTGAGGCGTGGCTGGCACAGCTCCACAATTTGCTGCAGGAGGTCTCTGTCCACCCTACAGCGATCAACTATTTCCAGCTCATGTAGCCCCTGGTAGGTTACCCTGGGTCTGTACACTCTTCTTCATCTCCTCACTGTGGGTTGCTCAGCAGCATTCACAATATCACCACCCTCAGCACCTTGCACATGTTGGTTTATGATAGCAAGAGCAGCCCCTAACATTTTGTCTGACTTTAAAGTTTTTAAGCTTTCCCTCTTCGTATAATGCAGTGTTGGACAGTTCTTGGGAAAAAACAGGGAAGAATGCTGTTTGCAGAGTTTGAAGTGCTGGGCTGGGCTGGGCTAGTCTGCTACCTGTGTAATTGGCTGATTCTGATATATTTCACCTGGCAGCTCTGCTAGTTCTCCTTGTTTAACTTCCTACTACTTATTTTCCTTCCTTTTCCCTTTCTGTTTCCGCCCGGGGCAGTGCCGCACAAACGAGCGCACACGTGCACACATGCTGTGTGTACGTTTGCAAGAAATTTCAGATATTTTCATGGTGTGCACCTTTGGTTTCTGGTTTTCAAAAAGGACAACTGTAGACACACCTCTTGCAATCCTGAGCAACTCAGGGCAAACACAAGACACTGTGCTCCAATAAGCTTACAGCCTTTCTGACACACACCCTCATGATGTTACCTATATTCTACTCTACTACTCACCTACTCCTACACTTACACTCTTGGGATATGGCTCACACGCTGGGGAAAATTGGGATTCACTATCCTTATCCTCATTTGCGTAGGATTGCCTACTAATGCATGGTTACATCTCTTCCACTGAGCTTTCCCCCTTAGCAACCATTATTCAGTGGCCATGTTGTCTTTAGCCTGCCATTCACCTGCATGGCAGGATAAGCTTTTTAGTGAAAATGGCTATTTTTGGCTATTTTTAAATAATTTTCTTATTTTTTAAAGCGCCACACGTTTGCGCGGTGCTGCGCTACGCTTAAACATCGGAGATCGGGACAAAAAGTTAGATTTTAATAATTTTAAACATTTATAAATGCCAATGGCTGTATATTTGGCCATTGGCATGCCTCCCCAACTGTATGCATCCTTTATTTGGAGCTGTCATAGCTCCATTTAGCTATTTGCAGAACATACTATGTTACCAACGGAATACATTTCTGCAGATAACACTAATCTTCCACAGACAGGCTAGTGTTTCCTGGATTGCAAATTTACCTCATTTGCATAGCTTTCAGCAGCAAATGAGGTAATTTGAATACCATGACACTGTCCGTGCAACAGTAGCTTTAGCAGCTCTTGTGCATGCCCCTGCTGGCTGTACCTGGATTGCACGGCAGACATATTGCCTCCATGAGTTCCTACACTCTTCTTGCACTCCATGCAAGCTTTCGTAAATCCGGTCCTGTGTTTATTTGGAAGAATGCTTCTCTCCTATCTAACTATGCACACGCGCACACACACACACACACACACACACACACACACACACTACACTACTTTTTCAAGATTGATGAGTTGATTATGCCCTCAGTCAAGACAAGCAGAAGACCTCTAATGAAATAATGTGGCGAGGATAGAGAAGGGTTTTGCAATGCAGCATAAGGAATATCTCACTGACATCACCAAAACTGCAACTAGCAGTTGATACATTTTTTTGTTTCTGAATGTAATACCGTTGTTTATGGTCAGGGGAACAATATTAAGTTAATGAAACTGTTTACTGTTCATGAAACTTTGATTTTTACACATAGTAATAGAATCTGTACCCTGCAAATGCAAGCAATACATGGTTCTTTATGTAGAACTTCTGGTCCGGTCTAGAGGAGAGCTAGAAATCGTGACCCTAGTTATAAGTAGCTGATTTATTCACCAACTGGTGTGTTTTTGAGTAGGATGCCTTTGCATTCTAATAATTTAAATATTTATTTTGAGAGTAATGTTCCACACGTATCTTTAATTACTTAGAAACTACAAGAAAGATTCAAAGACGGCTGCCGTTCTGTGAACACTGCTGAACTGCAGCTCTCCATTTAACCTGAAGAAATCAAAACCCTGAGTGGATACTACAAAGTTTTCAACATCAAAACTTCGATAAACTTACTCTAAATACACTTATTTATCATGGATTGAGAAGAAAAAACGGAAAAAAGGAATATATTTCATTGGATTACAACAGATTAGCTAGCTCTGCAGAGAGGAATACACAAAGGAACCATGTGCTTTTTATATTGCAACTTTTTATGTTCCAATAAGATGTCAAAAGAAGACAAAAGCATGGATATAACTACGACTAAAACAAAATTATCGGAATTGCAATCACCAGAAAAAGATGTGACTACTAAACGACAAAAATTACTAAAGCACAGGAACAACAGAAACTAGGGACTAAAACTAAAGCTGATCAAGCTTTAAATATGGAGGATATCAAAACTGCACTTCTGCCTATACAAGAAGCTTTAAAAGAACTGACTTGTCAAATACAATAATTTGGAATTTCATGTACTCAGTTGCTGGACAGAATGGATAAGACGGAGGCTCGAATTTCTGATACTGAGGACAAATTAGTTTTACTGGAAAAAACTAATCTACATGATGTGGATATACAGGCTATACAAAGTAAGCTTACAGACCTAGAAGCAAGATCCAGGAGAAACAATATCATTGTCAGAGGGATTCGTGAATCCATTCAGTATAATGAACTGATTCCATCCATACTACAAATATTTGCAGTGCTTTTAAATGATTCTGATACTGTGAAACAAATCATCGTGGAAAGAGCACACAGAGCTTTGAGAGAGGTACAAGCATCTAATTTTCCTAGACCTGTGTATGTTAAACTGCTTAATTATCAAGATGTAAATAGAATACTTATTACTGCAAAACAAGGTGGAGGCTATATTATGTGGAAAAACAATAAAATATCTCTGACACAGGATTTACCTATACAGATCAGACAGGCTAGACAGTCTCTGTCGCCTTACTGCAAATTTCTTATTGACAAACAAATGAAGTTTCAATTGAAATATCCTAATATGCTTATATTCACAGTGGATGGGGCTAAACATTCTGTTTCCACCAAAAATGAGGCAAGAAATCTGTTACTTAAAATTTTCAAGGCTTTACTTGCATCAGAGACTTGAATTGAACTTTTGCTGGGACTGGCATGCTGCTATGTTTACTGTGCTTCGAGGACTGGGTAATCTTTTGTTTGCATTTGTGAAGCTTAGGCCTATTCCTGAGCAATAAAACTGTTTGCTTTTCCTTATCTTGATCTCCTGCACTTGTTTCCTGACATTTTATGGTTTCTACGAACTGTTTTCGAAGAGGAGGAAGACAGGAAGTGCTTAAAATGCTGTTGAGGGTGTAGATTTCGTTGTGGCACTTCCGGGAGTCCGTCTGCAAAAGTGGTCCCCCGTCGCAAGCATTTTACAGGACTTCCTGGTTTGGAAAAACCGAAGAGAACTGTTTTAAACACTCTCTTGCTTATTTAACATTAAATAACACTGTTCTATAGTAATTTAAGCACATAGGAACTTGTTAGGAACTTCATTTATTAACTTTCAGTCAACATTTTGCAGTTATATTATTTAGAGAGGGTGCAGGGATTTAGCAATGTTTATTTAACCTGCCAGCATAGTTTTTAAAGTTTTGTGTTATTTTCATTATTTTATTTAGTTAGAAGCTTGCTTTATTATGAAACTAGTATAAGGTGAATGTATAACAAAGGATATTAATAAATTTGCTGTCTATTTGCTTTAATATAGAGTTATATATTAGTATGTATTTTTTTTTCTCTTCTCTCTTTTAATGCATGTGGTTTATGTATAGATAGCTAATCCAACTGAAAGTGCATTATTATAGTGAAAGTGCATTATTATAACCTACTGAAAATGCATTATTTTTTTTACTTTATTCTTTTTACATCTACTACTGTTACATTTTTAATTTGATTTGTTTAAATAGTAATTAACCAAAGAGATGTAGTTTATGGCAGTGTTTGTTTGGGAATGTTTAGTTTAGGCTTTGTCGTAGTGAAGTTAGGTTTCATAGGTCTTAATTGTGATACATGTGTGAAATTTTGCATTGTGGTGTTTTTATATCTGTTGTTTCTTTTAAACCCTTTGTCATTTTATATTATACAGGACCTATTCATCTCCTGGTCCGGGGTTAGAGTGGGTATGCACTGGTTGAGGACGGGATATAAGGATTGCTTCCAGATTATGTATGGTTTTGAATTTACTGTTTTTTGTTTTTTCCATGCTCTCTCTCCAAAACTTTCATCTTACAGTGAATCTTTGAACTGTGGAAAGTAGATTCATGGAACATTAAAGGGCTCCAGAACTTGAAGAAGAGGAAACTGGTGTTACATGTATTGTTGCAGGCTAAGGCGTGGTTTATCCTACTCCAAGAAATACATTTAATGAATGATCAATGGGGTGATGTTAAAAAAAAAGAAATGGATTAGAGAAGTAGTAGTATCTGAAGGTAAGTCAAATAGTGCTGGGGTAGCCATAATTATTAAAGATCAATACAAGGAAAAGATATTAGATTCTAATACAGATAAAATGGATGGTGGTGCTATGTTATTCTTTCGTCTACCTTATTTGATAAACCTATTTTACTTTTAAATATATATGCTCCCTGTAATGACCAACAACTATTTATATTCAATTTTAACACAATTTGATAGATATTATGTAATTGTTGGAGGTGATTGGAATACCTACCAGAATCCGAAGTTGGATAGATCTTGTCCACAAAGAGCATTTAACAAGCATGCTCTATTAGCACTGAATGATCTTAAAGAAGACTTTCAATTATATGATCCATTTCACTATCTGAATAATGATAATAGTACAAGCAATTTTACCTTTTATTCCCCATGTCATAAAATGTGGTCCAGAATTGATTTCTTCCTGATTTCAAGAGTATTGATCAATCTAGAACCTACAGTTATGGTGCATGCCCGTTATATATCAGACCATTCTAAAATTTCGTTGAGTTTTACTAAGGGGGTAAAAGATACTTTGAGACAAAGAGGTTATAGTTGGTCTCTTAATCCAAATTTATTGAATAAGGAGGATATAATACTGGAAATTACAAAGTACCTGAAAGACTTATTGATTGGTTTAGGGAAACAACAATTTGCCCCAGATACTGAATGGGCAACAGTTAAAGCTCAAATAAGAGGGACACTTTTGCAAAAAGCATCTTATTATAAAAAGATATTAAACACAGATATTCAAACTTTAGAAATAAAAATTAAATTACTTGATCAAGAACTGATTAGGGATTTTAATGAGCAAACAGAGAAGGAACTGATTAAATGTCAAAAGGATCTCTTTTTAACTTCAGAATAGTATATTAACATTTCAAGAGTACAAGACGTTAGTGAGGTATGCCAGTCATGTTCAAACACCATCGAGAGCGTTAGCTAGGATCATTAATCAAACAAAACCAATCGTGCAGATTTCGGAATTACAATTTAATAATAAAATATATTCTAAAACTGAGGAGGTTCTTAATATCTTTGAGAAAATATACACTAATATTTATGCTGGACAAAAGGATATGACCCATAACAGGAATTATGAACAATTTCTACAGTCAATTAAGTTTCCAACAATAGGAGAGGACATTCAAAATGACTTGGTTAAACCGATATCTGAAGAAGAAATAGTATATGTAATTCAGCATATGAAATCACTTAAATCACCAGGTCCTGATGGCTTGACAGTGGAATTTTATAAAAAATTAGCAGATATTTTCGGTAAGACACTTTCAGTTGTGTTTAACTACATAATTAAGAATAAAATTAATGATCCACACCTTAACGCCTCAAAAACTATTTTTATACATAAAGCCAATTCAGATCCTCAAAATCCGGATAATTATAGACCGATATCATTAATAAATGTAGACATGAAAATTCTAACCTCTATTATAGCATCTAGACTGAAGAGAATCATGACTCATATAATTTCTAAAGAACAGACTGGTTTTATGGCAGGTAGACAAACCAGTGAAAATACACTCACACTACATACTATGTTAGAGCATGCTAAGCAAAATAATTTAAATATTTATAGGTTCATAGGTTCATACTAGGCTATCTGCCTAAGGGCATTTATAAGCCTAGCCCATAGTTATGTGGCTTTCGCCACCCCTTTAGTTTGAAGAAAACTATGCCTATTATTTTGCTGTGCCTCTGTCAAGCAGTGACACTGAAGTAATCCCTGGGGTATATCTGCGATCTCCCATCCATTGGTCAAGATTCCTCTTGAACAAGGCCAGCGAGGTGCTCTGCCTCACATGTACCGGGATTTTGTTCCACAGCATAGGGAGTCTCTGGGTGATGAATCTGTCCCTCCAGCACATTCTATTAATACTCGTGTCAAGGTTTAAGTCTCCCGCCCTTGTGGTTCTGAGGGATCTAGATTTTTTGAAGTGAAGCATATTCATCAAATCTGGGTTTGACATGGCCTTGTATGTCAGGCACAGGTCACCTCTGAGCAAGCGGTATGCGACTGAATAGAGCTGGAGTTCTTTCAGTCGGGCAGCATAAGACATATTTTTGAGACCCTTTATCCTTTTGGTGAGGAACTTTTGGGGCCTTTCCAGCTGCTGCAGGTGTCGGGTCAGATACATTCCGAATGGGGCATTGTACTCAATCATAGGTCTAATGAGTGATGAGTACAGGGGGACGATGACCTCCCTTGATCTAGATGTGAATCCCTTCATGATCAGGTGGGCAATGTAGAAGGTCTTCCTAACTACTTTAGCAACGTGAGTGTCAAACGAAAGGTTACTGTCAACCTGGTTCCCCAGATCCCTGATAACTTCAGTGATGCCCTTGTGATTATGCCCTTATAATTGATGCCCAGAAAGCCTTTGATAGGGTTGATACAAATTTATTGTTTGATCTTTTACTGTATTTTAATATATCACATGAGTTTGTCCAAATGTTACAAATATTATATAGTAATCCCTATACTACATTGTATATTAATAAAAACTTCTCTAAAAGAATACAGATTAAGAATGGAACACGCCAGGGTTGCCCTTTGTCCCCTTTATTATTTAATATCTATCTTGAACCATTGTTTTTATATATTAAACGAAATGCTTATCATAATGTCCCAATAATTTATGGAACTAAAATATTAATGGCAGCATTTGCTGACGATCTTAGCATTTATTGTGCATTTCCATTATCAGATACTGAAAAATTATTGAAGGCTGTTAATGAGTTCTCAAAAGTGTCTAATTATAAAATTAACTTAAAAAAAAAACAATATCTTCCCTTTAAAGACACCTAAACCCTTTTCGTTATTGCCCTTAGTGGGACAGGTATCATTTAAAGAAAATATTAAATATCTAGGTATTGAGTTCTCTACTGATAATAAAGACTTTTATAATAATAATATTAAAGCAATCTGGGAACAAATAATTTCTGATTTTGGGAGATGGAAAAATTTATGACTGCCAATATTAGCAAAAGTTTCAATTACTGTATATTTTTAGGTCAGCCAATTTATTACTTTCAAAGTCGTTTTTTTTAAATGGATTCATAAAGAATTGGCTAAATTCATTTGGGAACCAAAGAAAACCAGGATATCTTATGATAAATTAATGACCCCAAAAAATAGAGGAGGACTGGAATTACCTAATTTTGAAATGTATTATTTAATTTTAAATTCTAATAGAATTTTAAGAATTGCCAATTATGATATAAATAATACTAAGTGGACACCACCTTGGGTAGTTCTGAATTATACATATATTCTAAAGTTAAATATCAATCCTAAAGCAATACATTTTTAGGTAAGGATACATTGAAATTCTATGGGATTATTGAACACATCAAAACGAACATTCTCTCTTTACATAATTTATTTCATTTATTAGATTTGGTTCAACATATGATGGTTTTTCAACCCTTTCATAAGAATCCTAATTTAAAATTGAATAATCAACTAATTGATCTCAGCAAGTTTCCACTGATAGTTAATCTAACTTTGATTGATATATATAAACATCTTGACAGTTCGGCCAACCAAATAAGACAAGAACTTAACTTACCTAAAAATTATCTGGTTATTCTGAGACAAATTAGAGAACTCACTATAAGCTATTTTAAAAGTTTTAAACCGGAAGAAGAGGCTATTAATAGATGCTCTTTGTTGTGGCAAGCTCTCCAACAGGATTTTAAATATATCACGACAGCAAATCAATTAATTAAAGAATTTCAATTTCATGATAAAATTTTGTTATCAAACTACTGGGAAGAGAAAATCTTACTGACAGATAGAAGTAATATGTTAAAAGCAATTGACTTGACCATCAAATCTACTTCTCTTCAAAAATTAATATATACCCAGTTGATGATTTGGAACAATGCATATTATACACGCCTTACCCTGCATAAATTTAATCCCAAAAATTCACCAACTTGTCCATACTGTAAGAATCAACCAGCTGATCTTCTTCATATGTTCTGGAGTTGTAAATGTATTTTCAAACTTTGGAATTCCCTTAAGATCCAACTTCAAAAGGTGGGTTACCAGAGTACAACGTTATCATGGAAATTTATGATTCTGCATATTCCCCCGAGAGAGATCCCTAAATCACAAATTATATATATATTAATATTTTTTTTATTAATGAAGCTTTATATAGCTTCAAATTGGTTAGACCCATCTAAAACTTCATGGCACAACTTTAGAGTTCTAGCGACAAAACATATATTGGCTCATAAATTACTATTAAACCCACAAAATAAAAATGTTAATAATCCAAAAATTTGGGAACAGATTTTTAATATTATACTAGCATA